>NC_052624.1:4704254-5006460 GCF_016161935.1 Mauremys reevesii | reverse complement strand
ACCTGACAGAGTGCCTCCTGCTGGTTTTACAAGGACTCTGCTAGTTGATGTTGTGAAGGCCAAGACTATAACAGGGTTCAAAAAGGAACTAGATAAGTTCATGGAGGATAGGTCCATCAAGGGCTATTGGCCAGGATGGGCAGGGAGGGTGTCTCTAGCCTCTGTTTGCCAGAAGCTGGGAATGGGTGACGGGGGATGGATCACTTGATGGTTACCTGTTCTGTTCATTCCCTCTGGGGCACCTGGCACTGGCCACTGTCAGAAGATGGGACACTGGGCTCGATGGACCTTTGGTCTGACCCAGTGTGGCCGTTCTTATGTATTTAGCACTAAGCTGAGAGCAGGCTCTAGAACCAGCTGTACCAAGAAGCAATTGTGCAAAAGGACAAAAGATTGTTTAAAACCCTGGCCCAACATGATACCTGCCTAGTACTAGCTGAAGGTGCCCCAGCAGTGCTAGGTTGTTAGGTTTTGACTCTTTCTTCTCCCTTAATATTGTGCCCTCAAGATCAAGAGGAAGGGGGTCCTCATAGGACCACCTGTGGCTACCTTCTTCCGTTCTTTCACAAGGATTCTCCATTGGCTGGATTGAGGGCTTTTAGGGGGTGCCTACACTGCACACTTATTCCGGGCTCTGACTCAGGTTTGAGCTCAAGGCCCCCTCTCCCCCCCAAATGAGTCTGACTCAGGTCAGCAGGCACTCGGCTCCTAGGACCCTGCTAGCAGAGCCCGAGTCCTGCTGTGACTTGGGTCCCAGCCCTGTCGTTATGCAGCGTGGATGCATCTCAAGCCGCAGACCTGAGTCAGAAGGTCAGTGTAGCGCAGTACGGACGTGTTAGCGCGGCTGGGAGACCCGGTCCAGTAACCGTAACCCCAGGCTTGCAGTGCAGCGGGCTGCTCACACATGGGCTTGGAAACACTATAAGCCCAGTTCCCACAGACCCGGGCTCAGTGTGCAGCGTAGACAGATGCTGAGAGCCCCTTTGTGTCACTCTGGCCACTTTACCTGGCATCAAAGGGCTGGAGTGGGGGGTAAGATTCTGACATTTCAGAAGCTCCGAATCCTCTGGGTCCTCCAAAGGAGGCCACCCCACCAGGGGCCTGGCCTGGCCACTCCTGGTATTTCTAATATTAAAATATACGAGAAAGAGAACAACCCTTCAGGCCTTTTCACCGGTCCCAAAGAGGCACAAGCTCTGGTTTCTTTCCTCTGCAGCTCACCTGTAACATGCACACTCCTGCCCTGCCAAGGCGTTGCATTTTTCAGAGTCAGGGAAACAAGTTCTCCTAGTTCAACTAATGAACGTGTATTTTATCTCCCTCTCTGGCCGATGACTCCTCTACCTTAGCTAGCACTAACCTTCATTCTAGTGAACCAAAACAGCTTGTCACGAGCCCAGTTTTATTTGTTGAGAAGTCTCCTGTGGAAATCAATGCTGACAGTTTTCTGAGGTCAGTTTGTCCATTTCCTTGTATAGAACACAACGCAACTGGCTCTGGCCTGCACCTGCTATACGACATGGAGCGCCGCTGGGGGTTTGTTCTTCACCGTAGCTGTGATGAGTCCAGGTTTCTTGTGCATTTGCTGGAGGGCAGCCATGGCTCTAAAGTACTTGTGCTGATAACAGAAAACAAGATCTAGTTATTAAAATGGTGTCGGTTCTTTAGGCCTATAGTTGAGATGCAGAGATGGTTATGGGAGCCGGCACAAAATTACTTTCACCGGCATCACGCTTATTTGGAAAAGTTGTCCTCATCAGGAACATGGGAACTGCCAGAGCCCCTCCTAGTCCATAGCCCATCTCCAACATCGGCCCGTCCCACTTGATTCAGAAGAAGGGGTAAGAAACCCACTGGTGGGCACTTATGGGATCACCAGTCCCCAGCTGAAGGTCGGTTTGGGGGTGTTTGATTTAGAATCCTTACTAAGTAAGCCTGGATGTGGCCACTACTGTAACATGGTGGCCAACACCCAAGCAGCCCGTGGGGCCAGGGCTGCCTCTGCCGTGCTCTGCCCCATTTCCCCTTCTCCAGGGCTCCTTAAACAAACTCTACACAGCCTCTCGGCCAATCACAGCCTTTCTTGGGGCTTGGTTTCTGTATTAACACAAAGTTGTTAAACGCAGCCACAAAAACCCATCTTCCACCCTGCCTTAAGCTGGGCATGTCCCCTCCTCCCCGAGGTACTGCCCCTTCCTGCTGCCTGAGCAGATGCAGGGCTGGGCCTGCCTCCTTTGCCTTCTCCCAAAGGAAAAACAAAGCTTTCAGCTAGTTTATAGTGCCTGGCCCCAACTCCCTGCAGCTTCACTCTGCAGTTCCCTTTCTAGCTGTGCCCTCACTGAACTCCCTCTGATCCTTTATCGCCCCCTCGCTCTCACCTCCTGCTTTTGGCTAGCGGGGAGCACGTGCTCTGGCACAGGGGAGCTGTACCTGTTTCAATCACGGGGTGGCCAGCCACCCTGTGACAATCACCCATACAGATACAGTCCTTTTTGAATCCTGCTAAGCTCTTGGCCTCAGTGATATCCTGGGGCAATCAGTTCCACAGGCTAATTGTGCCTCGTGTAATAACTGGTGATATTTTCAAGCACCTAGTATTGTGCGTGTTTGCTACAATATGAAGCAGGTGGATCTGCTCGCGGAGCCCAGGTTCTCTGCTCCCACTGCCTTAGCTGCCCTGGTGAGAACATCGGCCCGAAGCCAGCCTGCTCTGTGATTGACTGTAGGATATGCCCCACCTGATTATACCAGGCACCATGTTTTCACCAGGTTTCCGAGTTGCTCCCCAGCACAGAGCTGAATATGTAGAATTTCCCCATTGAGCCAGAGAACAGCTACATCCCGAGTCCCTTCCCAGGCTTTGTTAAAAGTCACAGCAAGAATCATTGTCCACAGTAACATGTCAAGGGCATCCTACTGCCTGGTGCTCCCAGCCCCTGCCAGGCATGGAGGGGAAGTGCCGAGCATCTCGTTATTATGAGACTGCCCCATAGCAGTGCCAGAGCACTAGAGACCAAGCCACGGTAGCCGGATCCTCAGCTGCGGTAAATAAGTGTTGTGCCACTGTCGTCACCGCCATTTACACTGGCTGAGGCTCTGGCCCTTAGAGTCATCAGCGGAGGGAATTCAGAGTTCATCCCGTAGCATACGACCATCAAGCGCCAGCGCCCAGGGTGGGAGAGGGAGCGGTGAACGGGCTGCAAACAGCTCCTTGTGCTGGATAACTGAACGGGGGCCGTTTCAGAGGGTATTGCCGATGCCCCATCCTTTACCCCCAACAGAAAATCCTGCCACAGGTTTGCACTACCAGCCCGGCACCGACTCACGCTACCTTCTGATCAGTCTTCATTTTGGCATTGTAGAAAGAGGTGGAATCTGGACAGGCTGGCAGCACTTCCCCCTGCAGCCGATCAAACCGCTCCTGCTCATCTTCATCCTGGGAGGAAGAGAAGGCGAGAACCCGCAGTCACAGGGTGACTGGCCCCTTGGAGAGGGATTAGGGCCAGCCCCATCTGTGCAGCAGTTAACTGCATCCCGGCCTGAGGGGGTGGGGCTAAGGGGTCAGGTGTTAGCAGGGTGAGCACCTGGGCCCCAGAACTAAAAGGCTCAAGGAAACGCAGTCAGAGACCCAGTGATCGGAACCCCAGGGAAGCCCTGAGGTCGGGGTTGGGAGAATCAGGGATGTCCCTGGGAGAAGGGGAGAGGAAACCTGCTAAGACGCAGGGCCTCCGGGGAGAATGCCCGGGAGGCCGTGCTCCATCTCGGGAACGGTGCAGGGCCTGCGAGTAGGGGTGTAGAGCAGGGAAATGCAACATAACCCGAGAGGGGCAGAAGAATCGTTGTTTGGACATTTAATTGGATTCTTTAGTTAGACTTCGGTTACCCTGGAATGGGATCGAGCTTTACCTGTGACCTGTCCAGAGGGCTGAATTACCCAGAGCAGATAACTGCAGAAACAGATCAGCTGACGAAAGGGGGGTGTATGTGACAGAGTGGGAAAAGTCCCTGCAATGCTGTGTCCTGACCTGAGGGGACGCTCTGCTGGTGAATGCGCCCCATAATGCCAACCCTATATGAACAATGAGGGATTAGACAGGAGGCTGCAGAGGTATCTGCGACTGCAAATGAAAGAGTTGATTCTCTCAGCAATGAAGGGCAATCTAGGCCCTTCACCTGAATGGAAGTTAGTCTCCTGTGATGCTGCACTCCGATAGTATGATCTTGGGGGCCACATAAGAGGCTAGAAAGACATGGACTGGAGATGAGAGCCCTTCCCCTTTCAGTGCCTGGGGTATACAAGGAACCCTGAGCAGTTTACATGCGGCCAATCAGCACCTTAGTCTCTGACAGGCGGTTCTGTGATTTCTCTATTGGCCAGCCACACCAGCAGGTGTAGGCAAGGAGCAACTCTTCTCACAGCTGCGCTCTATCGCCAGCTACATCCAGGACACGCTGTTCTCCGCTGCAGGCCAGAAGAACGGCGTGGGGCATCTTGGAGCAGAAAAAGGACTAATCTGCAGAGTCTAAAGTCTAATGCCACATGTGCCTGGTGGGCTTTGACTCACTGGAGCTGGCGGACAGACACCCACCGATGCGTTTATCCGAACAGCCCTCTCCTTTAATGCCCACCTTTGAAACTCGCCTTGTCCAGCACGCCAGCACGCAGGGCATGAGGACACTGAAGAGAAATGTGCGTTCGAAGGATACCCAAAGCTGACAGTGATTGGGAGTGCATTGGGGTCAGGTCTCAAATGATCACTCTCAGGAATATATTTTGTCTTTTCATGAACGGCTTGGAGAACGTGGAAGTCAAGTTCATGAACAATATAAAAATGGGAGGGGTCAGAAATTGGGTGGAGAATGGGCTTAAATCTACAGTATGAATGTCAGAGGGTGACTGGCCCTTTAAAAGGGAGTGGGAGAGGCCAGTGCACCTGTGACTGATTACCAGCTGCCCAGCACCTCGGCCTTATCAAGAGGGACACAGCAGCAGGGATGAGGGGCTGCTCGCTGACACTTCCAGGCAGAAGGATAAGGAGAGTGTTTGGGCCTGGTAAGAGGTACCTGGAGTCCTGGGCTCCAGCTGGGAAAAGGTGGCAGGACCTATAATATTAAAAGACTGTTTGACTCCTGAGCTAGGGATGAAGCTGGTTTCCAGGGAGCGAGCCCTGAGAATGGGTGAGTGGGGAGAATTGTAAGGAGGAGAGACTGCTGTTGTCCGTGGACGCTGGGTTTTAGAACAAGGTAAATCCTCCTGTTTGGGGAGTGAAAGGTGACACTGTACCAATAAAGAATCTTGGATTTGGCATAAATGCAGATAATCCTGGTGTAATCCAAATTTGGAAACCCTAATTTGTGGGGAAACACAGGCACGTAGAGTGCTGCAGAAACATGCTTGCCCAGAAGGGGGTGCTCCAGGGCACTGGAGCAATGGCATGGAATCATTACATTAAAATTCAATACAGACAAATGCAAAATGTTTCAAAGTAGGATGACATGATCAAATACACCACTATAAACCAAAGGGCACAGGCCTGGGTGGTGCTCCCACAGAGCCAGAGCTGGGGCTTGCTGAATAGAAAAGAATAACGCAATGCAAAGCAACTGCTGCACTGGGTTGTATTAACAGGGGCAACCTTGTGATGTAAACCGGCAGTATCAAAAGTCAGAGGGAGCTGCGAGGCACATTTTCCGCACCTTTTGGGCCCGACTCATCAGGAGGACAAGTAGTCCAGGGTTGGAAACCACTCAGGAAGCCTGTGTGGGGAAAGGTTGTGATTCAAAGTTGGGAGCCCAGAGCTAGAAAACATACTCTAAGGAGGTGTTTGGTGAACTGGACTTTCTGAGCTGGTAAACAGCACAGGAGAAGCCAGGACGTCTGAACTGCCGAGTCTAGGCTGCATGACCTCAGCTGGTTTTCTCCTGTAAGAGGTGTTGGAAAAGAAGCCCAGAGACTGTCTTCTGGGTGAACCAAGACTAGGTGAGATGAGGTTGGTCCAACTTCTAAATAGTCCTAGAACTAGACAGGGTTACTTTTGATGTGTCTTCTTGTGTATGTGAACAGTGAAATCTAGTCCCATTGGCATCATGGGAGTTTTGCCATTGACTTCAACAGGCGCATTCACTCTGAGTGTTTATCCCCTCTAATGTGTCTTTCTAGAGTAGTTTGGGAGGTAACGCTTAACTCTGAGCTTTATATTCCAAATAAGGGAACATTTGGTGGCAAAGTAATTCCTTTTCAATTTTTCTTCTAAAAAAGTAAACCTGCCAGATCCCCTTGCTATGGTCAGGATCTGCAGGATTAAGCAGGGATAATGCAACTATGTAATACAAAGTAACTCCACCCTTCTCAGTACTATTTGGGTCTCAGCTGTCGTGGTATACCCCAGAGGTAGCTGCATTTCAGTGGTTCTGTATGGCTATAGAATGAGAAGTGTTTTGAGCTTCTCCGGGATTGGTGGCCCCAGGTCAGTGTCAAACAGCATTATAGTTTTGAATCCCACATTTAAAAAAGAAGAAGAAGAAGCCTGGAGAGCGCGTTCAGAGGAGAGCAACACTAATGAGAAAAGGGTTGGAGAATGAGAACCGTTAGGAGAACTGCCCATGCTCAGGCAGGAGAAAAGTTCAGGGATTGCATCTCTCTACAGCGGTCTGGCTAAGTGGCAGTGGCCAATAGGTGGAGACATGACAATTCAAGAACTAGGGGTCACCAAATGAAATTAATAGGCAGCAGGTTTAAAACACACAAAAGGGAATATTTCTTCACACAACAAACCGTCAACCTGCGGAACTCCTTGCCAGAGGATGTTGTGAAGGCCAAGGCACTAACAGGGTTCAAAAAAGAACTGGATAAATTCATGGAGGACGGGTCCATCAATGGCTATTAGCCGGGCTGGGCAGGGATGGTGTCCTGAGTGTCTGTTTGCCAGAAGCTGGGAATGGGCAACAGGGGATGGATCACGTGATGATTCCCTGTTCTGTTCATTCCCTCTGGGGCACATGGCACTGGCCACTGTCGGCAGACAGGATACTGGGCTAGATGGACCTTTGGTCTGACCCAGTATGGCTGTTCTTATGTTCTTAATTTAGTTGATGATAGACATTAGAAACAACACCTCAGTTACTCCCTGTGCCTTCTTGACCACATGCCTGGTTGTTGACATCAAGCGGATGGTCATGCACTTGGATCAATAGGTGTTTTGTTCATGTGACCATGAACAAAAGAAAACAATACCACAGAAACAAGACATGTGCCAGGAGCTGCCGTCTGCTTCCCCTTGCTGGCGTTCCAGTGCTACACCTCACTGACCCCCAAAAGGGCCAGAGCTGCAAACCTCCCTCCTCCCCCCAGCACTGGTAGTGCCTGTGACGACAGATGACACACCGCTGTCAAGCAGGGAGGGAAGCAGGACTCCCCAGCACAACTCACAAGACATAGGACTCTGTTCATGGGAATCATTCCAGGTCTGATGTTGCCTCCAGGCTTTATCGCTTCCTGCACATCCTCAGGGATAAGGAAGGACTCATTGTACCAGATTTCAAATTCTGTAAGACAAGGGGGGTGGGGGGATGACAATAACCAGGGCTGTGGTAACAAAGGGGGCCAGGTTTGTATTTTTCCTGGCATGCTGCACAATGACTAGACATGCACCTCCATAGCAATCTAAATCTGTACCATAGTTAGTGACCCGAGTGGTGCAATCAGCTAAATTATGCTGTTTAGGGGCTGGTCATACTCCTCCACCTTTAAATAGGAAGCAGGCACTAAACAGTCTCTGCCCCCTGCGAGAGCCATAGGGAACGTGCGGATTAGAACAATCTGAGTGGCCTCTAGAGGTCGCTCTTCCTACACTGCTGGAGATGAAAACAGTTTTCAATCTGACATTTGGAAACTTGGAAGAAGCAATTTCAAGCAGTCAGCACATTTTTGGTCGGACTTCGCCTCCAGGGCTAGATGAGCATCATAGCCCCTTGCCATCCCATAATAGCAACTGAGAAGCACAAGAGGCAGAGCAGCGCTGCTGGAACCTGTGTTCTTCTTACTAATAACATGCATTTCCCTGGCACACGTCTCTGAAGCCTCGCTCCTCTGGCATGCTCTGCTTTAGGGCCTAAGCCGAGGGAATGAAGCCCTGAGAAGCACAGTAATCCCCCAGGAATGTCCTGCAAAGCATGGAAGAATGAAGAAAGCCATACACGGAGCCCTGCTTTTCCTAGGCACTACTGACATGTCTATAACGCCACTGACTTTATACCCTGGTCCAAACAAGTCACCTCTGCATTCCGTGAAAACACCAAGTGTGTTCGTACGAATGGTCACATCATTGTTTGCACATCGGCAGCTCCAAATATGGGCCAAATCCTGATCCCACTTGAGCCAATGGCAAAGCCTTCCGTGTAGTTAGGAACTGGCTCTGTGTGCGCTTACCTGAGTAACACAAGGCATTTGGTTCCGTGTGGGCTGCTCCTGAGAGATGCAAGCTTGTGGCCTGGCATGTTTGTAGAAAACATAGCAGCTTCCAAATCCTGAGGACTTTGATATTGATACATCTAATGTCATCAGACATACTGGGTCAAATCCA
Organism: Mauremys reevesii; assembly: GCF_016161935.1. NCBI lineage: Eukaryota > Metazoa > Chordata > Testudines > Geoemydidae > Mauremys > Mauremys reevesii. Next base: position 4,997,878 of record NC_052624.1, on the reverse strand, counting down.
GGTCGCAAGCATAGAACCAGGCTCAAACTGGGTGTCTGGGATGGGGTGCTGCATATCTGTCCAAGTTAACTCATACCAGAAACAAGTGTCATCTGAGTGGGGAGGGTACCAGTGAGGAGGTGCATGCTAAAATGTACGGGCCAAAGCCCGCAGACACAAGGCCCCATCCTGCAACACTGGGACTTGAGGCGCACTGAACTCTTACAGGCTTCGGAAAGGTGCAAAAATTGCAGCACCTGGTTCAAGTCTTGGCCCAGTGCTGTGCTTGCATCACAAGTCTCTGTGTCAAACAAAACGATGGCTGAAATCCTGGCCCCACTGAATTCAATGATTACTAGTTGCATCTCGGCATCTGATCCAGAAGCAACTGTGTTAACATGGGAGGAACAGAATCGGTAGGAGCTAAGTATATTGGGTAACATTTATAGAATATGAGCTGCACTGGTGATTAACAAAATCACATTACAGGGTCACTGGGACTCAAGGGTCCCTGAATTTTAGAGGCTTCCAATTCTTCAGGGACAAATTATTTCATTTAAATATATGCCCACCTGTTCTGTGAGCACAGTGCAGGGCTTAGAGATCTGAGTGTGATCGAATGCACCAGCGAAAGTGCATGCCATTTCCAAACCTCTGGCCAGCAACATGAGTACCTGAGATTAGTCTGTTGCGGCACTGATCCACCAGATGCTGACAGTATTGGACTTCTGCTTTCAGGTCCCGCAGTTCATCGAAATCAGACCTGTACTGTTTCTTCAGATCCTTAAGTTTCATGACCAGTAAAAATTCCTCCTCGTCAATTATGATCTGTCCTTCCTCATTCACATACTCCCCTGCAAGGTGAGAAGGACGTGACAGGTTCTCATGAGTGGAAGGGGAGTGCCAAAGAACAGAGATAATACATGGAGGTTGACCACACAACTGACATTTCCTCAGATACTGTTCTACTCCCAATGGCATAGGGATGGAGTGGTTACTGAACTAGCTGAGATCTCAGTTTCTCTTCCAACCCTAATCTTCTATGATACCTCCCTCATCCAAGAGGTACATGACTAAGAGTGGGCCGATTGGGTTGCCTTGCTAACTCTTGCAAGACAGACGGTGTGAAGGTATCACTTAGGGATTGCACCCATTGTTCCTATTGCAGAACTCTCACTGATGTCACTGAGAGCAGGACTGGCCTGTTAAGGCAAAACATTGGCGATAAACTGGTCACCCCCCAGAGACCGTTAGCATCCAGCTACTTCCCACATTGAAAACCTCTCCTTGCTCATAGTTCCATAGAATCCTAGAAATGTCCGGTTGGAAGGGACCTCGAGAGGTCATCAAGTCCAGTCCCCTGAGCTGAGACACGACCAAATAAATCTAGATCATCTCTGACAGGCGTTTGTCCAACCAGTTCTTAAAAACCACCAATGATGGGGATTCCACAACCTCCCTTGGAAGCTTAGTCCAGAATTTAACCTATCTTTCTTGTTAGAATTTTTTTCCTAATATCTAACCTAAATCTCCCTTGCTGCAGATTAAACCCATTGCTTCTTGTCCTACCTTCAGTGGCCATGGAGAACAATTGATCACCACCCTCTTTATAACAGCCCTTAATATAGTTGAAGACAGTTATCAGGTCCCCCCCAGAAAAACAAGCCCAGTTTTTTTAACCTTTCCTCATAGGTTGGATTTTTTTTAAACCTTTTACCATTTTTGTGGCTCTCCTATGGACTCTTTCCAATTTGTCCACATCTTTCCTAAAGTGTGGCACCCACAACTAGACACAGCGGTCCAGCTGAGGCCTCACCAATGCTGAGCAGAGCAGGACAATCACCTCCTGTGTCTTACATACGACCCTCCTGTTAATACACCCCAGAATGAGATCAGCCTTTTTCACAACTGCATCACACTGCTGACTCATGTTCACTTGGTGATCCACTATAACCTCCAGATCCTTTTCTGCAGTACTACTGCCTAACCAGTTATTCCCCATTTTGGCTGTCCATTTGATTTTTTTTCTTCCTAAGTGTCATACAATTATCTTTACTGAATTTCATCTTGTTGATTTCAGATTAATTGTCTGATTTCTCAAGGCTGTTTTGAATTCTAAGCCTGTCTTCCAAAGTGCTTGCAACCCCTCCCAGTTTAGTGTCATCTTCAAATTTTTATAAGTATACTCTCTACTCCATTATCAAAGTCATTCATGAAAATATTGAATAGTACCAGACCCAGGACTGACCACTGCGGGACCCCACTAGATATGCCCTCCCAGTTTGATAGCAAACCATTGATAACTACTCTTTGCGTAGGGTCTTTCAACCAGTTGTGCACCCACCTTTTAGTAATTTCATCTAGACCACATTTCTCTAATTTGCTTTTGAGACTGTCATGTGGGACTCTGTCAAAAGTCTTACTAAAATCAAAATACACATCGTGTCTACTGCTTTCCCCCCAACCACTAGGCCAGTAACCCTGTCAAAGAAGGAAATTAGGTTGGCTTGGCATGATTTGTTCTTGACAAATCCATGCTGGCTACTCCTTATAACTCGATCATCCTCTAGGTGCTTACAAACTGACTGTTTAATTTATTCCAGGATCTTTCCAGGTATCAAAGTTAGGCTGACTGGTCGGTCCATAATTGTCTGGGTCCAATTTGTTCCCCTTTTTAAAGCTAGATACAGTAAAAGCTTTGTTATCTGGCATGTTGGGGAAATGGGGGGTGCCGGTTAATCAAAAATACTGGTTATACTTACCAATGGAACCAATTTTCAAAGAATTAGAACACAATAACATGAATAAAGTACAAAATAGTTTACAGATACACCCAGATGACTAAAAATACACGTAACACTAAAACTATACTGAACATACTTTAATCTTTCTTTGATGATTCAGAAGGCACTTGAGGATCTTGCAGTGCCTCAGGGTCATCATTATCAACAGCAATTATTGTAGATGTAGATGGTATAGGAGATAGGGTCATTACAGATTCAGCCCAATGACACCCCTTGGAAGCTGCTTTTTTGAATAAATCCTTGATATCAGCTTGTTTGCTTGTCTTCTTCCTCTTTTGTATAAAAGTAGAGTACAGAATAGGCAATTGCATAACCTCCTGGGCAGTATACTAGTCCCAGTTACTAGACTGAAGATTTGTATTGGGAGAGATCAGAAATGCTGGTTAATAGAGCTTGACAAAGTGCCGGATAACACAGCTTTTACTGTACTAGGTTTGCCCTTCTCCAGCCCTCTGGGACCTCACCTGTCCTCCAGGGGTTCCCAAAGATGGTTCCGAGACTGCTTCAGCTACTTCCTTAAGTACCCTAGGATGAATTTCATCAGGCACTGCTGACCTGAACACATCTAACTGATCTAAATATTCTTTAACCTTTTCTTTTCCTATTTTGGCTTGTGTTCCTTCCCCCTTGTTTATATTGTGTTGAGTATCTGGTCCCATTAACCTTTTTAGTAAAAACAGAAGCAAAATAGACATTAAACACCTCAGGTTTCTTGATATCATCAGTTATTAGTTTTCCTTCCCTGCTAAGTAGTGGACCTGCACTTTCCTTCCTCTTTCTCTTCCTCCTAATGTATTTAAATAACTTATTTCCTTTTATGTTCCTTGCTAGGTGTAACTCATTTGTAACTTAGCCTTTCTGACTTCCCCCCTACATGTTTGTGCTGTTCTTCTGTGCTCCTCCTTACCAATTTGTCCATGTTTCCACTTTTTGTGGGATTCCTTTTTGATTGTCAGGTCATTAAAGAGCTCCTGATGGAGCCATATTGGCCTCTTACTATTCTTGCAGTCTTGCCTTTTGTGACGTTATGAGTGTAATATAATATTTCATTGGAAGGTGATAGGGCCAGAAAGAGTTAATTAACTCACAGAGTGACCTGACCCATGGGTGAACCTTAAGGACTGGTTAAGAAGATATGTAAATGAATAGAGCTTTGAAATGCAAGTCTGCATTGTTAGAGATCTCAAGGGTAGATGTTTGCTCAGGTCTTGTGATGTAAGCAAACAAGTCTTGTCTATTGCTATAACTTTAATTTAAAGATCAAAAAAGGAATATTAACATTTGTGATGATACTTGAGTAAAATAGTATTATTGTCTATATGTCTCTTTGAAGGTTGTGGTAACCTGTATCTGAACTATTTAATGGATAAATTACCCTGTGCTAATTGCCAGGGTGTTTGGAAGGAGAGTTAAGCCTATTGTTCTCTCAGGCCGAAAGGCTGCTGGAAATGAATAAGAACCCTGGGACACGATCCTACTTGATCTCAGATCTGCTTTGGGTTTCAAGAGAGGGAAACCTTAAGCCATAAGGATTGAGATCCCCAGTCACTGACTGGAGCCACCCTGAATATGGACACTGGACTATAACCTATGGACTATTTCTAAAAGAACTTTTGGTAACTACAGGCTCATCTCTGCTATGTATCTGAACCTCAAGAATTGAATTCAAGTCTGTCTGTATATTAATCTTTTAACCAACTCTCTCTCTCTCTCTCCTTTCTTTATAAATTTTAGCTTAGTTAATAAGAACTGACCATAAGCGCGTATTTTGGGTAAGATCTAAGTTATAATTGGACTGGGTATGTGGCTGATCCTTTGGGATTGGAAGAACCTTTTCTTTACATAATGAGAGAAGATTTTCAGTAATCATCATCATATCTTACATGTGTGTCTGGACGGAGGCCTGAGGCTGGCACTTTAAGGGAACTGCTGTGTTTGAACTTCTAAGTAACCAGTGAGGTACTGCAGAAGCTGTTCTGTGCTGGCTTGGTAAATCTAAGTATTGGAATAACCACCAGCTTCTGGGGTTTATCTTCCCCATTCTGTTTGCAGTTCACCCTAATTGAGTGACCTCAGCTGGTTCCCATGGGCAGCACTGTCACACCTTTGCATCAGGAGAGTTTGCAGTTGTGTCTCTAATGTTTGCCTCTGATCATGTTACTTTAGTGATTTCCAGCTTCCAGAATAAACCCACCAGTTTGTAGATACGAAATACAAGAGTAAAGACCCAAGTCACTAAACTAAGGAACGGATCTTAGGAGGTGCTAAACACCCTCATTTCATTCTGACTTCAACAGGAGCAGAGTCTGCTCATTAGCTAGCTAAGAAAGCTCAGCACTTGCAGAACTGGACCCTACATGAAGATGCTCCTGGTAAAAAAGTTGCTATAATGATTGGGCAAAAATCAGTGGTGTGATTGCTGGTGGAATCCTGTGTCCAGTTCTGGTGCTCAAAATTCAAGAAGGATGATGATAAATTCAAGGGGTTCAGAGAAGAGCCATGAGAATGATGAAAGGATTAGAAAACATGCCTGATAGTGATAGACTCAAGGAGTTAAATCTAGTTAGCTCAACAAAGAGAAGGTTAAGGGCTGACTTGATTAGTCTGTCAGTAGCTACATGGGAAACTAATACTTAATAATGAGCTCTTCAATCTAGCAGAGAGAGGTCCAATGATCCAATGGCTGGAAGCTGAAGCTAGACAAACTGAGACTGGAAATAAGGTGTAAATTTTTAATGACGAGAGTAATTAACTGTTGGAACAATTTACCAAGGGTCATAGTGGATTCTCCATCACTGACCATTTTTAAATCAAAATTGGATGTTTTTCTAAAAGCTCTGCTCCAGGAATTGTTTTGGGGACGTTCTCTGGCCTGTATTATACAGGAGGTCAGACTAGATGACCACAGTCGTCTCTTCTGGACTTAGAATCTCTGACTCTAGGAACCTGCATGACAGCGTGCAGGTGTAGCAGTACACATACGAGCAAGAAGCTGCAGGATCAGGGCCTGAAAGAATTGACACTTCTTAGAATTTGGTGCCGTTTCGAGTCTTCTTTCCATTTGTTTTGTTTTGTTTTGGAGAGTTTTATGCTTGAGGCATTCTCACGCAAACAGGGAGCGTGGTGTTTCATATGTCAGGGACTGAGCCAGACCCATCAAATCAAATAGAATGATGTCTACCCTGCATCTAATGGGTTTTACAGTGAATTGGGCTAATTCTCCATTTCATTACACCGATTTTATGCCAGCATAACTCCGCTGATGTCCATGTGGAGAATTAGACCCTATATCGTTGTGTTCAGTCTGGCTGAAACTCACTTCGGCTGCAGAAAGCCTGAGTGACTGGGCTCCGTGTGGCTGAAGTGCAAGGGGATGAGGCAGTGGATTTGGCTGCTGAACCCAAGGTCAGGTTGCAGAGGTACAGCTCAGACCCCTCTGGCTGCCACTCCAGCCTGTGGCACAGCAGTGGTGTCCTGCAACGTGTTCCAACAGTTACAGCTCAGAGAAATGAAACAAGCTCTCCCTTCTCCCTGCTCAGCTCTGTGTTGTCCGATCCATTCTGTGTGCCACTTACCCTGCTCCTCCCTCTCCTTCTTCTGGGCCCCGAGGGCCTGTTTGGTGATGTCCATCTCCTGTTTTATTAGATTCAGTCTGTGGGTGATCTCGCTCGCTTTCTTCTTCCTGTCGCTGAGGATGGCTTTGTTCTCCTTAAAGATCCGGTTGATCTCACTTCCTCGCTCGTTTTTAAACTCCTCAAATGCCACCAGCTTAGAGGGAGGGGAACTGCGCCAGGGTTCAGAGAAAGAGAAAATACAGGAAGGGTCAGTTGCTTCAGCTTCAGGTTTACTTATTGCACCTGAGTGGACTGATAATCAGTGTCTGCAAATTACACCTCATGGGGCACTTTCAGAACCTATCGACACTTGCAGCCTCACGGTGCTCTCACTGTGCTAACCTTCAGGCCTCCTTCTCTCCCGGGATGGCTTGGTCTATACTAGCAATTTATGCTGGTATGACTCCATCGCTCTTCCGCACCCTTGAGCGCTGCAGTTACACCCACCTAACTCCCAGTGGAGACGGCGCTATGTCAGTGTGAGAGCCTCTCCTGTCGAATAGCTACCGCCTCTTGCAAAGGTGGCGTACCTGCGCTGACGGGAGAAGCCCTCCCATTGGCACACATAGCGTCTTCACTGACACACTGCAGCGGTGCAGCTGCAAAGGCACAGCCTTTTAAGTGGAGACAAGCCCGACCACACCAAGAAGGAAGAGTTACTTACGCAGAAGCAAAGTTCCCTAGCAGCTGTCTCAGTTGAATCATCCCAGAACGTTGGATCTTATGGATCCAAACTTCTGAGTCTTGTTGCCTCTGAGGCCAGTCTGGGAACCCAGGGGAGGAGAACCAGAAAGTGGTCAGCAAAGATCTAAGATGGTGCTGGTATTTTCTATGGATCTACATCTTAGGTTAACCTCCCACGGTCTCCCCTAGGGAGCCACGCCCTTGGGCGAACCTACAAGAGGGGTGAGGAGTGTGAATCCATAGAAATAATGGTTCACCTTCAGAGAACTCTTCTGACACGGGCAAGTTATTCATCTCTTACCTTAAAGGAGCCTACCCTGTATTGATCCCCTAGAAACTGCGACAAAGCTAGACAGATGCTTTCATATCCCCACCATGAGAATGGTGATAATACAGCCTTACCTCACAAGGGGGATGTGAGGCTTAATTAGTTAATGTGTGTTAAGCGTTTGCGAATCTAAAGCCCCAAAGCAGCATCAGCTCTGTTACTGAGCAATGGTCACATTTTAGTAGTTCAGAACAAAATGTTAGGGCTGCTACTGCTTACTGAAAAACATGTCTAAGGGGACTGCTTCCTTTGCTGGCAGCAGGGACGTGTTTTCGACAGCAGAGAGCAGAAACAGGGTGGATGCTGGGTGCAATGGCTGGAATTTATCCTGCAGCTCACTTTGAAGCTAGTGGGAGCTGGATCCAAAGCAGGGATGCAATGTCAATCCCCAGGTGGCAAGTGACGGGAATGCCAAATCCAAGAGAACCAAAATCAGGAGACACACCACACTGATGTATTACTGCACTGAAATGCACACACGAGCCACTCCCCATGTATGTGCATGGTGCCGCATTACAGTACCACTGCAAACAGCAAGGTGTAAGAGCAGGAAACCTAGGCCAAAATACCATGGAGTGAGGACAGCTAACACTACGCATCCCTTTTGCTAAATGGAACTATTTCCTCAGCCTTGGCCCTGTCCCCGCAGCCCCCATCACAGACCGAGCCTCCTCAGACCCAGCTCAGCGACTGGGCACTCTGTCTGGCTTTGCAACCTGGATGACCCCGACTGTTTAGCTTTGCAAATGGAAAGTGCCTCATTAAGGTGAAAGGTTACCTCGGTCGGTGGGACTCCTCCTTGGGCACTGACTCCGAGCGATGTGTTTCAATACTAGCTGCATCCTGCTCCCGTAGTAGTCCCTCCTTCACATCCAAATCCTTTGCGGAACTTACCAGCTGACTCCTTGATGGGGAAATAGAATCCAGATCTTTCCCCGAAACAGGGCTTCCTAATCCTTCCTTCCTGGTAGTGGGGCTAAGAGGAAAGAGATGGTTAATTTCCGGCATATGACAAAACACTGATACTAAAACTACACTGCAGAAACCAGTTCTGATTCAAGAACTGGAGGTCTGAGCCTTCTCCTCTGAAGTTAGCAGTGAAAGTTCTGCCAACTTCAGTGGGGCAGGAGCCATTGTCTCTATTGTCACAGCTCCCTACTTGCAAACCTAGAGGGACCTCTCTGAATATAAAATCTGTAGGAATAGCAGCACACGCAGGATCAAATTATTGTGAAGGTTCCCGAGAAGTCCATTCGCATGCACAGGTTACACGGACCTGGCTAGGGCACATTAAGAGACTGAATATACAAGTGTCTGCTTGGAGCAAGCAGCAGGCAGTGGACCCCCATCCACCCTCAAGGGAGCCCTGTAGCAGAGTCCAGAAGACCCGGCTTAGCCCCCAGTCCAGTTAAAGGAAGACGAGTGAAGAGTCTCCTTAAACTGGCCTCCGTGAGTTTGTTCAGCAAGGGACACCCAGTGTGAGATGAAAGAGAGGACAATGGAAGCTGCATGTTAGTGTGGAGAAGCACTCTGGGGCAGCACACCCCAGCACCCCTCCTGCACCCAGAAACGTGCAGGGGAGATGCCCCCCACTCAGGGGTACTAGGACTGAAGTGGTGCCTCCTTCCCCCATGCGGTCTTGGGGAACAACTGCAAGGAGAAACCAGCCAGAGACTCCAGCCAGCAGGAGCAGAAGCAGCTAGAACAGGGGCCTCTGGACATTCAGAGAACGTTTTACTGTTCTGACTGGACTTTCTCTGCCCTGTGCTGATGGGCTGTTTGCACCAACCCTCCCTCTAGTCTCTTTAGCTCAGGTTCACTCCACATCTGCTCCTCTTACTCTCTGCTTCCCCTCCCCTGTCCCTCTCACCCCCCTTCCCATTTTGCTGATCACCTTCTAACTAAACCCACCCAACAACAAAACCATGGCACTAACATGCCATGTGCTGCCATCACATTGGTCACTCTGCTGGTGTGTTCTATCCCTTCCCCATCCTGTGCCTGCCTGGGGGAGGGACTATCTACTACTCTGAGTCCGTACAGCACCTAGCACAATGGGGCCCCATTCTTGGTTTGTCTTAGGTGCCACTTGTAATAAACATGAGTAGTCATTTGCAGTAAATCCTGCACATACCAGACTTCCACAAAACCAAACGGATTTGAGTCTGACGCAGACTGTGCAAAGACGCATTCTGAGGGGCAGGTTTGGTCTTTGTCATGGGCGGTACGTAATGGAGGCCCAAATCTCATGCCGCCAGTGGGGCAGCAGTGGATTTGAGGCCCCCAGAAAAATCTCCTGCCACAGCCACAGGGCAAGAGGCGCCCTCCCTCCCTGTTGTGGCCCTGGGGCCGTGGCAGGGGCACAGAGCTTTTCCGGTCTTCGGGCAGCTTGAGTTAAGGAGCGAGTGGGGGCAGGGCCTGGGTGGAATGGGGGCAGGGCCTGGGGGGGAAGGGGCGGAATGGGGTCGGATTATGGTGGGGCCGTGGGCAGAAGGGGCGGAATGGGGAAGAGGCTCAGGGCTTGGAGCTCCGGCCAGGGTGGAGCTCTCAGCCCCCTTCGCACCCACCCTGGCCAGGGCCATTGTGGGGAGGGGCTGAGAGCAGCAAGTGGGGACACAGCCTTGGCCAGAAGAGGTGGGGCAGGGTCTAGCCTCCCCAGGGGGAAGCTTCACCCGCTGCCCATCATCTTTGTGATCAGGCCACAACCATGTATCAACACCAATCCTAGTAGGCCAGGACCTCCTCATTGAAACAAACACAGAATATCACGAGGGCTATTGGGGCTGTTTCTCCACAGCCTTCTCCCTTGGGTAGCTACTCACCCCTGTAGGTGTAAAGCAGCCCATAAATCCCTGGTTATGTCACTGCCATAGGGAAGATTTTCATGAGTGGAGAAAGACACCTGACTAAAGGAGAGGGAACAGCTGTTTTACATGTCAACTCACCTAAGCTGCTCTTTGGCTTTCTTGGCTTTAACTTTCTTCCCGCCGGGTTTGGATAAAGGAACAACTCCAATCCCGAAGCCCTGTCCATCCACTTCCCCCACTAGATGGCCCTCTGCATCAACCAGGCCTGCCTGAAAACAAAGGGGGCTGAAGATGTGAATACAGAAGTATTAGCCCTGCCGATGTCCAGCTTGTGAGAACTAAATACTCTGCTCCAATTCCTTAATCTAAATCCAGATTCACCTCATGGCATCTTGGTGGAAAAAATCATCTTAAAGGTGAACTGAGAAGCAAAAAAGCCCTTGGAATTATTTTCAGATTCATGTGCTAAGTGTTCCCACTAACTAGGTTTGGAGGAAGTACGGACTTACATCACAGGAATAGGTTTAAACTAATGTTTAAAATTTCTTCCCCACGCCTTTATTAAATCCTACTGTATTTTCTGCTTCTTTGATGATATCCCAGAATGCTTCATTCTGACACCTCACAAATACCGGAAATCTCACTGTAATCATGGTATCGCTAATAATATTAGAGAACGATGCACTCTGGGTTATCTTCATTCAACGAGGCGGAGTTTGCAAGAGGATTTCACAAGTAAAATCTGATTTCTGTCAGTGTCTCAACAGCACGGCTAAATGGCCTGTTCAGCACCGAAATCTGCTTAACTGGCGCAGCTCTATTGACTTGTAGCAGCTCTGTTCTTCTGTCATCCCCATCCCCATGGTAGCTCAGGGCCTTGGCTTTCAATGGTTCCTCTCAAGTAGTGTAGGAAGAATTTGAGGCAGAAGGTCAGTCCCAGAGCCCTACCTTCTGAGCAGCAGTAATGGCTGCAAAGTCACTTTTGTCTATCAGGGTGTATTTGTTTCGTAGTCTGGCTTCCACTTCCTGTTCCTGTTGGCTGGAGAGAGATAACCGCCCTTTTCATTGTGCTCAAGGGAAAATTTCACAGCCCCAAACTTGTCAGTGTGTCACACTTCAGAAGAAAGCCGTGTCTAATATCAGCCCTATGTCTACCTCTGCTCTCCTTTCCTCCTACTCCCCCTCCTGCTTTGTGCACTCTTCCCAAGCCGCTCTCCTTCATGCACCTGCTCTGACCTCCTTCTAGTTTCTTCTTCTCACCCTTTTCCCATGCTGTCCCTTAGGCCTGGAAATCTCTTCTGTTAAGGCACGTATACATTTCACTAGCTTTTGAAATACTTTAGGGAGCCTTTTTTATGGCCCAAATAACACGACTCCACAGTAGTTTAGCCCTGGAGGGTGGAACCACCATAAGACCTGATCTTCATGCTTTATTTTAGCCCCATAAAAGGATTCCCTGAGGCACAAAATCCATGCAAAACACCAACACATGGATCTGGACCAGTCTGGATTCCTGTGGAACAGGAATACCCACCCGGTGACATAGCACAGACTTGCCACTTCCCTCCTCAAAGCCCAAATCTTCCTGCAGTGACATCATGTTACTTTTGTAACTGTAGCATCTGACCTCTCCTGATCAGACACCAGAGCACACTTAACCAATTCATGGAGCCCATCATCCAAGGACCAGCCTCATGATCTATAGGTGCCACTGGGTTAGCCAGCAGCAGCTTCCCCCTGACCAAGCCATCAGGAGTTGAGCTGAGTGTCTCACAACTACAACTACAATTCTCTGCATATTCTATAACGACATCACCAGCGGTGTCATGACACCGTGCTGTGCTGTCACAGACAGACACTTGCTTGGTGGAGAGTTTCTAAACCTCCTTATCCAATGCACACACCCTGGCTACAATATCTTACCTTAAAATCACTTTGAACTGGTTAAATACCTCTTGGATTTGCCTGATGTTCATTATCTGAGGAAGAGATACGTACTTTGAAGATATAATGGGAGACAGGTCACATTCACTGCGGTCACATTCACTGTGCAATGTTTAAAAAACTTGTCCTGTAAGGCTGGTTCAAATACTATAGAATCCCAGGGCCCCCTTCTCTAGCCTTAGGATACAGATAACTCAACCCTTGTATCCTGCACCGGGAAAATCAGGCCCCATGTGGCTATGACCATCACTCATTGTTCATGCTTCTTAAGTGGGCCTTAAGAACAGAGGAATCTATCCGATATGCTGAGGCAGGTGCCAGCTGTGCAGGTATCCTGTACGACCCCAGAGGTCAGGAACTGTTAGTGTAACACACAACATTACGCAGGAGGCAGGCCATGCCGCTCTCTCCTCACTCACACGCTGCTAAGTCTATCTAAAGTACGTATCTGGTTCCCAGCGCCAGAGCATCTGAGCCCCTCACAAGCTTTAATGCAGTGCTATTATCCCCATTGTACAGACTAAGGCCCAGATCAATCAATAGAAGTTAGGAGCTTAAATGCCTTTGCGGATCTGGGCTTAAGGCACTTACACGGGGTCATACATAGAGTCTGGGACTTAGATCTCCCAAGTCCTAGGCGAGTGGCCTAACCACTGGACCATCCTTCCTCTCTAGGAAGTCTTGAAGTACATTCTCCCCACTCCCAGAGATGCATCCTTCCTGCTAAAAGATTCCATAACCCCACTAAGGACATGTTTCCCTATAAGAAACTCCTTAGTCCTTCCCTGCTCCTACTTAGGCTGACCATCCCTAACCCTAAAAGATTCCCTGGATTCCACAAAAGCCAACTCTCCCCAACCCCCATCAGCTGCAGAAAAATTTTCTGGGACCTTTGCGGGTGGGAGAAAAGCAAAGAGTAGAGAGACGGGACTGTAGTGCCCCAGAAGTTCCCCTCTCCCAGAAAAGGTGGAACACTTTTTGAACAATACTTTGGGAACACATCTCTTTGCCAGAAACTGGGAGTGGATGACAGGAATGGATCACTTGATGATTACCTGTTCTGTTCATTCCCTCTGGGGCACCTGACATTGGCCACTGTTGGAAGACAGGATACTGAGCTAGATGGTCTGACCCAGTGTGGTTGCTCTTACATTCTTATGACATGGTTTTACCCAGATGGAGAATTCTGACACTGTCTTTTTAAGGAAGTTCAAAGCAGACCATCCCACTGAGTTTGAGGCCAGGTGGAAGCCTCCTAGAGCTTCCTACTCACTGAAGGGGAGATAAGAATGAGAGAAGGCAGGTGTCCAGAGTTTCCCTGTAAATACCAGGGAAGTGTTCAAAAAGTTAGTGCCACCTTTAATTCTAAATTCAGTTCCTCCACAAACGGATTTCATTCCTTCTAGCTGAAAGAGCCTGGAATCCAGCCAAATATAACCAGCTGAACAAGTGGTACAAGCCCCTGTCAGTTAGGTGGCTACTCACATCAATATCGTCTGTGGCTCCTTCTAGGTACCTGCGGACTTGAGAGTTAATCTCTGCTATCTGGATTTCATTCAGAGGGTCATAATTCACCAGAGAGCGGTTGACCTAGGGATGAAAAGCTGAACAGCTGAACTGCAACAATTTACAATGAGCTGGACAAATGCTAGCCTGACGGTCACCTGGCTGTGCTCTGCCTTGCCATGGCAGGTTTAATTCTCTTCTTCTCATCCTGTAGACTGGCTGGGCGCTGGACTCTGGAGTTGGCTGGGAGTGGTGCACTCCCTGCCTCTCCCTTCTGAGCAAATTAAGGACAGGCACTGATGGGTTTGGAAAGGCTGTGCTGTCTGGCATCCAGGACTCTGCGGGTTAATGACTATGACATGGAACCTTGTGGAATGGGAAATTAACAAGAGGGAAAACTGGTGGGGACCCCTGAGAACTCTGTCTAAACTCAAAGATACTCCACAGGGACACAGTGGGAAAGCAAAAGCTTGACAAGCATGGATATAACTGATCCTAGAGATAAATTAAAATCAAGATAAAGCACCCACTAAGATCCCCAGCAAGATGGCTTAGAGAGAACGCACAGGCAGTAATTAACGGCTGCAGCCTGTTCCTTACCAAGCTGTCATGCATGGCTAGTTCCTGCTTCAGAAGAACAATCTCCTTCTCCAGATTCTTGACCATCCGCTATCAGGAAAACAAAAAGATGCCAAGTGACCAAGTGCTACTAGAGAAAGAACTGTCCAAAGCCACTTCAGATTGGCTGCTGGCATGGGTGTAGTTTGGTGGGGGGCAGGGGAGGTGTTGCCCCAAGCCTGAGGCAGGCATGGAATTTGCCTCCCCATTGGCTTCACTGGAGCTGTCCCCCACAAATATAGATGTCAGACTAAACCTATGGCTGCTGAATAAAATCTCAGCTGTGTAGCAGCTCCCAGAGAATTCACTGCTGGGTTACATCACTGAAATGGTGAGTGAGTGATCTGGAAATCACTTGGCCTTAGTATAGCTTCCAGCAGGCAGCCTCCTTTGCTGTGTCTTGGAGCCACCCTCTGTAAAGTCACATTAAGCTTTCGAAGGGAAAGTCACCTGTTTATCTAGTCAGTGCTTCGCCAATCTGATGCCCCCGTACCGTGGTCTTTCTGGATTACATGACATTATTTTGAAAATAGAAGGCACAGAGCCCCAGTGATGCTTTCACTGAAGCCAATGCCAGTTTCGCCACTGACTTAACAGGAATGCATTATGCTAGCGGATTCACACAGCATACTTGAGACCTGCATGTCTCCCTAATCTGGACTATTTTAAAGTTTTGGCTATTGAGGGGGCAATTCCCATTGAAACTCAGTGGGAATTAATTGCCAAACTGCCCTTTGTGCCTTTGCAAAGCTCCCACTTAGCATCCACATGTAATAGTCTCATTAAATACATTTCAGTTCGTTTCCACTCAGTTCATCACACAGCAAAAGAAAGGGAGCTGAAGGGGAAAAGACAGTTTGTTGCACAGTCCACAGCCTCATCTGAAAACTCTTGGCGGAAGCTGCGCTATATGGTTCTCTGCTTCCACCTACTGTAGACAGACGCGTGAAATCGGACAGTACAGTACAGCAAGGTTTTCTCCTGCCAGGTGTGTTGTGCAGCAGTGGTTCCCATAGTGTGGTCCATGGGAGCACTTGCTGGTGGTCTGAGGAGAACTGGTTGGACACAAAATGCCAAGTCTCCTCGCTATTTTAAAGTGCATTAAAAGAAGCTAAAAGATATTGATTATTTTTCTAACGTTACTTTTCCATGTGAATAATTGCTGTCGTTGTTGCAGGCATGTTGTCTGACCAGCTGTGGGAAAGGAGGTGGTCTGCAGGGTATCAGATAGGACTGGAGATGATCCTATCAGTGGGAGGGAAGGTGTCCATGAGAGAGTTTCTCTATTAAGCTGTAATACACATGATGACGAAGCTTGGGAAGTGTTGTCTTAATTTTTCCTGGATCTGAGAAAAAGAACCTCCTTCTTTCCATTTCTCCTCAAAAATATACATACCTCTGGGTCGTATTTCTCATTGATGGCTGGCTCCGTTGTGACCCATTTCATTCTGGTAGCAAAACGGAGAGAGGACAGCTGAAAAACATTACAGTTTGCCTATCAATCAGGAAGTGAGTTTGGCTCACCAGACCAGACTCAAAAACCTTTGCTACTTTAATACTATAGGATCCCAGAAGCTAGATATGGAAAAGCTGTATCATTGTAGACCACCATTCTACACTATCCCCATTCCAGGAGTAGGTCTTCTAGTGCCCGGTTGCTTCTAGATGATTACTCATCTTTAGATGATGACTCTAGATGGTAAATTCTTCAGGGTGGGGACTGTCCTTTCTGTTATATGTGTGTACAATTGGACTGGGGCCTCTAGATGTCACCACAGCACAAATAATAAATTACAATAATGATGCCCAATAGCAGAGAAGATTGTATGATAGGTCATTTAGTTTCAAAAAACATCTGCTAGTTAACTCCTTCCCTGGTAAACTGCAGAATTCTTCCCTTCAATACTTTACGGTAGTGTTTTGTTCGGCCCAATTTTAAATGACTCCAGCAATGAGGCTACCACCAACTTCCTGTGGAGAATTATTCCAAAGCTTAAGTGATCTCACCATGAGGAGGTTATTGCTGGTACTAACATAGCAAATTGTTTGTGTAGTTGCTACCAAGGACCAAATTCAGCCCTGGCATAGAGTGGGATAGCTAAGGCCCTATGGAAATCACAATTTCACAGACTGAGCGGAAATCACAAAATTAGCCCATTAACATGATTTTTCCATCAGTGGGGAGATGGAAGCAGGCATCTGCGTGCTGGTCTCGTGCATTGTGTGGCTCACAGTGCGTGGCAGCGTCCCATTGGAGCAGCAGTTCGGGGGGACGTGGCAGCCAGCTTTATATGAGGCACAGTAGCCAGCGCCACTGCCATTTGGAACATGAATAACTGCAACCTCAGCGGGGGGTGGGTGGAAGCAGGCATCCGTGCATGCCAGTCTTGTGCTCTGTGTGGCTTGTAGGGTGTGTTCCAAGCAGTGGCCACACTGGCTACTGCGCCTCACATAAAACCAGCTGCCACGTCCCCCCAGCAGCTGCTCTGACATGACATTGACGTGTGCCAGGCATCACACTGAGCATAAGACCAGAGCACAAATGCCCATTTCTTCCTCCCCACTGAGGCCACAGCTGCTTGTGTTCCAAGTGGTGGCAGCGCCGGCTACTGTGCCTCACATGCCCCCGCACCCCACTGCTCTTCCAATATGATGCTGCTGCGCACTACCAGTTGCACTGAGCACAAGACTGGCGTGCAGAGATGCTCACTTTTGCCTCCACAGCATTGGAAAAATTGCAGCACTTCACGAGGGACTCAGCAGCCAGGCATATTCTATGAAAATCAACACTTCATGCGTGGCACTACTGGGCATTTTCAAAAAAAGATCTCGGATTATCACAGGGCCTTAAGTATAACTATTGACTTCACTGTGTGCTGTACAGTTCCACACCCATTGTTGGAAAGGTACAAAGAATAATAATACATAATGAAACTATGCATGCTTAGATCCAGGCTGAATTTGGCCTTGAGTATTTATCTGGGCGAGTATCATTTTCCCCCTGGAAGATTAGCATCCTCGATGGCTTATGTGGCCACAAAGTGGCCTTAGCAGACTGGAAAAACCAGCCCCATATAGTTCCCACCATGCTGCATTTGATGCAATGTCAAGTGATTTTGTTGACTTCGACATGATACTTCCTTGGACCTCAAACTACGGTGCTGTGCATGCTACAATTTAATCCTGGTTATTGCTAGCCTGATTCTGACTGTAGCGCAGACAGGACCGAAATATCTTTAAATGAAGGACATCATTTCTGAAGGAACTCTCTCCACTTACAGGTTTCAGAGTGGTAGCCGTGTTAGTCTATATCAGCAAAAACTGACCCCCTACTTGGTAAGGCAACTCCCATCTTTTCATGTACTATGTGTGTGTGTATATATATATATATATATATATATATATATATATATATATATATATATACACCTGCTACTGTATTTTCAACTGCATGCATCTGATGTAGTGGGTTCTAGCCCATGAAAGCTTATGCCCAAATCAATTTGTCAGTCTCTAAGGTGCCACAAGGACCCCTCATTGTTTCTCTACTTACAGTCTCCTCTATCTGAGCAGCTTCACCATAGATATTTGCCACCAGGACTGTATTGCAGTTTCCCCCTGAAAAAGACAGCAAGGGGGAGGAATGTGACTTCCTCTGTGTTGGGTTCCTTCCTGGAGAATTTTACATTCTGTAGTGAGTGAAGAATGAAAGACACAGCACGACTACAATGAACATAGCTAGTTTGTAATTTTTCCTCCAAGGAAACAGGAAGGGTTATCAGTGGTGACCATGAAAGATAATGTTCATAAGCATGGTGGTATGGAATGAGTTAAGGGAATAGCCAATGTTCTGGCTCCAGCCTTCTGAGTTAGTGTGACGTATGCGGCAAAGCAAACTGTAAATGGTTGGAGTGGGGTAAAAGCTGAAAGATGGGATTTTAAAAGTGCTCAGTGTTGGCCTCTAATCCAATGAAATCAGAGGGAGGAACAGGATTGGGCCAATGCTGAGAGCTTTGAAATTCCAACCTAAATTTGTATGATTTCAGTTCCTTACTGCCGACATCTACAGCCTGTCTTCAGTTACTTTCTCTATTCAGACCGTGTCATACAGTGTTGTTAAAGTGGATACCTGTCCTACAGATTCCAGATGTAATACAATTTTTTCATTTGTCATGTTTGCCCAGGTCCTGATCATCCTCAACTCCTGCAGGACTCAATGAGAGTTGATAGCACCTGCAGGATCAGAACTTTGAAAGGACTGTGGTGTGTTTTTAAAGTATTCTCAGCTGAGAAAAGTTTAGAAAAGTTTCTACTCGCTTGATCAGTGTGAGGCTTGTGTGTACGTATGCCTGATGTTTCATTAGGGTAAGAAAAACAGAAACCACTGCTAATTTTTCATGTTAGACTATTAACCAAGGGCTTGTCTCCACAGTGATTTAGCGCATGGCCAGCCAGGGCATGAATCTATCATGCCGCGCACTAACTGGCCTTATGGACAATGCTACAGCACACTGTAAATTCAGTAGTGCGCTTTGACATACTGCTGTTTGACGTGGGTGCACATCACTGAGATGTTGAGTGATCTGGAAATTACTTTGCCTTGGTTTAGCTTGAAATCACAGGAGGTCAAAGTACACTATGGAACTGTTAGTGTGTTATAACAGGGTCCACAGTCCCAGTTAGTCACAGCAAGCTAGTGCACTCTGGCTGGCCATGTATGAAATCACTGTGTAGACAAGCCGTCAGATTGAGTGAGCGTGTTTGGTCGTGGCTTGATCTCCCCATGAGAACCGAAACCCAAGATATTTTCTTGTCCCTCTGTTCCGATTCCAGGTCCTTACCTAATGAATCCTTAAGGGCATGGGTGAGCTTGCTCTGCCGGAAGGGGACGTGGTCCCTCTTACGATCAGCCAGTGCAATGATCGCTTGCTCAAGGAATGACAACGATTTGTTGATATATGTGGCTTCTTTCAGAACCTGCCCCTCGGACTGCAAGAAAGACCAAAAGACAAAAAGTTTCCACATGCATCTTTCTGGTTGAACTGCGAAATAGAGTGTGTCCCTGACTGGGCTTACAGCTCTGATTGAAGTGGAGGATAAATGAGATGATGAATCCAACACAGATTAACTATGAGATTCTAGATCCTGAAGGGCTTTCTACAATTTGAGAGCAAGTTCTTCAGGGCTGTGATTTGGCAATAACAGGTCTGCCAGAATATTGGCTTTCTTAGTTCTGAAAGGGGAAATCCTCCCTTTGTCACAAGGCTGCCTGGGGATTTCTTGCTCAACACAATATAGTTGTATATCACAGGGGAGCACTGAAGGTTTAAGTTGTTCCCTATTCTTCCAGAAAGGCGATTGCATCAGTCTCCATAGTATCACCAGAAGCAGAAGGATTTTTGCTTTCAGTGCAGTTGCAGAATGAAGCTGAATTACAAAGAGTTCCCAATAAGGCGGATGGCTCAGGCTCTTACCTAGACTGAGCAATGACATTGTTGGAAGGAATGATTGAGCAGGAGACAGTTGCATGGAGGATGATGTTTGCACATTTGGACTTGATAAAAAGCTATTACAGCTACTGAAGATAACCAAGCATCCTCTGATGCTTTCGTGGGGTTGAGCTTTGTCATGGCTCCTCCTATCTACTGACCAGGGGGTTGATTCCTGTGTCAAGCATAGATTTTGAAAAATCTACAGCTCCTCATGTGCAACTGTGGTAAGGGGATGCTGACACATACTTAAGGATTAACAACTGAAGAGTATATCTAACACCAGAATCAAGCCCCTTCTCGTCCCTGACACCAGATTCCCAGAAACAAGCTAGAATAAAATTCCGTTGGCTAAAGCAGAAATATAAATTATGTTCACTATCAGCCTCCTTTAGAGGTAAATATTCAATGTGGCAGAAAGGGAATTCAGTTTTGCTGTTTCCATTAACTGTAGTGGGAAAGTCCTCTGACTCCACAGGCATCACTTTAACAACTGGACCCATCTCTTAGAGAGCAAACATTTTTTCCCATCTGCTTACCCCAGTCTTCCCCAGTCTCTCTGAACCTGCCAGATCCACTAGGTTAATTTTTGAAGCAGTGTATTTGGCATCTGACAAAATTCTGGAATGAGACTGAGAAAAAAATTGTTTTTAACATTACACACAACTGAAGTAGAGTACACATTTAAATTCTAAAGACCCCTAGATTTCTGAGCCCCCAGGAAACCTGCCAGCGGACTTACCTCAATATAGATAGTGAATATGCAATGGGACCTGGATGAATTTTTATTCAGAGTATGTTCACCTATTATTCTGTTGGTCTCACCCTGAAAATGAAGTCAAAACTGAGGACATTATTTTTATTAAAAAATAAAATAAATACTAGTTGAATAAATGTGAAAGGAAGACTGTTAAAGTCACAGTTAAATAAACAATGCTTGTATCTTCAATACGTAGAGATCATAATAAAATTGGTCACTTATCCACAGCCTTCTATCTGAGGCGCTCCCAACATCTGTCTGTGGTAGGCATTTCTAGCATGGCTCTCAAAGCACATTACAAATATTCCGCTCATGAAAACAGGTAAGGGATCCCTACTTATCTGTCATACTGCTTCTCTGAACATTCCATATTAACTGGATTCCCATCCTTGGGGCTCAGGTTCCTAGTGTGAAAGGGGCCAGAGCTCCCCTAACCCTCAAAAAATGTGGCCCTTTGAGGAACAGGCAGGCAAGACTTAGTGCGTCCATGCCTGCTTCCGTTCCTTGATAAGCATGAGGCAAAAATCTCCCCTAAATGTAATAGACACCCAAGATTACTTATAGGATAGGAAGGGACCACAAGAAAATGAATCAGTCACTGAAAATGATGCTGTGACAGTCTGTGATGGCTGCAATTCTGACAGGGAGCGTCACAGTTAGAAAGGAACTGAAGTTCTAGAGGGCACCACTAAGGCACCTGTAGTGGGTCTCAAAAGGTGGCTGGCCTACCTGTGTCTCAAAGCCTTTGAGAACTAGAGGAGTTCCGCCCTGCCTCATGGTAAGGAGTCAACACCCCAAAACAGGAACCCAGTCAAGTTGGTGTCTTTAGAGAAATGTTCTTATCCCTCAAGTATCAGAGGGGAAGCCATGTTAGTCTGGATCTGTAAAAAGCGACGAAGAGTCCTGTGGCACCTTATAGACTAACGGAAGTATTGCAGCATAAGCTTTCGTGGGTGAATACCCACTTCGTCAGACGTAGCATCTGACAAAGTGGGTATTCACCCATGAAAGCTCATGCTCCAATATTTCCGTTAGTTTATAAGGTGCCACAGGACTCTCTGTCATTCTTATCCCTGTTTTACAGATGAGGAAATGGAAGCACGGAGATCAAAGGACAATGTTTTCAAAACTCAGCTTCCCTTCTTGCAGCCACAATTTGCAGACACAAATCACTGTGGTGCTGTTTAGATCATTTTGATGTCTATGTGCCTAGTTATTTCCAAAAACTGCTCTGGCATTTCTCCTGACTCTCTCAGGTCTTGTTCAGTGGTTTGAACATTGGCCTGCTAAACCCAGCATTATGAGCTCAATTCTTGAGGGGGCCACTTAGGGATCTGGGGCAAAAATTTGTCTGGGGATTGGTCCTGCTTTGAGCAGGGGGTTGGACTAGATGACCTCCTGAGGTCCCTACCAACCCTGATATTCTATGATATGTCTCCCATTCTAGAAATCAAGAAAGTTATTAGTTACCCAGCCTGAGCTTTTTCAGAACACTTGAACATAGGCTCAGCAATTAGAAAGCAAAAAAAGGAAGGGTTTAAAAGGGCTTGTCAGTTATTGGTGAAACATGCTTTCTAGATAGGGAGCAAACTATTCAACTTCCTCTCGTCTAAGCTAAGGCTCCTATGTGCGAAATTGGTGCAGATGTATGTATGACTCCTAGTTTCACCTGCCCAGCTGTCTGAGTGTCCCCTCTGTATGACTGACTAGATGTAGGCATGCCATGACTGCCCCATCTGTCTGTAGAAAGTGTCAATGGTAGGTGTCTTCGCTTGATATGGGAGAGTGTTGACCCAGCAAGGACAGCTGGCATGCAGTTTTTCAAAAAGGAAAGACAACACAGTTCAGACAATGGTTCTGCTAACTAGGATACCTTGCAGACTATCCTTTGCACTCTGTTTAAGCTGCTCATTGACTTCCTAAATGTGATCACCAGCACACTGGAAACAAGCCAGCTTGCACTCCCAATCCTGGGCTGCTCCAGGGCTAGAGAGGCCCCCAGCATAATTTAGACAACCCTGGGCCCTGTCTGTTACAGCAGCCTCCCTGGCCTGCCCTATGGGCCCTAGTGCTGCCTGGAATCTCCACAGCACTGTGTGATGCAGCCCCATCCCAGACACACCCCTTCCACCTCCAGCCTCACCCCAGCGCTGCCCATATACCAGGACCTGCAAGTGGGTTCTCGGACAGCAGCCGTATGCTTTTTTCCACAGTATCTGCACCAGGGGAACCCTCCCTGGCAGAACCAGGGGCTTTATGCCAGGGCTGGAGAAGAAGTGAAGCTCTCACCCATGACTTCCCATCTTCTGCTTTAACCCCAGACAACTTTTCTTTCCTCAGCTAAATCAGCAAAAATAAACATAAAAAATAAGGATGAGAAATAATAGCGAGTCATTGTTTTAACTTGCCTCAAACAGGAGATTTAAAGCATCTTCCTCATGGCTGGCTGGATGCATAGATAAGCCCTTCACAAAGACACCCTGTGGGTACTCCACTACAGCCATGTGAGTGTCACCGGACATGTCATGAGGCATAGTGGAGAGAAGGTCGAAGAGAGTCTCGTTGTAGATTTCCAGGTAGGACATTCGGACAGTGATGGACTGATCGATGCGTTCTTCAACTGCCCTGAACACCTGCACAGATCATATGCTTGTCAATGACAGTCTGAGTTCACAAACAAGGTTCCTATCAATTTGTTGCTTTTCAGGATGTGACTCACTATAAAGCAGTCAGTCAGTATATGGCACACTCTCAGCAGGACTGCGGCGGCTCTAATAAGATTTTCAAAATTATTCTGGTTTTGAAAATATTATACCTTTAAAGGGACACTGTCAAGGGTAGGAAGCCTAAAACAAGAGTTGTCTGTGATTTCTCTAAACAATAAAGAACATTCCATTTGCTGGCTGAATTGCTTTTTTCTAATTGCATGAACAGCACTTACATGAACACCAAGAAATATAACTAGTAAGAAATTATTCGGGCGGGAGTTAAGGACAATATAACAATGAGCTAATGAGATCAGCTCTTGGATGCAGGAATTAGTTCTTTTTTATGCTTGGAAAACACCTAACACAGTAGCTACTGGAAACAAATAATAAAGCGTTCTGTTGCAGAACACCTTCCAGCTTTGGTTTGTGCAGGTTACGTCAGCCCTACACTCTGCTTTTCAGCTGTGCTTCTGTGGGCAGGCACACAAGAATCTTCACCCAACAGCGTGCCCTTTTGAGAGGTTAAGGAAGTTGCACATCATGACATCATGTTTATGTTGCAACAGGATGACCAGTCCGCATGTCGCAATGCAACGTCATCCCACTGCACTGAAATGTCACCTCTCTCATGGCACAAGGTCACAGTGTTACAATGAAAAATCGTGATGGAACATCACAGTGCAACATAATGATGTTTTATTGTTCCACAACTTCTTTAAGGACCATATAACATCCATCTCCTGTTAAAATGATTGGTGGTGACCTTGTAGCCCAGGTTTGGGGCGGTCAACAAATTTCTCAGGACTGGGAGGACAACAGATGATAAGATAGATGTACTAGTTTCTCCTTCTTCCCCTCCTTTCTAATTCAAATCTTCAGTACCTGCTGTATAGCTCGGGGTATGATTCCTCTATGCTTGTAGTTTTCAGTTGCTCCTGTCATGGTGTATGTTTTACCAGCTCCTGTTTGCCCATAGCACATTATAGTGCCTAGAAAAGTTTTAAAGCAAAAGAATAAATTCAGTAGAACTCATTAATTTCTCCAATGTAACATCAAAGGGATCTTATCCTCAGATGGGGAGCCCCACTATTTCTTAAAATAACACAAATATCAATTAAAAAATTACCATTATAGCCATCCAGAGCTTGGGATACCAAGTCCCTAGCTACTGCATCATAAACCGAATCCTGTGAGGCATTGTGAAGAACACCATCCAGTTTAAAGGACCAATCAGTCTGCTTGTTATTGACGACTCCTTTCTTAACATCTCTCCTGATGTAAATATCTATGCTCTAAAAAGACAGAGATGAAGAATGTTGATGCGCTACAAGAGATATTGGGCCAAATTCATCCCTGGTGTAACTGCAGCAGGGTTACTCCTCATTTCTGCTACCATAACTTAAATCAGAGTCTAGATCCATTATGCTCCTGATGTCTCTTGTTCCTTTACCTTGTTGTCTGGCCCATACTTGATCATGTCTTGAGGAAAATTAGCTGTTGGCTTGACTCGCACAAATGCACGTACTTTCCTTTCTTTTGCACTCATTGTAACTAAAAGAAGGGGTGGGGGGGGGAGAAAAAATCAGGTTTACAAGAAAATATTGTGTTCCCTAAAATACAGTTTAAAGGCTGTCATCAGCAAAAGGTAGGCTGCAGTGTCATCAATTTTTAAAATAAACTGTTTACAAATGTTAAGCTGTAGTTTCTAACCGTGGTTTATTAAGAGGAACTATAGGCACATATCTAGCCTAAGCAAAGAAATTTTTAAAGTGAACATGTAAAAATAGAACATGCAAAAACCTTCTTAGTCATTACAATTTCTTCTTGTGCATCTGAGTCCTAGCTATTTACTGACACAAACAAGCTTCTCTTCCTGCTAGTCCTGCAGAACAAAACAGCTACAGGAGAATGAGATGGATTCTATTCTGTCTCATGCATCAGCAATGCAACTCTCAGCTAACGGCCGGATTCTGCTCTCTGATACAAATCTGGTAGAAAACCATTGACATTGATGCAGTTAGGCCATCTCTACAATGGTGTACCTGAGTGCAGAATTTGGCCTTAGGTTCTATCAGCAAACTTTTGATCACTGGTGAATTGAGAGGCATGGAGAGCCCAGCTTGATTTTCAGATCCCAGCGTGAATAAGTGATGCTGACAGGTGGAAAAATAATCTTTTCGCCTGTAAACAGAACTCTGGAAGTCACTGACAGAGTATAAATGCAAAGACCCAACCATGTAATTCTTACAGTAACAGGAAGATGTGTTGAAGGCGCAGTGCTACAGCAATAACAATTTAGCCACAAACTTTTAATGAAAATGTTTTACATCAGATATAGGATTTTCTGATCCATGGACAATTCACTATTAATTATTATTATTTCACTATGACACCCAGATTCTCTGATTAAGATTATGGCCACTTTGCGCTAAGCACTATACAGAGAGAGAGAGAAATGTGGTCCTTCCCCAAAGAGCCTGCAATCTGAGAGTTGCCTTAACTTGTGCAACTAGTATGGGCACTGTGGGCCTTGAGCAAAAGGGAATAACTCAGAATAACTAGGAATGCTCTGGCCACACCTCCTCCTGCCTGGCCCTATCTATTCATGGACCACTCCAGAACACCCCCCTTTGTAGGGGCTCTGCACCTCCCAAGGGCATAGATAGCATAAAGTGGCCATTACACAGGGTGAATACCCCTGGGGTGTTGTATGTTAGCATATCAGCTTTCTAGGGTGATCATTTGTTTATTGTTCACCTACGATCAAATGACCTGAGACAGGGTTACAACATTACTGATACCATGTAGAACAAGGCTCTGCATTCCTTACACTGCTTTAGGTGGTTTATTATCCATCTGATTCATTTTTTAAATGAATAAAATATAGACATTTCTTTGTCTCATGATCACAGAAAAGCACCTTTCATGTGAGGCTCTCAAAGCACTTTACAAACAATCTGAATGGCTCAAGAAACACAACCCAGGGCATGGATATGTATTCATTTCATATGAGGGGGATTTCTCTTTAATTGTACCTAATGATTCCCTTGTCATTTTCCTTGGCTCTTTGGTTTAGCATATTCTGCACCCTGGTTCTCTCTCCCTAGAGTTCAGTAACGGTTGGATGCAAATGCTTTTGGTGTGCATTCCTAAAATAGAAGAAATCTGGAAGGTCAAATTCTAGTTTCAATTAACCCTCTCTTAATGCACCAAATGACAATATTCTTTTCATTCAGATTCCTCCTTAAAACTAAATGAGGCCCAAACCTGGCACCCTGAACCCAAATCCAATAGGATTTTCTGGAATGGGGATCGGATCCAAATGCACCGCTACAACCGTGGTTCCAAACTGGATCCCAGAAAGAATGGCAGGTGTGTTTTCTGGCTCTGGTTTAAACATGGCAGAAATATAATGAAAAACTTTATTTTTGTCAAATTTTAGCCCAAGACATTGAAAATCTTACACGAACAGCTGATATTCAAGAATTTAAAATGACCCAATCCAAACCCAGTTCAGTTTAGATCCCAAACTCCTAGCATAATCCGGATCCAAACACCTCAAGATTTCCTTCTTTATCAACACTCGAGCATAGAGGATTATTGCACTGACATATGACCATTGTCTGGTGGCATGTCAGGCACTGTGTCTAATTCATACTGTTAATCTAATTTAGGATACAATCTTATGATGCACAAAACTCCCACAGGACTCAATGACAGTTTCACCAACTAAGGATTTGCAGAATTAGACCCTTAGATTGGAAAATTCTCACCATCTCATCAGACTCATGGTACTCACCAACTAATACAGATAATGGCCTGTGGGGAAACCTGGAGAAGATGAAACAGATACACATGAATATGCAGTTTCTATGTTATTACTTTAAAATGTATTTAGTGCTAGTGAATGACTGATGGTCCTGGAGAGTGAAGTTCTTTCTTTATCCAAAGAACAGGTACAGTTCAGGTAGTGCAGGGGTTCTCAAACTGGGGGTCGGGACCCCTCAAGGGGTCACAAGGTTATTACATGGGGCTTGTGAGCTGTTCGCCTCCAACCCAAACCCCACTTTGCCCCCAGCATTTATAATGGTGTTAAATCAGGGGTTGGCAACTTTTCAGAAGTGCTGTGCCCGAGTCTTCATTTATTCACTCTAATTTAAGGTTCCGCGTGCCAGTCATACATTTTAATGTTTTTAGAAGGTCTCTTTCTCTAAGTCTATAATATATAACTAAACTATTGCTGTATGTAAAGTAAATATGTTTTTTAAAATGTTTAAGAAGCTTCATTTAAAATTATATTAAAACGCAGAGCCCACCGGACCGGTAGCCAGGACCTGGGCAGTGTGAGTGCCACTGAAAATCAGCTTGCGTGCCGCTTTCAGCACGCGTGCCTTAGGTTACCTACCCCTGTGTTAAATATATAAAAAAGTGATTTTAATTTATAAGGGGGGGGTCACACTCAGAGGCTTGCTATGTGAAAGGGGTCACCAGTACAAAACTTTGAGAACCGCTGAGGTAGTGGTACTGTAATCTTTCACAGTACCACAGCAATAGGTTTCTACCTTGACAAGAAGATTGTGAGGATAGGTGCACTATTTCTTTAAAGCTGTAGCAAGAAGCCAGGCAGGAAGAGGGAGCTGGAGAAGGTTCTAAACAGAAGCTCTAAGGTGAAGCACAGAGAGGGAGAGAATAGCCTTGGGGCTAATGAAATTTTTCTTATTGTAATAAAATTCCTTGTTCAGTGTTAGAAGAAAGTGACTCCTGTGACTCTTTACCATTGACAGAAGGTTCAAGGATAAGAAAGGGAGTTCAGACTCCACAGCCCGTTCAGTCCTTGGCCTTTCTGCTGTGACGGCAACAAGGATGCCAATTCGTGTCAGTTGTGATGGTTGTTTTTGTCACATGGGCACCTATCCACTGATTGAGATCCACCAAAGTCATTCCACACAGGCCACCAAATAGCCTTTCAACTTTGCCAGCAATCAATCACTCAGACAGGCTTTTAATCAGTGGCCTAGAAGTGCAAGGCTCCATAGCCCATTACCAATCTCCCAAGTAATGCAGTCAACTAGATTTTTTAAATGCCTGGGACGTGGTTACAGAGCTAACGGTGACACAGGGCTGTGGGATTAGAGGTGGCATGAGGATCGTTGGGATGTGGGTACAGAAATGGAGGTGATGCAGGGGTGAGAACATGGGATGTAGGAGCCGTGGCAATGTGAGATCAGGGACAGCTGGGACATTGGGGATGGAGGCAGAGATGATATAGGGATGAGGATGGTGGTGACATGGGAGCAATGGCAATATGAGATAGGAGATGGCTGGGACATGGGGAAGAGGATGGTGTGATCCAGCTAGTGAGGGTGGAGGAGGTGATGATGAGGGGTTGGTTGGGATGTGTGGATGGTGGTGGTCATGCAGAGACAATGAGATGCACAGACAGTGGCAGCACAGGGATGGCTGGGGTGAGGAGAAAAAACAGTGGCAATACAGGGATGGGTGGGAAGCGGGGATGGTGGTGGTGATAGGGAGATGGTTGGGATGTGGAGACGAAGATGGGGACAGTGGGAAAGTGGAGGTAGTAATTGTGATGGCTGAGAGATGGGGGTGGCTGAGGGGTGGGGACGAGATTTGCTGGGGGATGGGGATTGTCATGGAGAGATGAGGATGTCTGAGAGATGGGGATGGTGACATGGGGACAGGGATGGCTGGGGAGGGGATGGGGACAGTAACAGGGAGATGGGGATGAGGACAGGGATGGAGACAGGAGATGGGGATGAGGGGGACAGGAGGATTGGGATGTTGGGAGGTGGGGACAGAGGAACAGAACAGCTGGTGAGGATAGGGATAGGGATGACTAAGGGGGGGTGGGATGGGGATGATAAAAGAGGGCTAGAGATGGCTGGGAGGTGGGGATGAGGCTGGGGGCGGGCACAGAGGGATGGAACAGCTAGTGAGGATGGGGTCGGTGTCAGGGAGGTGGGGACAGGAATGGGGACAGTAACAGGGATGGGGGTGGCTGGGAGGTGGGGATGGGGTCGGTGACGGGGATGACTAAGGACTGGGGATGGGATGGGGACGGTGACCGAGGAACGGGGATGCCTGGGCGATAGGAACTGGGGGCAAAGATGCTGGATGGTGAGGGTGGGGATGGAGACAGGGAACGGGGGTGCCGGGAGGCGGGAAGAGGCCCGGGGAGGGAGGCGGGGGACGGGGGTGCCGGGAGGCGGGAAGGAGCCCGGGGGCCCGGTACTGACCGGGAGCGGCCGCTTTTCCCGCCACCGCCTGCTCCTGTCGCTGCGGGTCCCCCAGCGCCGCAGGCACCGGGGCGAAGCTGAGGCAGGTGGGTGTACACACCGTTACCATGACTACCGCCACTTCCTGCCGCGTCCGGAAGTGCTCCGAGAGAATGCGGAAGCGAGGGGAGTCCGTTTCCGGCGGGGGCCCGAGGGCTCTGGTTGGTTACGGCGGCCGGGAGGGGCCAGCGTGGAGCTGGGTCGGACGGAGGCGTCACTCTCCTCCCTGCGGCGAGCGCGGCGGCCGCGGCCCGGGGAAGATGGTGGAGGCGGCGGCCGAGCCGGAGCTGGACCCCGAGGACCTGGTGCATTTCTCGGTGGGGGACCTGCCCAGCCGGGGCTATGGGGTGATGGGCGAGATCCGGAGGCAGGGCAAGCTCTGCGACGTGACCCTCAAGGTACCGGGGGCGGCGGGACTGGGGGGCATGGGATGGGGAGCCCCGGGCTGGGGGCCGGGGTGGGGCATGGGATGGGGAGCCCCGGGCCGGGGGGGGGTTGTCTCTCCTTAACCCCCCACCCCACCCACCATCTAGCCCCTGTCTCTGTCTGCACCACCAGTGCTGTCTTCTATGGGGGCCCTTCTCCCTGACCTTATGCAGCATGTTGGGGGGTTTGACCTCCTCCTCCCCCCATCCCAGCGTTGGGCTCTGCCCCTTGGTGCAGAACCAGGGCACCCATCTGCCCAGGTTGGTTTCTGTGCTATAGTGAGTGAAGTTTGGGGAGGCTTTGGAGTTGGGGCTGCTCCCTCCACGCACCCCCTGGACCTCTCCTGGCTTGGTGGAGCTCATCTGTCTTGGGTGACTGAGACTGGTGCGCACCCCAGCACCAGTGTGCAGCTTGGGTGAAGGTGTGTGATACCTGTAGGCACTGGCCTATGACAGCTGGTCGTTCCAATCCCATGTGCCTTCATCCCCACAGGAGGCAGAAGGAGCAGCTCTGTATAAATAGTTGCCCAGGCTAGAGATCGTATCACATACAAAAAGGAGCTGAAATCCAAGCCGTCCACAGTTTGCTAATCTCCATTCACGTCATATCCTTTTGAGTGGAAAGGGGCATCCAGTGAGTCATCTAGCCCAGCTCTCCTCACCCTAAATATTTGTTGAGATGACTTGCCACTAGTCATCCTTGCATGCCAGGAGTGGCCCCATAAATAGTTTTGTGTTCTCCGTTGAGGTGCCGTAGGAGAAATATTTGTTAATTTGAGATGTTCCCACTGCTATCAGTCTCTAATGCCAGACTGGCGAGCACTGTTGTGAAACAGGAAACTTAATTAAAATGGTCATGCTACAAATTAATATTGCTCAGGGAGCTTATGTTTTTGCTGCTTGGAGATATTATTTATTGTGTTACAGTAGCTTCTAGGTCCCACAGTCAGGGATCTGTACACACACAAAATGTAGAGGTGGTTATAATAGAGAGACTGATTTAAACCTGTAAATCAGAGTAATGGGTTGGCATAGGATTGACCCTTTAATGCTACAGGTATGTGAGCCATAGAGAGATTAGGTAGTGGAAGACCAATACTGTCGTTTGTAGGCTGCTAATTCAGATGTAGCCCAGGATGGTGATAGCAAAAAATTGTTACAATTCTTTTAGTGGCCTAAGCAAAATGAGTTTGGTTTCAGTCCAGTGTCTGGTGGATGTGTCCACATCACAAAACTCCACAGCTGCAATTGGCATCCTTATTGATGCTCTCAGTCAAGAGTCCAAGCACTGACTGAATCATGGACGTTGTACTCCCTTCTAATTCCCACAGGGTGGTCACTCTACATCAGTATCTGAGTGTGGCCCATAGCAGATTCTTCAGAGAAAAACGCTCGAATCCCTGTAAAGGTTAATAACAGAATAGGCGTTTTTAGATGTATACAGTGCTGCTGTTGCCATGCCCAAGGCATGTGACGAGTCCAGTGAGTACAACACTGTACTATTGAATGAAACGCTAAAACGTTCCCCAGTCTGCACAGGTTGAGACTCTTCACCCATTTCCCTCTGCCTTAGAAAAAGATTACATAAATAAATAGACTTTGCATTCCTTACACTGAGTAGTGCGGGTTGGGTACATCTAAATGAAAAATTCACAAGAATATTTGGTTAAGCAGTGTTCACCAGTGCATTGTCTGTGTGGTGGCCATGAGCAAAGTTGTGCCATCTAAGATAAAATGTTTGGGATAGGCTTGCTAGCCGTAATCAGAGAATCCCCTCCACAACTTAGATGATCATGCTTGGAAGTTTCTTAGAGAGTGTTGATCGCTATCTGTATAGCGTTATGACCCAGCATGTGTGGATGTCTGATGGAGATGGGGAGCCTCTCACCCCTGAGATGTTAGTAGCATCTAAAGTAGTTGCTACCTGATGTGTCTTTAACCTATTTGAAACTAGTCCAGTTCCGCATTCCTTTGTGTCTAGACACTATAGCATTACGTCTGCCTAAGCTAGATCACAGATTCCATTATCACGGTTGGGACCCTTGGTGGTCTTTGTGGCAGAGGCTTGAGCGGTTCTCCCAAGCTCACTTTTGATACATATTTCAGGGGGAGGAGATGAGGTTTGAAGTGCCAATACCCATGAAATAGCTTTTGTGTCGATAAAGGACTTTGACGTCTAAGGCTATTTCATTAACACTATGTTCTCTTCAAGAGTGTGTCTCAATGTAATTAATCATGATAGTGAAATATCCTACTTCTCTGCCACTTCCTCCAGCTGCCAACTCACTTTTCAGCACTGACCTGCACGTCCCTTAGCAGCTGAGTTGACATTCTCATTCTCTTCAAGTCAAATCTTTCTTCTTGATCATTCAATGCAAGATGCTTTTTCCAGCTTTATTCATTATGCAGTACAGGGTATTGGGGAAGCAAATTTTATCAATTTTGAGTGTGTTTTTCAAGTAGAGGTAGCAGCCACTTCAATACATAGCTGACTTATGAAATGTACTTGTTCACTGATCTTGTACAGAACACTTTTTTAACATGTATTGATGAAACTTGAAATTCAGTGAAATGTGTTAACCGCACAAGGGGCCTGCAAAATAGTATGTCTAGCAGAGATGGTGTCAAGCATCAAACTATGGAAGAAACAACATGGGGAGGCTTTAGTCAGTGGGTCCCCTTCGGTGGTGGGTGTTAGTACACGTTTCACCATTTTAACAGTTGTTGCTTACTATGGTTTGCTGACTTCAGATGTAATGGAGACAGCACCTAAAAGGTACTATCTGCACAATAAAAACATTGTGTTGCAGACCGATTTCCAAAACTGGCCCTGGTGTGGTTAAAGCACTATTCCATCTTGCAAGGGAAGCAGGAATAAACAGTGTTGTGGGCCATAGTACAGATCAGTTGAATAATGGTCTCTTCTCCGATGTTGATCAGTGCTCTAACCATGTTGGAGGACAATGGCTGTAAATGGGATTCCCCTAGCATATAGTAGTGGTTGCTGGGTGGACAGGACCTAAATGGTTCAGTAGTATTAGCTCTACCTAACTTTCTGCTTCCTGTAAGTAGAGATAGAAGGGATAAAATCAGTGACAAAAATGAGTGTTATGGCCATAACTGAAAGAGGAGCTAATTTAATATGATGAATATTAAACCCAGAACACTTACTCGTTATTATTTGGATTACAATGAATTAGACTTGGAGTGTCTTAACTCCTGTGTTAAAGGCTGAATTCAATATGTAACAGTAGTCTGTGGGCCTGGGGTATGAATCTAGGACAAAATCTTACTCTGGATCTATAGACATCAATAGGAGGTTTGTACATTGTTATTAAAGTCCCTGTATCTCACTTGGCTCATTAATTGTGCTAATCTTTGGGACCACTTCTGTGTTTTGCTCCTCTTCTTTTCTGACTGCTTAGCTGACTGCGTCGTTCTAGAGTCAACAGCTCAATAAGATGAATAGGTCGGGGGACATGAGGGTGTCTGAAAGCTGTGAACTCCTCGTCTGCTTGCATACTCAGGCCTGGTCTGCACTTCAGAGTTAGGCTCATGTAAGCTGCCTTGCATCTATGGAAGTGTCAACCTTAAATTTGGTTTCTGGTGACGTAACGGCCCCGCTACGCCAACTTAATAACTCAACCTCCATGAGTGGCGTAGAGTCAAGGTCAATGTGGTTAGGTCGACGCGGTGTCAGTGTAGGCACTGCATTGCTTACGTCGACTGTTACTGGCTTTCAGGAGCTGTCCCATGCTGACAGCACAATCGATACAGGCACTCCTGGTGAAGACGTGCACCTCCAACACAAGGAGCAAAGTGTAGACACGTACAAGCTGTGTAATTACTGCGGCGGCTGAATGCTGACGTAAATTAGGTCAGCTTAATTTTGTAGTGTAGACACTACATCAGTTTACACTTGGCTCACGTTTGAAAAAATAACTTCACAACCACGGTGTCTAGAAACTTTAATTTTAAAATGAAAGAATCTGAATGTGTCATTAAAGCCACATAAATGGGCCGGGTATTTGACACACCTACTTGTCTAATGGAAAAGTGCACAATTAGCAAACAGCAATATTCAAAGGATCATTGCCAAAAGAAACCTGTAAGATAACTTTAACGTTGTACCAACACTTCTCTTCCGTCTCATCTGAGAATCACTGCCGCTGCAATTCAGGTTGCTCAATAGACCGTGGTGTTGTTTCAGCAGCAGCTGGCAGCTTGGTTTAGCTGCGATTAGACAAAGAAGTGCTGATTTGACTGGATCTGTCAAATCTCTGATTATTCTAAACTGGGTTTGGGGAAGTCTGTCACTGCTCCTCATGATCATCTCTGTGAACACAAGGTTTCTGGGGCAGAAGTTAAGCTGTGTGTCTGGCAGAAGCGCACCCTGCTAGGGTACAACGTGCCCATTGAGGGCTCATGCTCTTGCATTTCTGCGCCAAGGTAAAGGGTTTGTCTCGGTTGCTAAGATCAGGGGCTTGTAACACCATTCCTTAGTCCAGTCTTTCTCAAACTGTTCCAGATTGTGGGTCCCACCTTAAGCTAGGCACCTCTTCTCCCAGCCCCTGTTCCATTACAGTAACTCCTTGCTTAACGTTGTAGTCATATTCTTGAAAAATGTGACTTTAAGCGAAATGATGGTAATTGAATCCAATTTCCCTAGAAGTATTAATGCAGGGCTTCTCGAACTCGAGACCCCTCAGGGGGTCGTGAGGTTATTCCATTGGGGGTCACGAGCTGTCAAACTCCATCCCGCTTTGCCTCCAGCATTTATAATGGTGTTAAATATATTTTAAAAGTGTTTTTAATTTATAAGAGGGGGTCGCACTTAGAGGCTTGCTATGTGAAAGGGGTCACAAGTATAAAAATTTGAGAGCCACTGAATTAATGTAAGTAGGGGAGTTAGGTTCCAGGGATGTTTTTTTCTCTGCCTGCTAATACAGTATTTTGTCCACTACTTGCGGGATTCTCTGGAAGAGCAGCCCATCAGATCTAGCAGGTGATGGCTTGGAACCAGGGTTGGCTGGCCTCTCTATCAGCCCCTCTATCAGCTCCCCTCCACCCATCTCTCAGCGTCTCCCACCCCACAGCAGGCCCCGCGGATCAGTGCCTCCCCCGCGCCTCCCGAGTGCGGCAAAACAGCTGATTGCTGCGAGCAGGAGGTGCGCGGCGAGGGCGGGGGGAGAGTCTGTGTGCCGCATCCTCACTCCTCTCCCCTCCGCCCCCAGGGCCTCCTGAACATGACGAAACAGCTGTTTCACTGCGTTCAGGACGGGGGAGGTTCTGATCCATGGGCCTCGTGTGCGGGAGGTGCTGGGGGGGGTGGAGGGGAGCTAATGGGGGGCTTGTAGCCAACCCTAGTTCCAAGCCCCCACCCACAAAACGACATTATAAGTGAACATTGCACAACTTACATGAGTATGTTCCCTAATAGATCAGCAACATAACGAAATATTGGTAAGTGAGGCGTTACTGTACTTCCCTGGGGCAACTAAGTTACTTGGTTCCATGAAGAAAAATTTTAGCATGTCTTTAAGGAAACAAAGGAAAATCAACTGGAGCATGGCTTCTTGGATGTATTCCCTGTTCTGTCACTGTGCTGTTAACTTCCCTTTCCCATATATGGGGATTTATGTGTAATAGAACCAAATCTTTCCTAGTTCTCTGCATCTCCCACTGCTCTAATCTCTTCGGGTTGCTTTGTTCTTTGTTTCTGTTTTCTTCTGTAGCCTTGTCTGTTAGAAATCTTGCACCACTGTAACTATTCTAGATCAATTTTAGTTACACCGGGGCAAGTTTCCTAACGGATAAGATATGTCCTAGGTTTCCAATGTTAGTACTGTCAGTGAAGTAGATCAGTTGACTTTACACCAGAGAATCACCAGATGTGAAGAGGGGCTCTTTTTTTCTGAGTTGAGTTTCTAGAGGCTTTCTTGACCGACTCCAAGAATAAAGTACAACTACCAGGAATGTCACTATCTGGAAACTGACGGCTGTTTTGCCATTGACTACTGTGAGGCATTTATACTGCCCTGACTGTCATGTATCTGGGTGCCTCAGGTGGATTGAGAATTAGTGCTTACTTTAAACTTCTTATCTGCAAATTAGGTTCAAACTAGATATCTTGTGAGATGAGGTGTTCCAGGTTGGTCTGCAGCTACAACAGGAGCAGCTTTTCTCTTGCTTTCTCAGGGACAGAACTAGGGAGTGCAGAGGTACAGGAAAATGAACAGTGTTTGGATAATTTAAACTTCTTTAGAGGCTTTGGAAAGGTTTAGGAGTGATGCACAGTGACAGAACAGGGAACATCGCCTAGTAACTTCAGCAGCACAGCACAAACTCTGCAGTACCGAGGGTCTTCAGGGATTATAACCCATTGAGTCAGATAAGATTGAATAATTCTTTAGTTACAGCTGTGTTGTGTTTTTTAAACGGAAACCTAATGATTTGATTTTTCTGGTATGCGGGGCCCTCTGGTTCTGTACAGGAACTGGGTATAAAAACAGTTTTATTGGGTGGTCATGTGATGTTAGGAGCGGTTCCCTAGAGGAAGGAGATCTTGGTGTTCTAAATTCTTTCATTTCTCAAGCTGGTGGGCGTGTTGTAGTATTGGCATGTTCCCTTCCTTCAGACAAAGCAGTGTGGTTCTTGCTGGGGCCGTTTGTTCGGAAGAACAGTGGACAGAGAAAATGTGGTCTAATGGTAAAAGCAGGGGACTGGGAACCAATGGTGGTGCATTCTAGTCCCATAGCTCTGCTATTGATTTGCCTTGTGGATGAGTTGAGAGATTAGAAATGCTGTGCTTGGAGAGATTTTGGCCAGCTTACTTCATCTCACTGTTCCAGTCTTTCTCATCAGTAATATGGGAGTGGTCGTTCTTGCTCATCTCTCACAGGGGCATTTGAAGCTTTACTAATGGTGTTTTTGAGATCCTCAAATGAAAAGTGCTATGGAGGTGCCAAGAATTACAGTTAACTGAAGAAATTAGCTATTACGATGAGGTTAGACTCCATTCTTGCTCAGCTCTGCTTGAGAGACCCAATGGACTTTTAAGTCAAACCAAAACCAATTGACAAGGGTTTGCATTCTTACTGAGCCTTCTCGGTCGCAGATGCCTTGTTAGGATAAACGTCATCTGGACTGGTCTGCTTTCTACAGTTTGCCTTTTTCCTTTGTTCCCAGGTTCAAATATATCCGTGGGCCACATTAGCATATTGCTGGAAACCCAAGGACTGCACCCAATTTATATACAATGGAGCCAATCATAGCAGCAGTCATTGTTATTGCAGAAGTCTGTCTTGCAAAAGCTACAGGTCCCAATATCTCTCTCTTGATCTCCAAGCTGAGACAGATCAAGACTGAAGAATAGCATGCTGGGACATGTGCTCTTTATAACTATATCTCTTTCAGAAATGATGCCCCCCTCCCATCACTTTAACACTAGTTAGTTCTACCAGAGTTGATTTCTGTTGTTGCTGTTTGTCACCTGGACTGGAACAGTAGGAAGGCCTCATTCAGATTACTACTAATTGCATATGGCTGATTAGAATATTTGAAAGTGTACAGGTCTGGCAAGATATCCTACTCTTATGCTGTACTCAAATGATACACCTTCACTCGACGTGTAACCTTGCTAGAATAAAGCCTTTATCGGAAACGTCTCCAGATTAAATTGACTGCAGATAGACTTGCTGGCTCTGCTCCAGTGGTTCAGACAATCCTAATCATGCTTATCCCAAAGTCAGTTATGTCAGTGTTAGAAGGGTTTCACATCAATAAATGCACAGATCTGATTGTCTATATTTGTGGAGCATGTTAGAAAACAGACTCATAAAGATATCAGAACTGTCCTTCATCCTTCCACGGTAGATAAATGGAATTCCATGCAGTTTATTATGTGTATAATTTCAGATGAGACCTAAAAAAACCCAACCCCAACAACACAATCCTGCACCTGTGTGCTCTCTGCAGCCGCTAAAGATCATTGCAAAAATTCACAAAAATTGCAACTTTTCTTAACAATGCAGATTTGTTCCAGTGTCCTTAACAGAACTTCCCCCGGGCCCCTAATTATCTCCAGCTCGAGGCACCCTCACAATTTAAAATAACAATTCATTCAAGGATTAGCCAACCTCCACCATAACACACACCTCCCAATACATTTAAAACAAATCCCTAGAAAAACGAAGTTGATGTTAACGTTACACCCATGTTTTTCTATGAAGAAAGCTCTGTTATGTGTTGGAACTAATTAATATTTTAAGTGTGTGGGAGAATGATTTTTCATTAGTCTAGTACTCCTAGTAAAGGAGCATTGCATAATATCCTGTGTCAGAAGTAGAATAAACTGCATGGGTGATTCTGCCTGTAATGGGTTCCGCTGAGTCCCTGTAAACTGTGTCTTTCTCCAGGAAACTTCAAGACACTTGCTAATATGGATTGTAAAATATTTCTAAAAATAGTTTTATCCTTCTGTCAACTCTTCCCAGACTCCTTGCCCTTTAGTACTAAGATTTTTGCTCAGGAAATGGAAGGGTTAGAAGAGCTAATTTGAGCACGCAAGCGATGTACAGAGCGATCTCAAACAGCTCTACCAATCCTGACCAGTAGTGCCCTGTTCTGTCTATTCCTGACGCTCCTGTCAACAGCACTTTAGGCCCTGGCATTTCGTTTGTGCCTGAAGACCGACTTGAACTCTAGTCTGTAAAAGTGAAAGGTGAATGTACTAATCTGTATGAACTCACATGAGTGCCCGTGTTTTTATGACCTCTCAGCTGTTCCCATGACACAGATTAGGTCATTGCAAATGGAAGCTTCTGACTTAAAGTATGGATGAAATCTTAAAAGATCCTTGTGTCACGCTGTCTGGAGTGGCTCACGACTGAGAGCCTATCTCTGGGCAGACTGTCAAAAACAGGGCAGACACCCTGAACTGGTGGTGTGCTCTATAATTTTATTTCACCAAGCCAGTAACAAGTCTCTCTTCTGGATCACTAAAACAGTCTTATCATGGATTCACAAACAGTCCTCTGAGACTCTCCAGTCCATCTTGCCACCCAGACAAACTGGGCGTACTGATAAGTGGTCACTTACACCAAATGTTCAGGTTGCTTCCAGTCCCAAGAGACCAGTCACTTGCCCCAAATCACCTGATACTCTTGATCTTACATCAAAGACAACACCTGTAGCCAATCCTGTAATAAACTCTCTAAAGGTTTATTAACTGGGAAAAAGAAATGAGTTATTTACAGGTTAAAGCAAGCAAACATACACACGCAAGCGAGTTATCATCTAAATCCTAAGAGTGACAGAGTTGTAGTGATCTGTCAATTCAAAGTGTGTCTCAGGACGGACCCAGGATCTCTGGCTTCAGTTTGTCTCTAGCCTTGTCAGAGTTCAAACAGTCAAAAAAGATGGAAAAAATTTCCTGTGACTTAGTTTTATTTCCTTCATTCAGCTTCCAAATCCACAGGACAAGCTTCCTTGCCCATAGCATTTCCATGGTGCAACAGGGCCAGTAACCAGTTCTCTATATTGGGATGTTCCTTGATGCCGATCTGATTTTGAAACTCCTTTTGGATGAGTGTGGGGATGATGCCAGTGCCTGGGCTCACAACTTTAGAGCAAACATTTTCAAAGTTATAAAGCAAAATTGACATATTTTCTTATAGCCTGGAATACACACATTACGTGAGATGAATGCATGCAAGCATTTTGTAGTCTAAACACTGGATGCATTCTTATAAGACTGATGCCTATTTCGAGCAAAACAAACGTACAGGTGAACTGGCCAGTCTCCAGCTATGAGTTTGTTAATTCTTAGCTAATGCCTGCAGCCTGGGCAAGAGCTGGGATCTGGCCTGCCTATGTCACACCTTGTTTTAGGCAAATATCACTTAGTAACATGGAACAAAGGACAGCGGATACTGAAAATGACACATCAGTGTAGATGTTTTGAAGTAGAATGCTTCCGTTTGCCTTGTGAGAGCAATTGCCCAGTGAAATCCTGTTTTGGGGTGCTACTATGCAAAACACCAAACCTGATCTGTTCAGTGAATGTCTACAATTTATTGGTTTGTTTAAATTTACAACCAGATGCCCTGATAAAGGCTGGACATAATGGTCAATTCCCAAAATGGCCCTGTTGTGTTAACCATGCCCTACAAAGTCAAAACAGAAACTGAATGGCCTCTTTTTATCTTCAACAAAATCTGCTGACTCTTCTGGTTTCGCTAGAGGTGCTTGTCCGATAGCCTTTGATCTGCTTGTAATTTATATTTGATACAGTAGAATTAATGTTAAGAATGAATTGTAAGAATGTTATAAACCCTGGATCTTTAACATTGAAGCCTGATCAGTCCATGTTGTTTCTTCCAGGCTGATAACTATCATGCAAACCCATGTTTGTTAGGGCCAACCAAAGAGAGGAGCAGACTGCCCTTAGAGGTGGGAATGCTTGTTTGGATGAGATGTAAAGGTCGATTGAGAGACTGTTGCATGCATCTATCATCAAAAGAACTCTTGTGCAGGAAAAACTAGTATCCATTTCTTGTCATGGACAAAATTTGATATGACATGCAGACCATTACTTTTATTTTAGTCTAGTTCTCTCGCTAATAAACCTCATTTTAATGAGAGACCAGAAGAGTGAGGTACTCTTATTGGACCAACTTCTGGTAGTGAGAGAGAGACGTTTTTGAGCTACACAGAGCACCTCACTCATCTGGTCTCTCTGATATCCTGGGACCAACACTGCAGACAACTTGTTTTAATGAGACCACATGGTTTTGGGGTAAGATCACTGTGCAATTTCTGCAAAAGAATGTGTTTGATAAAAGCGTTTGTGAAGGAACCACTACCTATCCTGGAGCACTTCTATATTGGTTCTTATCCTGTGTTCATTACTGTAGTATCTGAATGTCATCTAGTAGTGCATTGAGCAGCATGACTGTCGCATGTGTTCTCTGCTCCTCCCCACAGGGGGCAGAACTGGGTCCAGTGGAGTTTATTTTTATATATATAATGCACACACCAATGTTGCTATATGTTTGTTAGAGATGGTAAGGCCTAAGGTGCTCTGAGAGAGAGCGAGAGAGAGAGAGTTTTGTGATGGCCCTTAGTTCCTGTGGGAGTACATTCCAGAGTTTCGGGCGGGCACCTGAGAAAGCCCTGTCTCTTGCACAGACAAGCTTTACCCTTACCGTAGAGAGACGTGTTGTGCTAGGGGAGTGGAATTGTTGACCAGTCTTTATCCCAAAGCTTTAGGCAATCTTCTAGACACTCTGAGCCCAGGCCATTGAGGGCCTCATTTGGTTGAGGCAGCCCCTAAGAAGTGCCACTTTGATAACGGGAGTGGATTGTCGGAGCAGGGGAAAAGCCAGCTGACCCTGGGGGGAGGCGAGAATACGAGATTAGAGTAAGTATGGTCCAGCAGCGAGGGCACAGGACTTAGACTTGGAAGACCTGGATTCTAGTCTCTGCTCTGTTACAGACTTCCTGTGTGACCTTGGATACATCCTTTGTGTTGTAGTTCCTGTCCGTAAAATGGGGATAATGGTACCTCACTGAAGATTATGAGGTGCTCAGATGCTGTGGTAGTGGGGAGCCACATAAGTACCCTAGATAGATAAGGTTCCATCATTTGGAGATGTCGCCAATACCAGAACTGCTTGATCTCTTGGTGTCTGATGTCCTGGTACGATGGGTGCTGCTGTTAC
This sequence comes from Mauremys reevesii, assembly GCF_016161935.1. Classification (NCBI taxonomy): domain Eukaryota; kingdom Metazoa; phylum Chordata; order Testudines; family Geoemydidae; genus Mauremys; species Mauremys reevesii. Next base: position 4,956,193 of record NC_052624.1, on the reverse strand, counting down.
AATGTGTTTCAAATAAAAATTATTCCTTCCCACGCTGATCTGGAGTCCTGGGCTACCAACAGCTGTTTAAATGACTGTTGCTAGCATATGTTCAAATGCAGTGTAGGAAGGGCACAGAAGAATGCAGAACCTGCTGAACAAGCCTGGCATCTCTGACATCTGGTCTGGAATCTAGACTAGCTGAACAACAGCCAGGTTACCTCTGGCAGCCAACCCTGCTGCTGTTTCTTTCTAAATCTTTCACCAGCAAAACTACTGCTCAGGTCAGAGGTTTTGTTCTAAAGTCTCACAAGGTGTGACTGGGCACTGAAGAGGCAGTGCGTTCTGATTTAATTACAGTGCTTGTACAGGTTGTTGCGTTAAAACCCTAGACTGAACTGTGGTTCCCATTTGACTGGTGGAAACCTAGTCTAGTTGCAGTCTTCTGCTCTCAGTGTGACCTAACATTTAGAAACTGGTTTAGCTGTGCAGGCAGGGGAGGGATAGGTACAGTGGTTTGAGCATTGGCCTGCTGAATCCAGGCTGTCTTCTCAGTCTGTAATGGGATCCCACAGGTAATCTGACCAGGGATGCTGTTATAAAGTGGTGGCCTGTACATGGATTATTGGCGTCAATAAAACAAATGGGGTCCACGTATGTGGCTGGATGGAAATACATGTTACTGGGGCAGGGGATCATTTGCATAACAGGGCATCCTGTGACATGGGATGGATCATATGTTCGTTACTGCTTCAGCACAAAGGGGCTGAGTTAAGAGGATAGAGGTGGCAATAACCACTTTACTGTGGCTACATGTACTAAATGTGCAGTAGTTCAAAGAACACTGTCTCCTGCTGTCGCACCACAGGGACCGCTGGCTTTGGAGAGTCAGAGCCATCATGTTGGGTGATGTTTTTAGAGAGATCATGTTTTACCAAAACCCCATGGAGCTGATACTTTTCTTGCTTTCCACCACTTCTGACTCTTGATCTACTTTTAATACATTTTACACCTTCAAACTATTGTAGAAACACTTACCTTCAATGGTCCTGGGAGGTGAGTGATGATCAACTCAGTCATATAGGTGAGGGAAACTGAGGCACGGTGTGTGCAGTGATTTGGCCAAAGTCAGCTGTGGACGGGTTGAGAATAGAGCCTAGCACAGGGGTAGGCAACCTATGGCACGCGTGCCGAAGGCGGCACACGAGCTGATTTTCAGTGGCACTCTCACTGCCCAGGTCCTGGCCACTGGTCCGGGGAACTCTGCATTTTAATTTAATTTAAATGAAGCTTCTTAAATATTTTAAAAACCATATTTACTTTACATACAACAAATAGTTTAGTTATATATCATAGCCTTATAGAAAGACCTTCTAAAAACGTAAGACTGGCATGCCAAACCTTAAATTAGAGTGAATAAATGAAGACTTGGCACACCACTTCTGAAAGGTTGCCAACCCCGGCCTAGCTGACCCGACATCCCAGTCGTGCATTCAGACCGCTAGATAACGGTATCTCACCTGAAAGCTGGCTCAGTGGCTGTCTCATTTCCACTCTGACTGCTCTTCGTTGTGAGCTGCGTAATTCCACGGTCTGATGCTTGTGGCGGGATTTGTTCACCCACATGGAAGTGATTATGCAAAAGCAAAATCTCTTCCAACATTTAGACACAGAGCTCGGTAATTCACCGTGATGGAAAAGGAAATGCAATAAAAGAACATTTGCATAGTAGAAGCCTGTTATGCTCATTAGCTTCCTGAGGTGCAGAGGCTCTTTAACTGAAAATTTCCTTCCTCTTTGTGGGTTTGGCTCACCAAGCACGCTCTATGTTGTGTACTTGTGTGTGTTCAATGGGTTCTCTCAGGTAGGCTCAGTGCAAGATTTGGGTTCACTTTTAAGCAAAAGTGGCTTCATAAAACCCTTAGTAGGAACCCTTCTACTCTCCTTAGCATCCATGGAAACAAATCTTTGGGGTTTAAATAAGCCTGAGAAACTAGCCTGCAACTCGGGAGATTCACATTCAGTTCCCTGCCCTGCCACAGACTTCTTGTCTGACCTTGGGCGAGTCACTTATCACCCTGTGCCCCATTGCAGGACATCTGTGGTGAAGTTTGTGAGGCACGTGGGTACTGTAGAAGTATGTGGAAATCTGTGTTGTGGCTGCAACCCAAACATGGCAGAACTGTGCGAGCTGCCGTCTTACTACGTCCTCTTGCTTTAATACCTCCAAAACCAGTCCTTTCCTCGCTGTCTCCACGTTTGCTTTGATTATTGTAACCTTTCCTCGCTGCCTCTCAACTCTCCCCCTGCCCAATCTGTTCAAAGTGCAGTTGCTAAATAAGCTTCCTCTTCCCTTTTCAACCAAGTCACGCCAACCCACGTGCCTACTCAAGTCCCTTCATCGGCTTTCTGTCTTCTCCCAAGTCTGATTCAAGTTCACTGTTCTTGCTTGGCATAATCTTACCCCCTCCCCAGCCTGTCTGGTCTCATTTCCTACTTCCCCCTTCCAAAACTCTTCCCAGTCCTCCCTCTGGCCTCTTCCCCACTCTGCTTCCTGTATGTTCTCAGGCTGCCCTTACCCCTGGACCACTCTCCTTGCTCTCCTCTGTCAGCCACTTCTAATTCCCTTCTTCCTCAAGCAGCCTTTCCTCTTTCTCCTCCACACTCGGTCTCCTTTGAACTCCTGTCTAGTGACTGGTGTTGTTTTGGTCAGCCTAAGCTCTGAAGGGCAGGTGTAGCAATGTGAGACTCACCCCTGCGGCGCCTCCTGCTGGTCGTCTCAGGGAATTAGCTCATCCAGCCTCCGGAGCGCCCTCTGCAGGCCGGTGTCCTGCTGCCGCTTGGCCCCATGTCCCGGACGCGGTGCCCTGTTATCTGGGGTGCTGCCCCCTGGCAGTGCACCCCTCAGTCTCAGGGTCTCCCCTCCCCAGTCATAGGCTACTGCCAGTCACCAACTAGCCCCCTTTCCCTGGGGCAGACTTCAATATAAGCCACTCATCACAGGCAAGGGGGGTTTGGACCTGCTGCCTTTCCCTGCAACCCAGTACCTCTATGGGGCCTTGGACAAGGCCCTGCAGCCTGGGGAGTTGCCGGCCTGCGGCTCCCCAGCCCCTCTGGCCATTCCCCAGCCCTGCCTCACTCTAGGCACCCTGAGCTTCCCAGCAGCCAGGCCCCTCTCCCTCTCTGAACGCAGAGAGAGACTGTTTGTGCTTCTGGCCCACTGCCCTCTTATAAGGGCCAGCTGGGCCCTGATTGCACTGGCTACAGCTGTGGCTGCTTCCCAGATCAGCCCAGCTTTTCTCTGCCACAGCCCTCTCCCAGGCTGCTTTCAACCCTTCCAGGCAGGGGCAGGGTGACCACCCCGCTACAGCAGGAAATGTGTATAAATAATAATACAGTAGAACTAGAAAGTGACGTATGGCATGCATTTGACTTAACACGATTTATAGGCGGAAAAATAATAGGGAAATACCTTTACACTATAGAGTTGGCCTTCCTAATTGTTATTTGTGATGTTACGGTCTAGAGCAGGGGTGGGCAAACTACAGCCTGGGAGCCGCATCCGGCCCTTCAGTTGTTTTAATCTAGCACTCAAGCTCCTGCCAGGGAGCAGGGTCCGGGGTTTGCCCCACTCTACGCGTGCCGTGGCTCTGTGTGGCTCCCGGAAGCAGCAGCATGTTCCCGCCTCCGGCTCCTTTGCATAGGGGCAGCCAGGGAGCTCTGCATGCTGCCTCTGCCCCAACCGCTGGCCCGCAGCTCCCATTGGCCAGCAACAACAGCCAGTGGGAGCCGCAGGGGTGCAGTGGATGGGGCAGCACACAGAGCCACCTGGTCATGCCTCCACATAGGAGCCAGAGGGGGGACATGCCGCTGCTTCCAGGAGGTGCTTGAGGTAAGTGCCGCCTGGAGCCTGCACCCCGACCCCCTTCCATGCCCCACCCCTCTGCCCCAGCTCTGATCCCCCTCCCGCAGCTTGAACTCCTCATTTCTGGCCCCACCCCAGAGCCCACACCCCCAGCCGGAGCCCTCACCCTCTCCCGCACCCCAGGCCCCAATGTCATGAGCATTCAATTTCCATACCCAGGTGTGGCCCTCAGGCCAAAAAGGTTGCCCACCCCTGGTCAAGAGGCCTGCTTGATTATTTGCAGTTTAAATAAGGTTATATCAGTAGGTGAGAGGTGGAAAATGTTGTTTGTGTGGAAATGTTTCTCCTTTGTAACAAACCTAATTCACATCTCTCTAATTGATTGTTGATGACAAAAGTCTAAAGTGAAACTTTTATTGTACAAATTGAGATGCGGTAAGCAACTTAGTGGCAAAAATAAGCTTTTAAAATCTCTAGCCCTCTGTTAATGACCTAGGTAAGGGTATTTGTTTTTTAAAGAGAAATAAGCATAGATTACAGATAATTATGTATATTGTGTGACTCTTCCCAGTTTGTTTGACTGCATTTATAATGCGCTCATCACATGAGTGCTAAGTTTGATGGCTCTTCTTTGGAGCCAGTCATCCAACGGTCTGCGAAGCGAGGTTGTGTTGACATGGCGTAACCACACAACCGTTTTGCTAATGCACATGCCAGAGCGTAAAGTGTGGTTAAGAGCTGTACAGAGAACATAAATATGAGCAGATATATTAGGGGTGGGGAAGTGAGTTTATGTGGGAATGAAGGTAAATGAACAGATGAGGCATTAGGGTATAATGACCAGGATGAAGGAAAAGGCAGAGGCTGAAGTCACAGAATGTAAACCCTAAAATAAAGATGTGGATTTCAGTTGACGAGCAGCTAGGAATGGGTGGCTGAGGGAAGAGAAAACTAATGACTTGATTAGCCCAGCTTTGAATTCTGTGGAATGACTGGAATCCATGATTCATGTCAGATCTAACTGACTTGACTGTTTCCCTGGCGTAGGTGCCCTGACAGCAGATGGGTGATATGAACAATTATGATTATAACAGTTTCCCCAGACAGCTTGGTATTTCCTGTACTGAAGAAGGTCGGGGAGACAGATCTGGGACTAGAGAAGTCGCATACTATTGAACCAATGAATTATTTTAGGTAAACTGATTCTACCAACCTTGGTTGTTGATCATTAACAATCCAGAGATGACCCCGCTGTTAATCTACAACAGGGTCCAGCAGATGCCAAACAGGCAGTCACACTGGCTGATAAAGGAGACTGAAAATGTTCCAAACATTAGACTGGGTTAGGAGGAAGATGTGCTTTGGTGTCTACGGTTAGAAACTTATTTCCACATGTAGGCATCTATATAGAAGCGATTTCATTTTTTTTCAGAGATGCTGAGCGCATGCAGCTTTCAATGACTTTAGCTGCAGCTGTAGGTGGTCAGCGCCTCTAAAAATGAGGCACTAATTTAAGTGCCGAACTCTAGAGGTCAAGTTAGAGAATTTTTGCACAGCCTTTTCCACCCCCGGTTACCCCGAAAGGTGTCAACGCACTGAAGTGGATCATCTAGACCAATAGTTATGCTGACTGCCCTTGTTCCCCTTCTGTCTGTTCATAGGTAGGGGACCACAAATTCAGCGCCCACCGGATCGTGCTAGCAGCTTCCATCCCTTACTTTCATGCCATGTTTACAAATGACATGATGGAATGCAAACAGGATGAGATTGTCATGCAAGGAATGGATCCAAGGTAACTCCCTGGGACAGCCAAGGGACCATAGCCAATATGGCTTGTCAATGGTGTTTTTGCCTATATCTGCAGACAAATGCAAGTGTGTCGGTTTAGAAACATGCCTTAAAGGGTTAAGATAAATCACATTTTTAAATAAATTTATGTTGCTACTAGCATCTTAGATTGTTATTAAGTTGAAATAATCTAATAGAGCTGAACACAACTGACCCTTTTTCTGCTCTTCTCCACCCTGTTTAGTGCACTAGAGGCTCTGATCAACTTTGCTTACAACGGACACCTAGCAATTGATCAGCAGAATGTTCAGTCTTTGCTGATGGGGGCAAGTTTTCTTCAGCTGCAAAATATCAAAGACGCCTGCTGTACCTTTCTCAGAGAGAGGTAAGGGTACCCTGTGTCCTGTGCCTTTGACTGGTCCCTTGGAACATGGGGTCATGGGTTCTGGTCTTGCTGTGGAACAGGGTGGTAGGATTGTGCTATTAGAGGACAAGATGCTAAACTGTGGTCCTTCCTTCCAGGTGCTTGTGGTGGGTTCAGGAAAAAGTTAAATATCCTTTGGTCCTTTAGGAGAAGGGTGGAGGACTCTGTATCTTTGTTCCATGTCTCAGTAGAACTGGTTGTCCAGCTGTGGGTGGTGGGGCAGGCTATGAGACCTTAGATGGGCATGAGTTACTCTCAGGAACAAAGGTAACACATCCCGATCACTCAGACTGAAAAATGGAAATGCTAAACTGACATGTTTTACTGCACTCAGTGTGTCTGGAAATATGCCATACGTTCACCATTGGTAGTGTCAGGCAAACTTAGCTTTTATGTTTTACTATGCCATGTTCTTCCACAGCTCCTCCATTCATTCCATGATATTGCACCAAACATACATAATAAATGCAACATCTCCACCAGTTTTTTTCATTCTACATGGACTTATCCTAAAATGCATGATTCAGAGAAGAAATGTACTTTGGCCCTGTTTCAGATGTTTCCATGTGAACCCAGGGGTTCTCCACTATGTGTAAAACATAGATACTTAGCTCAAATAGTTAGTCAAATCATTACATACTTGGTTTTTCCTGGCAAAAAAATAAATTTTTGCACACTGGGCTCGGTACCAAACGGAGAGAACTGGATTGCACTGGTGAAGTGCTGGGGCCAAGCTTAGAGACTCAAATCCATTTTTAGGCACCTAACTAAAAGTGGCCTGATTTTTTTCCCAAAGGTTCTGAGCTGCTGCAGCTCCACCTAAACTTAGTGGGAGCTGCTTATGCTGAGCACCTTTGAATGGCGGGCCACTCTGACTGAGCTCCTAAATATGAATTTAAGAGGTGTAGTTAAGGTTTTTATGTATAACGAGATACATTTGAAATTCAGTGGGCTCTGATCACATGCCTCAGGAATAGCCAGAACATGCATGTCTAGTTCCAGGTTTTACAGGAAGGCTATGATGACTGGGGGGGTTTCTACTTTGATTTTATTATGTGTTCCTGGGGATTTTCTGGGTGTTGGTGACCTCACAGCTTGCGAGGATGTAAAGTCCAAGGTTGTGTAAACCTTTGCTTGGCTGGCAGGCAATGGCTGCTCTTTCCCTCCACGCGCAGCATCTAACTCTTTGTGTTGTAAAGTACTCTTGGTTCACTCCATTATTAAACGTGCCACAGCGTTGTTTTAAATGTTTGGATCTTTATGCCCTGTAAGAGCTTGGCATTGCCAGACCTCCAGGATTCAGTACCCATCCTCTCCGTGGTCATTGCTTGGATGCTCAGAATTGGTTAGCTAAAGTTTGAAAGCAACCGTGAAGATTCCCTCTTCAAAGGGTCAAATCCAAAAAGGCAACTTCCTTGTGGTGGATCTCCCCTTGACCCCTTCTGAAGACTGCGGAAACTTGCGCCTAGGGTTTATTTCCGTTCAGGCGTCAGGACTGAAAGGAGGAGGAAGAGCATAAAAGGAAGGTGCCCAAAATTTGACCTTTGGGCTAAAGGTAGTTTATGGAGTCTTTGAATGGTAACACACAACCAGTAAGCTCTTAAATGTGGAGGTGTGGTCCCTGGAAACGCCAAGCATGCATGGCTCCATCTTGATCAGAGCATTCTGTTTGTGCTGCTGTAGGGAATGGTCTTGGCTCCAACCACTGAGTTTGCCCTGCTGTGGTACGGATGACTTTGTGGTCCCCAATTAGGCAAAGTTGAGGCATCTCTGTCAGAGTCTGATTCTGGGCATTGTAGGGCTAGTTTAATGGTGAGGCAAGAGTGGTACCAAATGTTTCCACAAACTGTTTTCATTTGGGTTAGAATAAGAGAAACAAACAATAGTATTCTGACATGCCTCATAGCTATATGACCTATAAATACTGTGAAACAACCAGAATGGTCATCTCTTGTTGAATAGAGATGCACAGATCTGGTGGCAGAGTTTCTCCTTTAGATGGGAGTTTCCAAATCTCCCATAGCGTGGACTTGATTTTCAGCATTTTTGCAAGTTTTTAGGAAACATCTGGGCCGAAAGCTCCTTGCATCGCACTGTTTAGAGCAATACATTTTCAGTTCTTTTGTGCTGCTTTATGATGGCATGCAGCAGCACCTAAGGAGCTGGGTCTGATCACTAGTTCATTTCTGCAGGGATTGTTCCTGCATTCTGATCTTTAATTGCTAAAAGACATCCTCAATAAAGCTTTGTTGGCCAGGAAAATCAAGTAAGAAGAGGTGGCCAACATCTCACTTCAGTAATTAGCGAAGGTGTCTGGTGAAAACAAACAAGGTTTGTAAGTTGCTGAAGAACAGGCTTATCTTTGCTGTTAAACCAACTGGTTTCATTCCTGGAATCTGAAGTCAGACTTATGCATGGAATAGACATTGTATAGACTCTTGCACTGCTACTCCTGCATGGCCCACCCGGGGAGAGTGCACATCACTCTCTAGGTCCAGTCAGTCCTTGGTACTTCAGAGAATGTCAGCAAGGGGGCTCATTGTTCGTATGGTGTAATTCCCCGTCCTCTTAATTTCGCATGTGTCAGTCTTCATGACTGTGCATTCACTGGCCAGTTTAACCTGCGAACTGGTGTCTGTTGGAAGGGTGAGTTCTCTAATGTGACACATCCATCAGTTTCACAAGGTTACGTTTTCCGTTGGTTCAGTTTCACATTCACTGCTTCTTTGGACTGCATTAAAAACATGTAAATTGCTAACCTCTCTATTAAAATAACATTATTTTGTATCTTCCCCCCCAAGGCTTCATCCTAAGAACTGCCTGGGTGTACGTCAGTTTGCAGAAACCATGATGTGTGCCGTGCTCTACGAATCTGCCAATAGCTTCATCCACCAGCACTTTGTGGAGGTGTCCATGTCCGAAGAGTTCCTTGCTCTACCCTTTGAAGACGTGCTGGAACTGGTTTCAAGGGAAGAGCTCAACGTCAAGTCTGAGGAGCAGGTATGTGCACCAGCCGGTATATGGTATAGCAGAGGCAGCTTTTGCCACCAGAGGATTTGAAACCATTGGGGCAGTCGCACAGCAGATCTGGGGGAGAAGTTGAACTGGTCCATGCAATGATCAAAGCTGAGAAGATGGTCTTGTGGATGGTGGGTGTATGCCCTTTGCTAGAATAGTGGTGCTCCAACTCTTTTATTCTGTACTTGTAAGAATTGGGGCTTCTCCCAGCTTAGTTATCAGATCACTGTTCTGGGGAGCAGCTGTTATTTGCCAAGCATGGCACTGAACTGTGCTGAAATGTTCATGGCAGAGACACCTTGACATCCTGAACTCTAGTGATTGTGCCTCTCGCTTTAATGAGTGACTTCAGTTCTGGTGAAAGGTGCCAAGATCTCTGCCCTGGAGACAATCTCTAGAACTACAGAATAAACAGTGTTTCAGCCTTATTCTGGGGGGATTCCTTCGAGGATTGAGATTCTCTACAGCATTTTGTAATGAATCTTCCTCCTGAAATGGCCAATGAGATGGTCGATCGGGGTGGTGGCTTACATAATATGGAGGCCTTTGTACAAGGAACTGGACTGAACCACACCAAGTCACTTCGCACAGGCCACTGAATAACCGTCGCCACTTTGACCCGTAGCAGCAACGATCCCGATTTGAAGTGGAGATCTGCAGCTGAAAGGCTCAGCATCCTGCTGCCAGTGCTCAAGCCATCGCATCCCCTGTGGTGGTGCTGGGGGCTTATTCCTAGAGAGAGAAATCAGACTTTAGAAAGTCCGGGTTGGAAAAAGAGGGCCCTGGTTAGAGGTATAAGCATCAGGTCTGAAACATCTTATCTCCTTAGAACCTCTTGTTCAAATTTCAGGCATGCTCAAATCAAGCCGCCTTCTTTTGAGGCAGGTATACAAAGCCTGCGCTAAAGTTTCTTTCATAGGATTTTAAAATGAGAGGTCCTCCCCGCTGCATGAAGCAGTTATGATCCCAGGACTCTCCTTGTGAGGGGCGGACTCTGTCCCAATGTCCTTGGTGACCATTTCCCTTTTAACTGTTGTGCAGCAGGCTGGCTGCCACCCTCCACCTCCGAGATGGTTGCATTTTAGTGTGGTGCAGCATGCAGTTGGGTTGTACAGTAGAACCTCAAAGTTACGAACACCAGAGTTAGGAACTGACTGGTCAACCACACGCCTAATTTGGAACCGGAAGTACACAGTCAGAGAGCAACAGACAGAAAAAGCAAATGCAGTACAGTACTGTGTTAAATGTAACCTACTAAAAATACAGGGAAAGTTTTTTAAAAAAGATTTGATAATGTAAGGAAATGGTTTCTGTGCTTGTTTCACTTAAATTAAGATGGTTAAAGCAACATTTTTCTTTTGCATTGTAAAGTTTCAAGCTGTATTTAAGTCCAGTGTTCAGTTGTAAACTTTTGAAAGAACAACCATAACGTTTTGTTCAGCGTTATGAACAACCTCCAAACCCGGGGTGTTCGTAACGCTGAGGTTCTACTGTACAACGTTTTGGGGTCTTCTGGGGTGCAAGTTGCATTTAAAGATATGACTACCAGCTGATCTGTTGGAGAAATACTTTATGCTAGAAACCTCTAGAGAACGGAAGTGGGAGGTTCTGGCTTTGTCCAGTGTAAATGAAAGGCTTGGAAACTTTGGTTTGATATGTGTGGCTATCCAAATTTTCTCCATGACAACCCAATATTTAGCAAGTGTGCATGATGGTTAGTGGCCTGTTTCAGTGGCAAGGTTGCACCACAAGGTGGCAGCAGTAACCACAAATGCCAATAATCAGATGTTTACAAAGCAAAACTTTTTCTGGTACTCTTAGTTCAGTTCTTGGGAAAAGAGGGGCCGAACCGTGTAAACTTAAAGGCACTAATTCTGTTCCACATCAGTATTGTGGAGACCTCGGTTCAAATTCTTATCTGCTGCTGATCAGCCCAGCAGGATCTCTGGATGCAGTGGCAGCAGCCTGGTTAGACCAGTGGGACAGTGCCCCCTGAAATGGAAGTTCTCAGCTGCACGCCCAGAAGCTCAACACACTGGGGCTATTTCAGACAAATGGGTGGGGAATTGATTCCAAATCTGGGCCCTTATGGAATGGCATTGATGGCCTCTGTGATTGAAAGGTGTATGCCAAGAACGGGGAAGGAATAATGTGGTGAGCTGGGTGTTAGCTGAGACACGCTGGGCTCCGAGTGGCAAAGTGTAACTATCTTTGCTCTAGCTCAGGGGTAGGCAACCTATGGCACGTGTGCGGAAGGCGGCACGTGAGCTGATTTTCAGTGGCACTCACACTGCCCGGGTCCTGGCCACCGGTCCGGGGGGCTCTGCATTTTAATTTAATTTTAAATGAAGTTTCTTAAACATTTTAAAAACCTTATTTACTTTACATACAACAATAGTTTAGTTATATATTATAGACTTATAGAGAGAGACCTTCTAAAAATGTTAAAATGTATCACTGGCTCGCGAAACCTTAAATCAGAGTGAATAAATGAAGACTTGGCACACCACTTCTGAAAGGTTGCCGACCCCTGGGCTAGATCCCTTGAGTAACTTCTGTTTTCCTGATCACCTGTGCACCTTGGCGAGACGTTCCTTTTATTACAGTCCATCTGTTCAAGTTTATCTTCATGCCTCCTTTTGTGAGCTGCTTCAGGACAGAGAAAACAAAATCTCATGTCTCCCCTGGGTGCAGAGACCTAGCAAAGAAATGGCTCCTCTCTCTTCTGGCAGGTATTCGAAGCTGCGTTAGCCTGGGTACGGTATGACCGAGATCAGAGGGAACCCTGCTTACCTGAGCTCCTGTCCAAAATCCGACTGCCCCTTTGTCGACCTCAGTTCCTCACTGACCGTGTGCAACAAGATGACCTTGTCCGCTGCTGCCACAAATGCCGGTGAGCGCTTGTTGGCTGTTCAGGAGTTGTCCAGTGTGTGTGGGCCTCCCTGCTGATAGTGTGTTGGATTGGCTGTCCCAGAGACTGAAATCCTCTCTCCATGAAATGGGAACGCCACATGTAGCAGAAGAGTGATTCCCTCATGCTGCCCTGATGATGTGGCTAAGTCATCATCTAGAAAGATTAGCTCTGTAGGGTAGAGAAGAGATCAGTTGACATAATTATTGGCAGCTTCAGCAGAGGGGCCAGTTTTAGGGTGACCAGATGAGATGAAGAAAATACTGGGACACATGGGGGTGGGGGTCCGCCGGCAGAGGGAAAAAAAAAAAAAAAAAGCTGAGTGCTGCCAGTCAGGACATGGGACAACCACCTAAATATCGAGACATCTGGTCACCCTAGCCAGTTTGGACGGTGGTCCCAAGACCCACCAAACTATCGTTCTAACATTTGGTCTTAATTTCAGGGACCTGGTGGATGAAGCAAAAGACTATCACCTAATGCCAGAACGCCGGCCGCACCTCCCGGCATTCAAAACGCGTCCCCGGTGCTGCACGTCGATCGCAGGATTGATTTATGCTGTTGGAGGTCTTAATTCAGCAGGTACCTTGCATATCCACTTCCCACAACTACACAGTGATGTGTCTATTGAATAACGGCATCAGACTGTAAACTTCATTCTTCACCCATACAATGGTGAGCAGTCTCTCCTGCTCTTCTCTTTTTCTGCAGCCCTTTGTCGACACTCATGCCATCCAGCTGATAAAATGCTGAAGGGGGCTGTTGCCAGTTGTTGAACATTTATCACCCTAGGAATGCTGGATGGATTGCTCAGGGGTGGTGTTTCCCGTTTGTGTGAAATTGCACTGAACACAAACTTGTTGCATGCGTCTCTTTAAAATCATGGGGTCCAGGGTAAGTGTGGAGAACCCTGAAGGCAGTAATAGAAGAACATATTGGCAGGATTCATGCATTGCATTCAAGCATACAGCAGGTAAAATAATTGCAGTGCTCTTTGGTCTCTTTCAAAGAAGCAAAGCCTGTGTAGTAAAGGCTGTTTCCATTTCCATTATGAACCTTTGTTGTACCTTGACCATGAAAACGTGGCTCGTGCCACGCAAAGCTTCATTGTGGGAACAAGAGCACGTGTTAGTTGTTCAACTTCTCTTTGATTTAGGTACACATGGAGTCACTCCAAGGACAGTGCTCCCCATTATCCGAATAGCAGGGGGCACACAAGTTTCATTTGAATAATCAGGTGTTTGGATGATGGAGAGGACAGGAGCCTTTTCCTCGCAGTCCTGGCCAGGGATCTCTGCGCTGCCCTGCTCATTTGCTCCCATAACACTGGGGATGCAGAGGGCTCGCTGTGCTGCCGCAGAGCTATTGACACCCAATCCCTTCGGACACAAACGCCCCAGACCAAGACTCTGCCTCTCCAGGACCACAGCCTTCCCTGAACCTTGTGCCTGCAGGGATCGGATGTCAGCGGCCCGGCGGCAGTGGAAGGAGCCCTCTGCAGTTCAGGTGTTACTACCCCACTTGTTCCCTCCCATGACTGCCCGGCTGCAGAGGGTTCCCCGCACTGCCACAGGAGCCATTCAGCAGCAGGGCAGCCTCCCCTGCGGCCGGGGACTCGTCCACCTCGCAGTCCTGGACGGGGGTCTCTGCTCTATTATCTGAGCCTCCCAGTTATCCAAATCCCTGCCTTGTTCCCCCAGCATGAGATCCAGGGGGGACAAGGAAGGGATTTGATAAAGCGGAGGTTCAGCAAGTAGGATTTTGGATAAACTGGACTCTACCGTAGTTCTTTAGGCCCACGGTCAACCTGCTTAAACCCAAGAAACTTACAATAGTTTTTAAAATGGGCTGCTGCATGGCATTTATCCTATTATCCAATGAACACCCACCTACTACAGGGCTGCCTCCTGAGGCCTGGATTCCCTACCCTAGAAAGATGAAGTCACAGAAGATCAGGGTTGGAAGGGACCTCAGGAGGTCATCTAGTCCCACCCCCTGCTCAAAGCAGGACCAATCCCTAGACAGATTTTTGCCCCAGATCCTTAAATGGCCCCCTCCAGGATTGAACTCACAACCCTGGGTTTAGCAGGCCAATGCAGGAATGTTGTTGCTGTGATTCCAGGGAGTTGACTGGCCCCTGCGATGTTAATTGTTAAGTCTCAAACCCGGCTACCCGCCCTGAGGGTCGTCCTGCCCGTGGTTTGATTGCAGGGGCTGGGCAGGGTGTCAGGAGTCTGCAAGGATTGTGGAGCCCAGTTTTACAGGAACTCCCTCCAATGTTGAGCAGTTCCCCATCGGGGGTTGGGTGGCGATGGGGCTGATGTGCTGATGGGGTATTCTTGCACCTGCTGACGTTTATGTAGGAATGTGGAGATGCAAGGGCTGAGGAGGTTGCACCAACCCGGAGACTCGAATAGGGACCGTTTACAAGCTCCACTACCATTCCATAGCCTGGGGGGCAGGATCCCTTCTCTACTGCTGCCTGCACAGGCCATCCCTACAGATACTCAAGGCACTGAGCCCAGGTTTTGCCCTTAACGCTCAGAGCGCAAACCCTGTATTCCCATTATCATTCTGTGCATGGATGAACAGATGGGAAAAGTCCATCGCTTTCTGCTTCTGCCCCTGTTCAGCAGAGATAAAAAAAAAAACACTTTTTTTAATTTGAGTAGCAAATTTTTATGCAGGTGATTCACTGAACGTGGTAGAAGTCTTTGACCCCATTGCAAATCGCTGGGAGAAGTGCCAGCCGATGACGACGGCACGTAGCCGAGTGGGTGTGGCTGTGGTGAATGGACTCTTGTATGCCATTGGTGGATATGATGGCCAGTTAAGACTGAGTACAGTGGAAGTTTACAACCCAGAGATGGATTCTTGGTCCAAAGTGGGAAGCATGAACAGCAAACGAAGGTACGTGAGACATACATTCCGTTCTGTGCAAAGAATTTGAGCGGGGAAGAGATGAAATGTTCACAATGGCAGGGAAAAAATCTAGTGCTGAAAATGGCTGAGGTGACCTGGGAGACCAGAGATTGCAGTGCGATACAATAGGAGAAAGATCAATACCCATTTTGGGCTGCATGCACAAAGGAATGGAGCAGGAAGGGAATGGTTGCACTTTGCATAGCTCTTGGAATGTTACATTCCGTTCTGGCCTCCTCTTTACCAAAATGACTCACTGGAGGGAGTTCAGAGAACATCAGTGTGAGTCTAGAGGGATTGATGTACGAGGAAAGATATGAAGAGCTACATATGTATGGTGTGGTTACACAGTGACCAAGGGCGGGGACAGAACTCTGTTGGTGTAAGTGCTGGGGGGAGAATTATTTGTGGTGGCACAAACAAAAATAAGATGAAATTGAGACAAGGATGACAGGCTGAATATCAGAAAGAATTGCTGGTAGATCTATAAGGATGTGGAATAGATTCCCAAAGGAAGTAGCAGAAGCCATGTTGCTTGGGACCTTTTTAAAACTAGACTGGATAAAGCAGTGGAAAATGTGTTGTAGGGAACGCTCATCCACTGGCAGGCAGGGTGATGGACACGTGGGTCTTCTGTCTCTCTGGTGCACTCGTGCATCACTGAGCGTATAGACTCCTCCACTGGAAAGCGTTGCCAGTTCACACAATGCAGGGCTTGCAGTCCAGGCTTTGCAAAATGAGTCCTGAGTGATCTTATGGCTGAGCGGAAGAGCTGGTGGTTTATATGCTGAGCAAGGGGAAGTTGATGCAGTTCACACCAACCTAGGAATTATGTTGTGGTGGCACTTGGAAAGGCACACAGCGTTATGTGGCCAAGAATGTTGAAAACCCACCTATTAACTCTCCTGGCAGCACTGTCCCTCCTTCCGCAGCAGCCTGTGGCTCATTTATCTCCTTCCAAATTTAAATGTGTTTGTGGCTTTCAGTGTTTTTACTCTGGTTTCTTTTTCCTGCTCCTTGGTCACTGAGTTCTTAAATTGCCCACTTCTGCTAGCTTTGCAGCACGTTTTCCCCATAATCATTTGTGCGCCTTATTTTAATGTGGTTTCAAATGCTAATCGCTTGGGGAGAGCGTACTGCATGTATCTTGTTACTTGAAATTCTGTGTGTAACCCAGATGCTTGGTGGCATCAGTGCGATTCTGCTGGGATTGCACTCGTTCAGGGTGGTTAGCTGCTCTGGTCAAGCAAATACAATTTAAAGTCTGTGCGCGCAGTCTGGGAGTTAAGCAGGTTGTGCCAAGTAAGCCCTGTTCAGACTGGTAGCTGGCCAAGGCTTTAGGTCTGGCTCCAGGAACAATCTTGAGTGTAAAGTCCTGAAACCATTTCCACGCATATCATAATCTCTAGTAGGAAAACTCTGGTTTTGCATAGCTGTGAGATTCCTTATATGGAGCTTTTCCCACAGTAAGACGACCGCTTTTCTTCCGTAGCTGACTTATTCTGCTCTTTGCACTAGGAACAAAGCGGCTGAGTTTGCTAATCCGCTAAACAACATTCTGGGCTGCAACCCTGCCACGTGTTGCTCACACTTCACTGGAGCGTGCATCATGGGAGTGTTGTCGTTTCATCCTCGCTAAAACTTGAGTCCTTTGAGTCCAAGCAGAGTGGGTGTCCATAAGAGGGTGTTTGTCAGAGTTTGTACTGAAGCCCATCACCATCTTCCACACACAATCAACAGCAAGAGCAAAGTCCCTAGTGGACTTCATAGAGTCTATGGCACGTCTCCCTTTTCAGGGTCAAACCTCTTCTTGGGGTAGGAGTTGGAAGGGGTAGGGGAACAAAAGGGGACATTTGTATTGGGACTTAATGTGGAAAGGTCTGTTACTGTGAAACCAGCTTTGGGGCCAGACACCGGTGATGGGATACTGAGCCTTTCCCTCCTAGGCTGGTTGGTTGATTCCATATTAGGTCAATAGTGACCAAAGTGTGCTTGGTTGAGTTGACCATCTTAGACCACTTCCTAGCTTGCTGAACCTCCGCCACCAGTCAGCTCCATGGGTGGCCACAGTTGATAGAGTTAAAAAGGAGCAAAGACTAAATGTCACGCTCCCTAGAGTTGATTCTTTCAGGGCAGGGTCGAGGCGCATTTGCAGAATGTTATCAACAATTTCTCTACATCTCTCAAGTTGTTTTCTAATTGGCTGCCGTTGACTTTATTCATGAACATCTCAGTGTTAGCCAGATGCTATGGTCACGCAGGCTATATAAATGTGTAGTTCAGTAGCTGTATCTATCAACCTGATTGTCAAACTCCCATTTCCATGTTAAGGTGTTTTATCCGCCAGCTGTCAGCCAAGATACGTTGAAAAAATGTGTGTTGTAATTCAACATGTATCGTTTGCCCAAAGCAATCTAACCTGGTGTTGTGCACTTCATTGCAGTGCAATGGGAACAGTAGTGCTGGATGGGCAGATCTATGTATGCGGTGGGTATGATGGAAACTCATCCCTCAACTCCGTGGAAACGTACTCACCAGAAACAGACAAGTAAGCTTCTAAACGTACCACTGCTTCTCCCACTGGGCTCTGCCCACATCCTGAAGCAATAGCTGAGAGCACTGTTTTTAAAACCAATGAGCTACAATATGCTGGAAAACCTTTTATTTCCTGTATAGCACTATATTTGGCTTCAAACCATGCGCACTCGCTCCAGAGAAGTGAATGGAGTAAAGTTTTGATACAGAGCTAAGGCCCTTCGTTTTCAGTTTTTACTGATTTTTTGCCCCCCTCCCCTCCACATTCAGGTACATGGAAATACTGATTTGTCTTAAGAAAATTCAGTACGTTACATGAGAGAGATCTATTTGTTAGTATCCAAATAGTTGAAGTGTAAATACAAGACTGTTAAAGTACGGTGACGTAGTCGAAGAGACACGTGTACGTCCTGTTACCATCCAGTTCATGAAATAAACCACAGCATTACGTTATTTTTACTTTCAATACTCTTACTTTTCCCTATTGTTGCTTTTTTCCATCCTTCCATTCCCCAATATTAACTCCAGTATTTACCCAGAAATCAGTGAAGTTAATTTATTGTATTGATATTCACCCAATTATGAATTTTTGTAATAAACACTGATAAATTCTAGGGAATTTTTTTGTTTATTTATACAAAATAAAATCTGAGAACGAAGGGCCTTGTCCAGAGCTTATAGATGGTTGAGTGAAAAATACTAGAAACTGAGTATCTGAAAGGCTCCTGGGTCTTCTGAAACCTTGGTATAATCCATGGAGCAGCTCATGGAATGTGTTTTATGTGGAGCTACATGAGCTCTGCCTATGGAAGGAAGAGACTCTTGCACTTCTGCTGTTTGCTTCTCTTGGCAAGGTGGACGGTAGCGACTCCCATGAGTTCGAATCGCAGCGCGGCTGGAGTCACCGTGTTCGAAGGCAGGATCTATGTGTCTGGAGGACACGACGGTTTACAAATTTTCAGCAGTGTAAGTCTGAATCTCAGAGCCAGTTCTGCACCACGTTGATTTCTTGTAACTTTGTGCTGATGAAGTTGGACTAAGAGCACTGACCAGAGATCAGTAAAAGGGCAGGTGGGAAAGCTTACACAGCTCTCTAATCTAAGCATAGCTCCTTAGTCCTTATCTTTAACAGCACCTGTTGATCTAGTCCTGGATGGTTCCTGAGCAGGGACCGCTAACTGAGCCACCCAAATACCCGCTAGGGGCTAGCCTGAGACAGTGCAACTCCTGCTCTCTTGTGGCCTGAGCCGAGAAGTGAGACTGCTGCACTAGTCGACTCGGTTCTCACCAGTTCCTCCCTCTTCGTTTAGTAAATCGTTTTAGCCTCGTGTCTTTGGTCCTTCATGTTGAGAGGAGATATGATTGCTCTCTTTAAATATATCAGAGGGATAAATACCAGGGAGGGAGAGGAATTATTTCAGCTCAGTACTAATGTGGACACGAGAACAAATGGATATAAATTGGCAGTCGGGAAGTTTAGGCTTGAAATTAGACGAAGGTTTCTAACCATCAGGGGAGTGAAATTCTGGAACAGCCTACCGAGGGAAACAGTGGGGGCGAAGGACCTCTCTGGCTTTAAGATAAAGCTTGATGAGTTTATGGAGGGAATGGTTTGATAGGAGAACGTGATTTAGTCAATAGGTCAATAACGTGCAACCACTGGTAATTAGTACCGAGGGTCAATGTTGGGATATTGAAAGTCTTTTTCCTGAGTGTCTGGCTGGAGAGTCTTGCCCGCATGCTCGGGGTTCAGCTGATCGCCATATTTGGGGTCGGGAAGGAATTTTCCTCCAGGGTAGATTGGCAGTGGCCCTGGAGGTTTTTCGCCTTCCTCCGCAGCATGGGGCAGGGGTCGCTTGCTGGAGGATTAACTGCTACTTGAAGTCTTTAAATCAGGATTTGGGGACTTCAACAGCTGAGTCAAGGGAGAGAATTATTTCAGGAGTGGGTGGGTCAGCTTTTGTGGCCTGCATCTTGCGTGAGGTCAGACTAGATGATCATAATGGTCCCTTCTGATCTTAAGTTCTATGATTCTAGCACCATTAAAACTTCCAGGTGGCCACGTTCGTTCTATCTGCTTTCTTTGCCTGTTTGTGGGATGTCGTTTCAGAAACTATTGTGACCCTTTAAACAAACTCAGAAGGCAGCGGGAGTTGGCTGTGCAGGACAGAGCTGCTGTTCCTAGTGTGATTCCAGTCTCAGTCCTAATTTATAGACTTCCTTATATTTTTTTTTTATTCAGAAAAGTCTGCTATGGGGGTTCTCTTCTGCCCTACTGGGCACAGAAGTGCGGTTTGTTGTATCTGAATCAGTCTTGCCACCCAGTAAGTGCTCTTGGAACATTAGCTTGTCAACTGGAGGTCCAGCCTTCAGACTGGGCTGTAATATTGATTATTACTGCCTTCCCTAGCAGACTAGGAAAAAATCCTATTGTCTGTCAGCCTGGGACACCCAAAAGCTGAATCTGGGCTAACATATCAGCCTGCATGGACCACAACTTGGCCATATTCCTCCTTGAGCTCCACCAGTTAGGTCTATTGCTGCTGCTCAAGAAGAGGGGTGACTGACCATGCATTCCAGATCTACCACAGATACATTCTGACGACCTTATTTTCTTGTTGAAAAACCATTTTGAGATCCAAGTTTTCCTTGTACAAGTCTAGATAAAATTATTATAAGGTGGGAGTGCACAACTGGTTGAAAAACCATACTCAAAGAGTAATTATGAATGTTCACTGTCAGTCTGGGAGGACATATCTAGACAGCAGGGGTCTGTCCTGGGTCTGGTACTATTCCATATTTTTTTTATGACTTGGATAATGGAGTAGGAAGCATGCTTATAACATTTGCCGATGGCACCAAGCTGGGAGGGAGTGCAAGCACTTTGGAGGACAAGATTAGAATTCAAAATCACCTTAATAAACTGGTAAATTGTCTGAAAACAACACGATGTAGTTCAGTAAAGACAAGTGCAAAGTAATATACTTAGGAAGGAAAAATCAAATGCTCTATTACAAAATGGGGACTAACTGGCTAGGCAGTTGTACTGCAGAAAAGGAGCTGGGGGCTATAGGGGATTACAAATTGAATAGGAGCCAACAATGTGACCGAGTTGCAAAAAAGGCAAATATGATTCTGGACAGCATGAATAGGAGTGTCGTATATAAGACACCGGAAGTGACTTTCCCAGTCTAATCAGTGCTGGTGAGGCCTCAGTTGGAGTATTGTCCAGTTTTAGGCACCACACTTTAAGAAAGATGTGGACAAATGAGAGAGTCCAGAGGAGAGCAACAAAACTGATAAAAGGTTTCAAAAACCTGACGTAAGGTTATGAGGAAAGATTAAATAACACTGGGCATGTTTCTTCTTGTGAAAAGGAGACTGTGTGTGTGTTTGGGGGGGGTCTTCTCATAAGTCCTCAGATATGTTAAGGGACATTATAAAGAGGACGGTAATCAATTGTCCTGCTTTTGGTGAACATGGAGAACAAGAAGTAATGGGCTTAATCTGCGGCAAGGAAGATTTAGGTTACATATTAGGAAAGCTTTCCAACTATAAGGATACTTAGGCACTGGAATAGAGTCCCATCCCTATCATTGGAGTTTTTTAAGAAAGAGGTTAGGCAAACACCTGTCAGGGATGGTCTAGGTTTACTCGGTCCTGCCTCTAGCATGTCGAGGTTGGATTTGATTTCCTGTTCCAGCCCTACGATTCTATGCCTCTATAAGCCATACGAAAGGTTAGCAAGAATGGCTGAAAGCTGAAGCCAGACAAGTTCAAATTAGAAATTAGACATGCAATTTTAAAACTGAGGGTGATTAACCATTGGTGCCACCTACTGAGGGAGGTGGTGGAATCACCACCACCATATCTCCAAACAAAGACTGGCTGCCTTTCTGGAAGATGCTTTAGCCAAGTGCAAGTTATTGGGCTTTATACAGGTATAACTGGGTATAATTTAGTGGCCTGTGTTAAACAGGGGGCCAGACTAGATGAATTGATGGTCCCTTTCTGCCTTGAACTCTAAATCTATGAAGTCATGATAAAAATTTCCTAGTCTGCCTGTAATTATCTTGGTGACATATACTTACCTGGGCTCAAGGGCAGGTATCATTTCTTGTCCGTATGCAACGCACAATGCAGGGGTACTAATGCCAGAACCTACTCAATGTGTCGACACTCTCTTAACTGCAGGTGGAGTACTACAACCATCACACAGCCACGTGGCACCCCGTTGCAAGCATGCTAAACAAGCGTTGTCGGCATGGAGCCGCCTCCCTGGGCAGCAAGATGTTCGTCTGTGGCGGCTACGATGGGTCCGGCTTCCTCAGCATCGCCGAGGTGTACAGCTCCATGGCAGATCAGTGGTACCTGATCGTCCCGATGAACACCCGACGGAGCCGCGTCTCCCTGGTAGCCAACTGTGGCCGCCTGTATTGTGTGGGTGGCTATGACGGACAGTCCAACCTGAGCTCAGTGGAGATGTACGACCCAGAAACCAACCGCTGGACGTTCATGGCCCCTATGGTGTGTCACGAAGGAGGGGTTGGTGTGGGGTGCATACCGCTTCTCACCATCTGAGAAGGAAGCATTGGTGGCCGTCTTCAAGCAACAATCCCTGGAGAGGTTTAGTGAGGGTTTTATGATGTGATATATCAAGAGGTACATTAAGTGCTCAAGTGTCATTCGCGAACACAAACGGTTCAAAAGAAAGTCGCCTGGTGATTTTTTGGGTTGAGGCTCCACAACAGATGAATAATTCACCGTTCAGATCATGCACGTGTAACCTACTCCCTTCCCTTCCCCCACACTTTGGTCATTATATGGATCTAAGGCTAGGCAGATGCTTCCTTCTCCTAGCCTTTGCTTCAGGTACTGCATTGATCCAGACGTGGTCTACTTCTGGTTATGCTGTTGGGAAGCAGTGGGGGAGTCTGTATGTTGGTTTGACCGTGTATAAATTAATATTGGCCAGATCAGTGGGAGTGAGTATATATGCAGTATGTTCAGGGCAAAAGACCCTAATGCCACAATTCAGTTTATTATTAACTGCAGGAGCTTGAATATTGCAAACAGTCCTGTTCATTCTGTTTCGTTCCCAGGCACGTTGGATTTTACCCACGCTTACAAAACAGGAGGGGCTTTCTCACCAATATTGGTTCTTAGAAGCCCATGAGTGGGGTAATCCTTGGAGATGTGTAGCTTCCTTAATTTCGGAGGATCTATTCCTATGACCGGCGTGTTTCATTTACGTCTTTTGAATGTAATTTACTTTATTCTGCTGGATCAGGAAAATTGGATGTAACCATTGAGAGGATGACAAATGTTTTCCCCTTTCAAATTCTCCAAAAAAATAGATTTAAACATCTAACAGTACTAAAAGACTGCTGAGAAAAAAATTGAATATAAATGACACTAGCAGCAAACTTATATTTAAATAGGGAAATTGCCAAAATGTTAATTATACAGATATCTTTTTTTTTTAAATTAAATCTGTTTTAAAGCTTTTTTCCTTTCACAAAACTTAGGCATTGGTTTCCAAGATATATATTAGAAACAGCTCGATTGCAGTATGGTCAACATCTGTCCTTTTGATCTTTTGTGCAAAGATGAAAATGTAGCACCTCACATGTGCTTTGTTTTGGAAGGTTCCTGCTGTGCATTCAGATGTTTTTGATTTCACAAAAATGTTGTGTGGGTTTTGAAATACGCACTTGGCCCGCTGTGTTCTGAGCTCTTACGTCTATTGTTGGTCTGTTTGACAGCTGTCATTCACTTAAGAAAGCTCAAATACAGACTGTGCCTTCACAGAGAAATAATGCATAGGTACAGACAATAAGGGTTTGTGCAAGGGACATAACTTGGGCCCCGGGAAAATCGCACATGCACAAACTTTCAGCTCAGCCGAAGGTTTTGTTAAATCAGTGTCTAGCTTTTTCTGTTTAGCTACACTGGAAAGATCTTTACAGCACGCTTGGTTGATGCTCTGTTAACCTAGCCATGCAGCCATTTTTTTACAGCCAAACAATGACCATTGCAAAAGTGTGAAATTGTGAACATCCTTCACTTAAAGGAGAGATGAATGTGAAAGACTATTAGCGACCAAGCAGTCAGTCCGGTTTTTCCCCAGGAGTCCGTGCCCATATATTCCCCACTATTGTTTTCCTATCATGCAGCCCTATGCTGGCAGAAGATAAGGCGTTCTCTACCCCTTCTTCCTTGGTTCTTTGCCTTTTTAATATCCCTGTCTCTCCTCTTCTGTAACGATTGCAAATGGAAGGACACATGGATCCTTGTGTTCTTACTGCAGCTGCGGTGGCACGTACCACCTGACGAAGATGCTTTGGAGTCTCCGCGCCTGCACCTGTGCCCTGGAGACGTGTCAGATGCCTTTATGTTGCCTGTTAACCTTTGTAGACCTGAAGAGTGGATGGCTGGGTCCAAGTCTGAGTGTTGTCCTACATTGCTGCCCGTGTAGCTACTTCAGGCACCGAGATCTGGCTTTACAATGACTTTTTTTTTTAAATGCCTCAAGGTTACAAACTTTGCCACTTTTTTGGAAGCAGATCATCCCACTATGATTTGATTGAGGTCAATGTGAGTGGCCAGCACATGGTATGGTTGTGGACAAGTCGTCAGAGTTCTCTTACGTCTGAGAGGGGGACAATTCTTTGAAACCTTTTGTGCTAAATCAAGAAGCAACAACGTTTTCAAAATCCAAGTAGGTCTATGAGCGCTTTAGTCAGTCCAGGCGTGAAGCCAGCACTCTGCGTTAACTTCCATCACAGAGGGGTTAGAGTAACGCATGACACTGACAGCCTGTGTGGTATGCAATATCTAGACGCAACAGGACGAGGGAAGGACAGCATGGCCTAGGAGAGACGCCTTTGAACTCGGGGATAATATTATAAAATGATGTGAAATGTATTTATTAGCTCTTCAGTATTTCACTTGCATGAATATGGTCTGTCACTAATCTAGGGCTTCCTTCTCAGCCTACTTCCCCCTGTATGCTCCTTTAGTGAAGCCCTGGTCTGTGAGAATGCCAACACAGGCTTCTGATGGGACGAGCAGCTGGGAAGGGAAGGACGCTGTATTCAAACACTAAGCTCTTCCATTGACGCAAAGGGACACGGGGAAATGATAAATACAAGTCCATTCCTTTTCGTGTTCAAACCTTCCTCTGCAAGGGCCAGATCCTGTGAGACCTGGAGCACCCTAATTTTGGTCACTCAGTGGGAGCTGAGCATGCTCTGCATCTCTTCAAGCAGTGTCCTGAGTCTGAATTTCTGCGCGTCGTCGTGGGTTTTTTTTTTTGTTCATATAAAAAACCTCAATGCTGCTTGGATTTTTTTTCTTTGGGTGTGGATGTGGATGTCTCTGTTTTCAGGTACCATGTATATTGTAGATGTATAATATGAGCATGTGTGGTTCTAAATGTGGGTGGTTTGTCTAGGGATCAATATCTACTTCCTGTTTGTATACATTTACCAACCAATGGATCATGCTTGAGGATAAACATTCGTTTGGCATTTCCATGCTGCTAAGACTTTTTTTTTTTTTTTTTTAAACATTGGCATCAAAGCTAAGGTGGTTTTCGGGCCATGAACTGAGAGATGGTAGAAAAATAAAATTGTTGTTTGCCACTAGCTGCAAGGCTTTTAAACTGTGTATCTTGGGGAAGGAGTGAGTGTGTGTGGCTGGGGGAGGGGAGATTTTCGGTTTATTTGCGTTTGAAAGTAAAGTGTGTGGCAAGGAAGGAATCAGCAATTTCTTTCAGTCCCATTCATCTTCCCAACTTGTGTTTTCCACTCTCAGCCAAGCCTCACTATCAGGGGTCTGAGTGTGCAGATTTCTTTAGGGGCCCATGGACCCTGTCTATTAATACTGGAGGTTCTGTGTCTTTCTTAGCAGGGACGTTGCATTGACACAGCAAGGCTCAGCAGCTGTCGAGTCATTTGGTGCCCACTTCCATAGAGCAACCGTGGTGATCGTCATGGGGTTGCTCTCCTAGGGGAGAGGATTGTTTGTCCCCTGCCTATATATTAATCCATCATCCCAATTTTTTCCCCTTAGCGAGAATGTATTTGCATCACTGAGTATGTAAATATCCTGCAGGCCCATCAAAAGTTACCCAAGGGGAGTGGAGAAGGAGAACTCTTTCAAAACTGCATTTACCCTTGTGACTCTTTTTCTTTGAGTAAGGATGAACTTCACTGCCACCCTATATGCAGAATGATTGGTAGGTGCAGTTCTAGAGTTCCACTGGACCTACTTGGGGTAGATCTGCTTGTACCATAATGATTAAATGAATGTGCCTTGTCAGGAATGAATTAGATATACCGAACAAGGGAGTCCTAGAGGAATTAGACTCCTTGTGTTTTGGCTAATCTCGAATCGCTTTGGGATAGTTCTCATACTTTCTCAAACCATCTCCATTAGCCTTGCCTTGAGTGCCTCGCATAATGGTCATTCCATGAGTTCACTTGGCAGGGAGATTGGCATGCCAATGATAAGATACGTGGTTCTAGTGCAGTGGTCCCCAACCTTTTTGTCTGGCAGGCACCAGACGAAGGATCATGACGGTGGTGGAGCATCTGCCGAAATGCCGCCCAATTTCTGCGGCGTTTTGGCGGCGACGCCTCTTGATAACGTCACTTGGCGACAAGTGGCGTCGTCGAGAGGCGTCGCTGCTGAATTTTCTGCGGCGTTTCAGTGGCGACGCCTCTCGATGATGCCACTTGCCACCGACAAGTGACGTCATCGAGAGGCGTCGCCGCCAAAACCCCGCACAAATTCAGCAGCATTTCAGCGGATGCTCCACCGCCGGCCAGGACGCGGGCGCATTTAGATGCCCCACGTTGGGGACCCCTGTTCTAGTGGACTGGGAATTGCTTGACCAAAGCCTGTTTCATGCCCATAAACAGCTGGTGGGCTAATGGTTACTCCAGCAGCCTGTTCGCTAATTAGGGAAGCTTTGTGCTTTTTCCCGGGTCAATCTTATGCCTGTTTGCAGAGAACAGATTCCTAACCGTGTTCAGAGCAGTTCTGAGGGTTAGCTAGACCAGGAGAGATCTGGATAGTAAGTATTCCAAACACATCTTTAGTCATGTCTTTAATGCCATAGTGTTGCAGGAATCCTCATCCACTACAACTGTGATTTAGGGACAGTTAAGGACTCATATTCAAGTTCACTTCCTGGCTAGCTGAACCAACAAGCGGTAGCAAAGAGATCACTTTGGAGGATTGGGTGGGAATGTTGCTGGGAGTCTCTGGCTTCCTGCATTCCCACCTCTTCGGACACAGGTTATGCAGTGTGCACCCAGCAGTTTTAATATCTTATAACCTAATTCCCCACAAAGTGGGCAGCATCCTCTCTTTACAATGTATTTGTATTACAGTTAACAGCCCAGATCAGGGCCCCCTGTGCTGGGTGCTGGACAGGCGTCTGGTAAAAGATAGTCCCTGCCTCAGAGAGTTTCCAGTCTAAATGGTGAGAGGGTTAACTGAGGCACAGAGTCCACAAGGTCACACAGCCAGTCCGTGTCAGAGCCAGGAACAGACCCCAGGTCTCCTGACTCCCAGTGCAGTGCCCTATCACTAGGTCATACTGCTTCCTTTTTCGGGTCACTGTTACAAGGGGCGAGGAAGGGGAAACAGCCTGGTTTTAAGATCCCAAATCCACAGCAGAATGAAATCACAATAGTACGTCTGTAAAGCGAAGTCCTTGAAAATCAGCTCTTCCTCTTCTCGCCAAGACTTGAGTTCACGTTTCTTGGCCTTCTACAGTTGAGGGTCTCCCTAGCCCCCAAAGCTGTGGAAGGAGTGCTGTCCCTCTGGCCTGGTGTCTGGGATAGCACCAACTGCTGCAAGGGAAATGCACAGCCCTGAACTTGTCAAGCCTAACTGGTAGGTAGCCTGTCTGGTCACCGTTCTGTCCAAAAACATGTAGAAGAGCCATTGATCAAAGCATTGAAATCTGTAGAGCAGGGGGCACTTACACCAGCTGAGAATCTGGCTCCGAGCATACTGGAACTGCTGCACATTCTCCGATTCCTTGAGCTCCGTTCCTTACTTCTCTCACAACCTCCGTGTCCATGGTCAGGGTGTGAGCTGTCCAAACGTGGAGGAGCTGGTAGAAGAGTATATATGCCCATATATACCCAAATATGGTGATTAGGAGGTTGGCCCACTAGCTAGCATGGAAGAGTGCAGAGTTAGGTCTCTCGCTGATAGGTTACTAATGGAAAATGAATAGTATTTACAAATTTAATATTCTAATCAGTTATCCAAACAACTAAAAAGCCATATGGATGGGGTGTGCCTGTGACAACCTGGGAGGGATGAAGTTGCTAAATCAACTCTAAGCTTCCGATGGGTTGGAGACATTCGGGCCACTCAAATTTTTTGACTAGGCTCTTCCTAGAGCCTGACGTGGCATAACAGTGTTACAGATCTTGCTGAGCGTTTTCTCTAGGCTTTTAGCACACTTCTTACAATTGTGGTACCTCCCCAATGCAATGCCCAGACAGCTGGGTTGGGGAGTTCTAAAGCACGGCTCGCAAGACCTCATGATTTCCTGCTGGCGTAGTCCACTTCTTAATCCAAGTGGCATGCAACGGTGGGATGTACTTGCCTTCTGTTTTACAAAATGCTTTTTGCTTCCTCTTTGGCAGTTGGATGTGTTTGATAACTGAAGGACTGTTACAATGCAGAAAAGCATATGGAAGTATTTATGCAAGGCCACTTGTATAAGACAGCGGGGGCTTTTTCACTGTTATCTGATAACCAATATTTGAGAATCTGGCTCTTCGATTTTTCTTTATTGGATTAATCTAAAACCTGTCATGGTTGGTTAATGTCACAGCTGACAGGCATCAAGATTATGAATTCAGCCAAGCTAATGCATATTTTGCTCCAGGTCTCAGAGCAGCTGGTGGGAAGGGGTTTGCTTCAAAGATGTTGGGAGATCTGTTAATGTGATAACTGTGTCCAGTTGTAACAACTCTTGGAAAGGATAGTAAATGCCACCTGTCCTCTGACGTTCTTGATCCTTGCCAACACAAGCTCACCTGGGTGTACGTCCATGCGGCAGGACAGAAGACTTAAGCCGGGCCTTTTGACTCTTCCTTTTCGTACACATGATCTGATTAGGGTTTCTTGAGCTATTGAAGGTTGGGTGAATATTGACTGCTAAAATGATGGGACTAGATGGGTGACTGAGGGCTCTGTTTTTGGCAACGATTGACCCTGATCAAAGCATTTTATGTCTAAATTTTAATGGCTGCAGCAGGAGGTGGGATACTGGGCTTGATTGGCTATTGATCTGACCTGATTTGACAAATCTTTTATGTTCTTATCTATCCACGCCAGCTGCCTTGAGCTACTGCAAATAACTGAGTCAGCTTAGTTCTCCAGCTTCAGCTTTCAACAGGCATGAGAGCACGTGGCTGGCAGTGTCAGCTCTGACACCATTAGTGAAGTACAGACACATACCGTGCATTCTGCCTGTAGCAGAGGTGTTTCAGGTTCCATCTCTTGCGCGGTATTGGAGGGGGGCTTTTGTTTCCCAGCAGTGCAAGTCGCCCATTCCCAAAGGAGAAATGAAGTGTCTAAGGCCTCTTGCTCTTCCAAGGTATAAACAGGGTCCACAAAATGGTCTTCGGTATGCAATCTCCCTCCTCTGGGTTCAGCAATGTCTTAGCCTAGCATCTCCCCCTCCACCACTGCCCAATCCTTTCTTTTGAGTGTCTGCCAGACCTAGCAGGATGAGTCCCATCTGCAGCCACTACCTAGCCCTTCCTGTCTGGTTCCAAAGCTCTGCAGACCAGATGCGGGAAGAGGGGATCTGGGCCTTGTTTCCACCTGGCTGGCCACATCCCTAAGGCTATAGTGGAAAAGAAGCCCTCTAAGGATTCCCCTTGTGGTATGTCAGTCTGCTCCCCATGCTTGAGACTCTTCTTTGTGAATGGTTGTTCCGTGTTCCTGAACCAAAGAGAAATAAGAACCAAGGTTACCTTGTTCTTTGAAGGCGAGTATGATCCTAGTCTTTGTGCATGTTTTAGGTGGCAGGTGAACTACTCTAGTGAGAGGTTTACTCATTATTCAAAGAGGAATTGAGTTTGTTTTGAATGAGTTTGGTAAGATGGCTGAAACGTAGTTTGGTACTATCTATGCAGGCAAGTACTGAGCCCCTGATTCTCCAACAGGCCTTTGTAGCTGGGTTCTTCAATACCAGAGAAAATTCTCTGTGTGATGAGGGAGAACTTAAAAATATTTGATTCTGGAAAATGAACATTAAGAAAGCCAGTGGGACGTAAACTGAGTGGGAATGGTGCCATTTTCACCTTGTACATCCCTTTTGTTTCAATGCATTGTACTATAATCATGACTTTAAGTTAAAGAAAACCAAAACTTTTTTATAATTTTAAAATTTGCTTAAAAAAAACAAAACACATCCCACCCCCCGGTTCTGCAGCTTCTATTTATTGTCATCGCATGGCAGAGCAATAGAAATGTGAATTGCTTTGATTGTATATTTTGGTGCACAAAGATCCAATTCCCCTCCCGCTTGGCTAATCGTGTTCTCTATTGTGTGTATGTGAAAAGGCCACTTTTATGGTAACTTCATCCTTTTTTTATATTAAAAAATGGTAGAAATGTATTGTCTGTCCGACTCTTGTGATGTCCAGTTGTTCTATATGACAGTTCCGCGTATCTATATTGCAAGTGTCATCTTAGTCATGAAACATGCTCTACCCTAGCGATCACATGGAAAGGAGGAGGTTTTCCACCCGGAAGTGACAAATATATTAAACCTGATCTTGGGGGGGATATATATTAAACCTGAGCGCAGCACAAACTGTGGCCTTGTCTAGGATTAAACACTTAAGAGTTGGTCTTTAAACATGGCTCTAGCTAAGGCAGTTCACAGTCCTGGGGCAGCCGTTGTGGCCAGATGGCTTTAGAATGGTGTTTAAAACCCTAGACTGAACTGTGGTTCCCATTTGACTTGGCCTCATCTACACTGCCTGACCTAACTTAGAAACTGGTTTAGCTGGCATGAGGGGGAGGGATAGCTCAGTGGTTTGAGCATTGGCCTGCTAAACCCAGGGTTGTGAGCTCAGTCCTTGAGGGGGCCGTTTAGGCATCTCAGGCAAAAATCTGTTTGGGGATTGGGCCTGCTTTGAGCAGGGGGTTGGACTAGATGACCTCCTGATGTCCGTTCCAACCTTGAGATTCTTGATTTTAACTTTAATTTGGAAGCACACAGGGATGCAGTTTGAGAAATTGCCTTCCAAGGGGAGACCTGTATCTGTACAATGTGGTGGGGGTTGGAAGATCTTGTGTGTCAAGAAGGTGGAAGGCAAAGTAAACAACTGTTTAGGCAGGGGATGGGAGTTCGTGCATTGGCATTTTACCAGTGGAGACCCAGGGACAGATCCCGCTTGGTGTATGAGGTGAGTTTCTCTCTTCATAGTCCATATTCCTGCGTAGCACCGCACCCACCAATACCATTACCAGCACAGTTGGGCCCCAGTCTTTGCTCAGTGATGGGGAATACTCCTCCTTTGCTGTAGGAGTAAAGTGAAAGGTCAGAGCCTGGGGCTGAGGAGGAACCCACCCTGCAATTGCAGATGGGACTGAACTGCATTGGGGAAGCTTCTCTCCCTGCTAGAAGCTTCTCCCGTACTCTGCTCTACCCAGTGATATTAATCCCATCACCCTTGTGAAGCAAGGTGTAATCACAAACTTAAAATCCTGCCGATCCCTTTCCCCTGAACTGATTCATGTTCCCACCTTATCCCTTCCTCCTGCCTCCCCCACCAAAGTCACGGTATGGAAGTTCTCCAACATCCAGTCCATCCTCATGCGAAAGTGTGCTGCTGTATCTGGATGTGGATTTCAGACCAGGCTTCGTTAGCTTCCTGCCCCTCTGAAGGCTCCTAGTGCAAAGCAACAGGATATGATAATAAAATAGACCAGTGGATTCATTAGGCCCTCGTCCGGAAAAGTCTGAGGAGGAAAACAGTGGGGCCAAATTCACGGCCAAAATCAGTGGGCTTACACTAGCTCGGGCTCCCACACTGGGTATGGGGATATACGGGAGAAATTGTCAAGGTGGATTTTATGTATGTATTTATTCATTTAATTTTCCTAATAGACTACTCAGTCGAAGCTTTAAAATTTTGGGAATTTGTTATATAAAGTTGTGGCAGCTAATTTACTTCAAGATGTACCAATGAGAACACAGATACAGAGATGCTAATGTACAGAGCTCTCACCTCCAGTTGCCATACAGGGCGGCTTCAGTTGCCCAGCAACCGTCCAGTCTAAAAGAACTCAGAACTTAAGGGTTTTTTTTGGTGGTATACGTTGCACTGTAACTATAACTGTACGTAACCATGAAATGTGGACAGATGACTAAAGCCAGGTAGTGTCAAGTATCACACGAAGTATCCGTGGTGAGAAGGGTGAGGGTATGCGGGCAGCTGGTAGATCTGGAAGGGGTATGCAATAAGAAAAGTTTGGGACCTCTGCACTAGCTTAGTCCAGAGTCGTTCAGTGGGCCCGCTGCCTGGAACGAGACCTGAATTGAAAATGCCGTGCATGTGTTCCCCTTCCCAGAACTATCTGCACTTTTTCTCTTGTTGCACTCTGTTTACATTTGTCAAAAGAGGCACCGTAGACGCTTCGTGCCATTTGTCCCCCAGGGTGAAAATCTAGAGCTCAATGACTTCCATAAAGCACCCCTGTGTGCAAATAAGAACGGATAATATAAGAACGTAAGAGCTGCCACACTGGGTCAGACCAAAGGTCCATCCAGCCCAGTATCCTGTCTGCCGACAGTGACCAATGCCAGGTGCCCCAGAGCAAGTGAACCTAACAGGCAATGATCAAGTGATCTCTCTCCTGCCGTCCATCAGCACCCTCTGACAAACAGAGGCTAGGGACACCATTCTTACCCATTCTGGCTAATAGCCATTAATGGACGTAACCTCCATGAATGTATCCAGTTCTCTTTTAAACCCTGTTATAGTCCTGGCCTTCACAACCTCCTCAGGCAAGGAGTTCCACAGGTTGACTGTGTGAAGAAGAACTTCCTTTTATTTGTTTTAAACCTGCTGCCCATTAATTTCATTCGGTGGCCCCTAGAAGTGTCCATGTATGATAGGAAGGACCTTCCTTGTCCTTCGCAGGCTGAGGAGGAAGAGCCTGTTGCTGTTGTAAAGTGCCACCTGCACATAAAATAATCCCAGCAGTCCAGGCTTTCGGTCTGTGGCCATGCCAGAGTTGAGGCATTTAGGAGACTGTTGGGGCGTGTGACAGCCAAGTAGCTGGTGGTGGGAGTAGGGCAAGGGCTGAAATGTCTGAAGTCCCTACTTAAGCTGTGTGCCTCGTCACTAGTGTTAACTGCTGACTCTCCGGGAGCCATACAAGGCAGAGGTGCTGTTCCTTTTGAAGCAGGTGATGAACAATGGGAAACCAGTGATCTTACCACAATGGATCTTGGGGGATTTTGCTGCGAGGAACGGTGGGGGGTGGGGAGAGAACAAACTTTCTCAGTGAATTGTTGTAATTTAGAGGCAGGTGATGATCATTGGAAAGAACAAGTTAGACAAACACCTGTCAGGAATGGTCTTAGTCCTGCCTTAAGTGCAGGGGACTGGACTGGATGACCTACTGAGGTGCCTTCCAGTCCTACACTGCTGGGATTCCCTGTTTCAAGCGCACAGATTGTGCGGCGTCCCTGAGGCATGGGCCGGCCGGGTGCACTGATTCTGGGTGCGTTGTAGACGTGACTTTGATAAGAGGGTTTGGGCAGTGCTCTGGATCGGCCCTTCCTTTGGATGCTCTGTTTAGTCTTTGAACCTTTTGGTGCAAGGTCGTCAAAAAAATGACTCGCGTTGGTGACGGCCTCAGCTGTCCTGATGTGCTAGCACTGTGGAGCTTTCCCCTGCCTGGCTGTGTATGCTGGAGAACTCAGAGTAATACCTAGCACCTCTCAGCCCTGCTGCAGCCTGATTCAAAGACGACTGAAGCCAATTGGCTTTGCAACAGGTTCTTGTAGCACCTGCATCTCCAATGGCCCGTGCGATCATTAACTAACGAACCCACTCACACAACAGAGACTGGTAAGCATGATCTCGGTTTTTAAAGACAGGAAAATAGGCGCCGTGAGATGATGGGGCCTATTCCTAGCCCCACAGTGACTGAGTGGTGGAACTCCAGGCTCCCAGCCCTATGGTCTGTACACTAACCCACACTACCTCATTAGCTAGCAAAGGGGGTTTTGGCTCCAGGTGGAATGTTCCATGGTGGCTTCAGCAGGGGGACACGCCTTCAAAAATCTCACATGCTTCTCTAAACCCCTTACAAAGTTTTCTCTCCCATGATTGCCAGGCGAGTTTGGCCATCACTCAGCGCAGCTTTATGATTCTGACTCTTGGACCAACGGAGATGAAGCTCCTACCTTCTTCTCAGCCCTTCCAGCCAAATATTAATCTGCATAAAGCACGGTTATTCTCTCTGTCAGTACAGAAATGACTTCACACAAAGGTCTGAGTTTCCAGTGCATCCCGGCCAGGCTGCTTTGGGCCAGTTGGGAACCTTCTCTCTTGCGGGGGGGGGGGGGGGGAAGGAGCCCCACAAACTTTGCTGCACGTCAACAAACCTCAAAGGGTTTGGCTGCGTTTTGTTTATCTTTAGCCAAGGCCAGAATTATTTCCAGCTGCATAAATACCCCCGTTTAAGTGCTCCTGGGCTCTGCTCCTGGGAAATCGCTGTTTAGAGTTAGGATTCCAAGAAGTCAGCATCAATCCCATTGAAACATGTTGCACCATCCCGAAGCCTAGCTCGGAGAGGTTTGTTTTTGAAAGGGATGCGTCTTGCCAAGTTTGATGCAGTGAGTTCAGTGACTCTGACCCATTAGCCTTGCTGTCTTTAACGCTGGGAATGAAGTGCTGCGTCGGCGTATTCCCCCCACCGGAGTCAGTGAAGCGGCAGCGGCCATGGCGGTGCTGCTATTCCTGGTGTCCCTGCTGGCCCCTCTCGGGGTGTCCGTTACCGCCAGTCCCCTTTTGGAGGCTCAGCTGCTGTCCCCCCGAGATGTGGCTCGTTCTGCGGTCGAGGCCTATAATCAAGAAACTGGAACGCAGGCAGTGTTCAGGCTGTTTAAGCTGAAAAGCTTCCACAAAACAGTAAGAACGCATTGGTTTTGGGTTCTCCTTTTCCCCGTAGACATTAGCCCATAGTGGGGAGAGATGGGGGCAGGGGGCTTTAAAGTGTATGTATAATAGCGGGAAGAACTCCAGGAACTGAACTGAGGCAGGAATGTAAGTGCTGAAGGTACAATGAGGAGTGCGATATAGGCAAGCCTATAAATCAAATCCTATATAAAGGCAGATTTCCTGCTGAATTCTCCCCAAAGCTTGTCTACATGGGGGCTGAACTGGTTTAGCGGAAGGTGTGAATTTCAGCCCGGATGGGGGGCACTTCTTTCAGTGTAGCTTTAAGTAGACCGGAAAGGGATTTAATCTAAATGGAAATAAGCCACCTTGAAATGGCAATGTCTCCATGTGGGTTTGCACCACGTTCACCGAATTGGTTTCAAAATTCCCTTTAAACTGGTGCAACTTTCCCGTGGAGACTTAGTGACTCCTCTTCTCCTAGGGAACTAGGCTGCCCTCCTTCTCTAGCAAAGCGCTGGACAAACCACTTCAGTGTGGCCCTGCTGGGAAGAGGGGCTGGGCAGAGGCTTCTCAGGGCTCTGCATTCACTCTCTCCTGGACTCCAGATCAAGGGGGCTGCAAATCCCCAAGGGGGCTGGAGGCCGGTGGGTCGAATGAGCCATGGGAACCACGCAAGTTGGCTGCTTCTGAGCAGCCTCCTGGTGTTCAGAAAGGATTTTGTTTGTTTGTTTTTAATGGGGGACCTAGAGAACTCCAGAGATTCTGGAGCCACTGAAGTGGGGTGCACTTAGGGTGACCAGATAGCAAGCATGAAAAATCAGGACAGGGAGTGGGGGGTAATAGGAGCCTATATATTAAAGAAAAAGCCCCAAATAGTGGGACTGTCCCTATAAAATCGGGACATCTGGTCACCCTAGGCGCGCTTGATTCTTGGAATGTCTTTTTTGGTGCATCGAGGCAGGGTGGGGATCAAAACCAGCAGGCAGAGACCTCCCCCCTCCAAACACAAAGCACTGTTGTGAGCAGGCTAAACAGAGCGGTGGAAACAGCTGGTGGAGTCCGGAGGGAGGCTGCTCAGATCTGGGTGGGGGAGAGGCCAGCAGCAGGCAAGGCACCAACAGGCACCAGAAAAGAAGGGACACGGTATGTGGGAGCCAGTGGTGGGGAAGGGAGCCGTAGCAAAAGGAAGAAAATGACAAATCCAAAACAGCCAGAGAGCACAGTAAGGCAAACACGGTGAAGTGTCAGAGAGCTCAGGGCCTATAAGCCAGAAGGGACAGGAGGGAAAATAGCCAACACATTCCATCAGCGGCAGAGAAAGATTGCACAAGAGGATTGCTCAAGATCTGACTAAACCACTGCAGCACTTTTCCTCCAGATTCAGGGTTTACAGAGGATGGAAACTGACAAGGGGACAGAGAGCGGTGGGGGTTTATGTTCCAGAGCACTGTTTTTTTCCAATTCAGACTTCTGTTTATTTCACAAATGGAGGTTAGCTACAATGTGAGTTTAATTAAGATAATAGCTCATCTCCAGCAGATAACAGTAATTCACCGTGGAAGCCTGTGTCGTGGTTCCTGCTAAAATAACTCCTCCTGGTTTCCTTGTGATTCTTCCCCACTTAACTGATTTCTACTTGATCCCAACTAATTGAGATGAAACATAATTTGCCCTCTAGATTGCTGCTGCCTCGCCTTATCGCTTCAATTCAGAACACCCCTGCCCCCTACTGGTTGAAGTGCTCTCTTTACAAACGAGAGTTCTGAGAGTCAAGCTGGGGGCTTTCCTTCTTCCGTGTGACCTGTAACACAGATCCCGTAAGCCACCGTTTGGCCCTCTGTGCCACCCGCTCAAGCCCCAGGGGGTCCAAAAGGCTTGCCCAGATGTGGCCGAGTGGACCTTACGCATCCCGAGACCCCTCTGAGGAGGAGCAGACTGCCGCTCCCTCCCCCATTGGCTGTGTCAGGAGTAAGGAAGAGGTATTTCCGTCACAGCAGCCGTGACTCTGAAGGGGGGCGGGAGCTGTCGTTGTCACACAAACGCTCTTCAGCACAGAATTTTACTGTATGTCTGACTCCTGTACGTACCATTCCTATTTTACAAATGCATAACCCAAGGCCCTGGCGTGAAACAGCCTCAGTCACAGAACGAGTGAAGGGGCTGGGGCGGGATCCGGGAGTCCTGACTTCCAGGCCCTTGCTCTGCCTACCAGCCAATGCTGCCAGTGTAAACAGAGCTGCTTGGAAGTGCCAAACATTTGCTTAGGTTTTGCACCCGTTTCCTTTTGGGCCCGGTCAGCCCCTGCCGGCGTCCCTTTTTGCTGGTCGCGCCTAGCCACGGGCTGCTGCAGAACCGGCCTGGGAGAGGGGCCGGCAGAGCTGGGAATGAGAGGAGAAATGATAATGTGTGGGCAGGGGGATAGCCTCCTTCAGTAGTGAAATCTCTGTTACACCCTCTCTTGAATGTTGCTGTTTGACCAAGGGTTATTTTACCGGAGGAAACTCAAGTAAATCGACCCCCAGCCGCTGGAGGATGGGAGCAATTACACTCCCAGCTAGGGCCAGTCCCAGTTTTGGCAGGGCCCTATGTGAATCAGAATGAGCCAGGTGCCATCCGTTTCTTTCCCCATCTCTCCATCCCCACAACAATCCCCCTGCCCCAATGTGCCAGCTGCCTGCAAGTGCCCCTCCTGCTGCTGGCTGAAGTTCACCCCTGGGCAGAGACCTATGCACCATTTAAATCAGGGGTGGGCAAACTACAGGCTGCATCCGACCCCTCAGATGTTTTAATCTGGCCCTCGAGCTCCATGCGGCTCCTGGAAACAGCAGCATGCCCCCCCCGGCTCCTATGCGTAGGGGCAGCCAGGGAGCTCCACACTGCCCCCGCCCCAAGTGCTGCCCCCACAGCTCCCATTGGCCAGGAACCGCAGCCAATGGGAGATGAGGGGCAGTGCCTGCCACCTGGCCGTGCCTCTGCATAGGAGCTGGAGAGGGTACATGCTTCTGGGAGCTGCTTGAAGTAAGCACCACCTGGAGCATGCACCCTAAGCCTCCCCCTGTGCCCCAACCCCCTGTCCCTCTCCTGCCCTCTGAACCCCTTAGTCCCAGCCTGGAGCATCCTCCTGCACCCCAAGCCCTTCATCCCTGCCCCATCCCAAAGCCTGCACCCCCAGCTGGAGCCCGCACCCCCCCCCAACATCCTGCCCCAGTCTGGAGCCCCCTCCTGCACCCTGAACTCTTCATTTCTGGCCCCACTCCAGAGCCCTCACCCCCTCCCGCACCCCAACCCCAATTCCATGAGCATTCATGACCCGCCATACAATTTCCAGACCCAGATGTGGCCCTCGGGCCCCCTGATTTAAATCCTCAAAATAGGTTTGGGCAGGACCCAAGTGGCACAGATGCCGGTGCGGGCACTCAGCTCCCGGGTGAATTTCACCTTCGGTGGATGTCTTGCCGCTGCTCCCTAGCGTCTTCCACCAGTCTGTGTCGCTCTGTGGTGGCCTGGCCTGAGCCAGGTCCCAGCACACACCACAGGACACCAAGAGGTGCTGGGGGACGAAGGACAGCGAGCAGGGGCATGCAGAGGAGTTTGTGAGAGATTCCTTTTGGGCAGGCACGTTCTGATCCCCCACCAAGACCTGGGCTCGAAGGCGCTCGCTCTCCCCCCGCCCCCGCCCATGGCTGGAGAGTTCTGTGCCCTTGATGATTATTGGAGGGGGAGCGTGTGCCCTTGCTTCCTCCCCACTCCCCCCCGCCCCCCAGTGCATGCCCCTGGCAGTGAGGGAATTCCATCCGTCTTGACCCACTGTGACAGGAGTCAGGCAGGGCAACAGATGGGAAAGCAGGGATGGCTGGTGAACAAGGGGAGTCTCTATGCTACCACCTTGGCATAAGAGCACGAGCGTGCACCATTAGACACGCACCCAGGGATCAGTGCCTAATAGATGCCTGATTGCAAACAGGATACGCGCACAAGTAGCTATTGGTCTCCTTAAAGCCCCCTGTGGGGTTGCCATGCTCCTCGAAAAGCAAACGGCTTCCTTGACATGAGCAGGTGTAGCGGATGCCTGGGGAGCCCTGGCTCGTGCACGAGGCATCACTTTGTGACGCCATTAAAAGATTTGTCCTTGTGCCTGTAGCAATTTGACTGGGGCACGCACTTCAGCATCAACTTCACCATCAAGGAGACGAACTGCCGGAAAAACGCGGCTGGCTACCGCCTTGAGGACTGCAGATATCGGCCAAACGGGGTAGGTGTGAAACACAGCTGCCAACTTTCACGCGGTAAATAAGCCCCCCGACTTTCACCATACGCCAAAACTCAAGTTAATCCCATTTCAAAACAAGCTAGTCCCCGAGAACCCCAATACTCCATGCGACTAGATCCCCCCGGCATGCAGTCTGGGACTGTGGTGGGCCCGCTGTGCACCCCTGACTATCCCCCCACCCCCCGCTTGCCCCTTGCCCCTGCTTCCCAGGAGCCGGGGGAAAACAAAAAAAGCGACAAGCCAAAAACTAGCCAACCAGCAACTCCCAAGCCAATTAAGCCAAAACCAAGCCCAATTTGTGCGTTTTTCTGCCAGGTTTGGCATGTCTGTTGAAACTCCCCTTTCTCGCTAGGAGCTTTGCACCACTTGGACATAGTAGCTGCCAGCCTGGCTCAGACCCCTGGTCTGTCTAGTCCTGTCTCCTGCCTCCAGCAGTGGCATGTGCCAGCTGATTCAGAGAAAGGTGCACAAAGCCCCCCAGTGGAAGTGTCCTCCTGACCCCCAGCAGAAATTGGCTTGAGCCCTGACGCATGAGGGTTCATATTCCTTCCAAAACTCATGTTTGTTTTTAATACTGTCTCTCTGGATATCCTCATTACCCATATAAATGTCTGATCCTTTTTTGAATCCTGCTAAGCTCTTGGCCTCAGGGATGTCTTGTGGCAGTGAGTTCCACAGGCTCTTGTGTGAGGGTAAAAAAATGCATTTCCTTGTGCTGCCTTTTAAGTGTCATTGAATGTGCCCTTGCTTTTCTGTCATGGGGCTGGGAGAAAAAAGTTCCCGATCGCCCCTCTGTACCATTCATTGTGTTCCAGTTTTCCCAGTTCTAGTTGGGGCGCCCTTGCTCATCTGAGCTAGACGTTTACACACAAGTTATCATTGTGGCTGTTGCTATAACTCAGAAGCCTCTGAAGGTGAAAGGAGGGTTAAGTGCAGCCTCAGCCATGGAGTTTCACACCAATCTGCCACTCCTGCTGACCTGGCATTACATCACGCCTAGAGTTTTGCTAAACTCCTACAGATGAAATCGGGGCAGATCATCGAGTTTCAGGTTTCACTGGGCACAGATCTGTTCTAGTTGTCTGCACGCTGTCCAGCGCACCTGGGTCACATGACAGGGGAATCGGGGACAATCAGTGGGTTTGTTGGATGGGAACTTCGGCAGGTTCAGCTGCATTTGATCAAATCAGAAGTTCAGAGGGAAAATCTGGGCACGGCCCCCTGCAAACCAAACCTGCCCATGCTTCACATGGCTCCGGTCATGGTGAGATGTTCGTGCCTCACCACGTCCATCTTGCCACATCCTGATGCACCTCCCCATTTTAGGAGGCCGGGGAGGTGTTTGCATGCCAGTGACTGCAGCTGTTGTATGTAAAACAGCCCTGTAAAGCGTTCTGCATGGCCAGGTGCCATCTTCATGTCTTGTTAAAACAACCTCAGAGAGGAAGTGTGTGGGTCTAGTACTGCCACACGATGGTGGGCCCAGGGCTTTGACCCAAGCGGATTGATGTGGCATGGGAACACATCACTAGGAGGGTGGTGAAGCACTGGAATGGGTTACCTAGGGAGGTGATGGAATCTCCTTCCTTAGAGGTTTTTAAGGCCCGGCTTGACAAAGCCCTGGTTGGTCCTGCTTTGAGCAGGGGGTTGGACTAGATGATCTCCTGAGGTCTCTTCCAACCCTAATCTTCAATGATTCGCCCTCCCGGGCCTGTGTTTTTATTTGCACGCACAAGAGGGTCTCCTCCCCAGACTTTCTAGTCCTGCTGTTATTTTAGTAAGCAAGTGAATGTAGGGCTGGTGAGTTTCTTTGTACTATGGTGCAGTCTAGAGGCCCCAACCGAGATCAGGGCCCCAGTGTGCTAGGTGCTGTACATAAAGTAAGTCTCTGCCCCCAAGAGCTTGCAATGTAAGAAGCTAAGACAGAGAAAAGATAGCAGGGCAAATAGACAGAGAGAGGTCGTGACTGGCCCATGGTCACCCAGCCCAGCTGTGGCAGAAGAGAAGCCAGTTCTCTGCACATAGCGCCAACGAAGGAAGGAGGAAATTGGTGTCCAGCCCTCTTCAACCATTGGCTTGTGTCTGCAAGGTTGCCAGGGGTAGGTTGCCACGGTAGGTTGCCAGGGGTAGGTGTTGTGGTTTTTTCTTTTTTTCCCCCCTTTTTGTGGTCATCTCTAGGGAACACGGCTGAATCCACTGGTGCTGCAGAACCTTTCCTTTGGGCATGTGTAGTTTGCATCCTCAATGGACAGTGGTGCTGAGCTGGGAGTGTATTCACTGTCAAAGCCTCCTGCCCTTTATCTTTGAGCTGTGGACTGTTTAGGATCCTGTATATCCTGGGGTAGTTAATAGGCCAAATCCCAACCACCAGATGCTTTTGAACAGACTCCAAAATCATTATTGTTGTTTTCTTCTCTGGAGTCTGGACTTTGACCGTACCTTGACCAAGGAATTTGGACCGTGACAAAAAATAATTGACTACCCCTGCTATACTCCAACCTGACTCAGAACAACAGCCACCAGGGATTGTGTGGCATTGCCAGAGAATTACACCTGCCACAGAATTTAAAACGAGTGACGTGTTTAAGCCAGATGTTCCAGCCTCTCTAGTGGCCTCAAGAAGACGTTGCTTTGCAAAGGATCTATTGTCCCAAGCTACAAGGCATTCAAATCGCCAGTCACTGCAAGGAGTA
Source organism: Mauremys reevesii (assembly GCF_016161935.1). Taxonomy (NCBI): domain Eukaryota; kingdom Metazoa; phylum Chordata; order Testudines; family Geoemydidae; genus Mauremys; species Mauremys reevesii. The sequence continues at coordinate 4,914,596 of NC_052624.1, read as the reverse complement.
AAATGATTTGAACCATCTTAAATGTTGTTGCAAAGAAATTAACAATTCAGGCAAGAAAACTCCATCTCCAGCAGTGTGAGGTAGAACTAGGGTGACCAGATAGCAAGTGTGAAAAATCGGGACGGGGGTGTGGGTGTGGGTAATTGGCGACTATATAAGAAAAAGACCCAAGTATCAGGAGTGTCCCTATAAAATTGGGACATCTGGTCACCCTAGGTAGAACAGGACTCCAAAACCGTAGTTCCCATTTTAATAAACAAAAAACCAGCATTGTCCCATTTGTGGTCAGATAATTTACATTCCTTAGATAATAAAACCAACTGCACAACAACCTTGGAAAATCAGCTTCTGAACAGGGGCTGAATTCCAAGGTGTTCGCTCTGTGAAATGGCTGCTTCAGCTGAGGTAGAAATGGTCGCTATTGATCACGGTGAATATGGCGAAATAGTGGAAGGTAGAGCTTAGAACTGTTTCAGGGGAATAGTGGAGTGGTAAGGCTGCTAGAGCCGAAGTTGAGGACAGCAGAATTGGGTAACATTTTTCTAAAGGAACTTTATTCACACAAATTTGGGTCGAGTGAAACACTTTGTGATTTTGTGTCGAACTCACCAAATGGAGTCAGTCACGGAAAATTTTTTTTTTTTAAAAAGTCAAAACATTTTGTATTTATGATCCTAAACAACCTTTTGGTTTGAATTTTACTTCGTTTTTATTAAACCGGGTTAAAAACTGAAACAAAACGCTTCATTTGACCTGATGCACAATTTTTCTGATTCTTTTATTTCACCAAAAAAATTTTTTTTAAATTTGCTTTGGGACAACTCAGGAAAAAAATGGATTCAGCCGCTGAACTGACAAATCAGTGATTTGCACAACTCTAGAGATGAGCTCACTGTTTAACAGCCAGTGTTTCTAGTTCAGACATAATTCTTTACTTAAATTGTGAGGCCTGCTCTTTGGGGCAGGAACTGTCCTTTGCGATATGTCTGTCCAGCTCTTGGCACAATGGGGCCCTGACCTCAGTTAGGGTGTTCTGTATTAGTGTTATTTAGTATGTATTCACCATGATTATTACTGTCACTGGAGGCTTCCTCTGAGTTGAAAACAATTGCAAAACTGCACTTCCATGAAGCTTTGAAACGGGGCTCCTCAGATACCCTAATTGAAGTACTTCTCCCTTGCACTCTCCCCAGATAACAAGGGATTGTTCTGCCGACGTGTCAGTTCTTGACTTCGTACAAGAGGCACCTTTGACATCTGTGAAATGCACCCAGCAGGTGAGCTGTTACCTTTCTAGGTAGGCGCGCTCCATTGGGGTCATGGAGCCAGGTACAATCTGCCCCCATGGTAATGAAGTTACGGTGGTTTGTGTTGTCCCTTGACTGTCCTTAGAGGAAACTGATACAGAACCAACACGGGTCAATGAGGGAATCAGTCCATGTTTTCCTTGGCTGGCTATTGGTCATCTCATCCTTGGACAAACCCACATGGAAACTCTTCTTTAAACATATGGGGCCACCAGAAGGAGAAGGCCATGGCAGTCCCCATGGTTACGCATGGTGCTGCTAGGTCTAAGGCCTTCAGTGTGGGCCCAGGTAGAGATGTGTAGCTGCATTGTGGGCCCACCAGGTGTCTGGATATTAGTCGCTCCCAAGACAGGTACCCATATTCTGCTCTCAATCTGCAGCTCCTGTGGGCATCAGTGGAAGTGGCTCACAAACTCTGATGGCAGCACATGTCCTTCTGGAACTGGGTTTTCCTTTCTATGGTGCGAGAAGGGAGGGAAATGCAGGAATGAGTCACCATAGACTCCTCCGTCCTTCACTCTGGCCATGGCTGGAGGGGGTAGAATTGGGGTTAAGATGAATGACCCTGTCCAGTTTTCAGAGAGGTGGCTGCAGCCCCAGAGGTGAGGCCAGGGATAGAATTAATTTCAGTCCAGGACCCATTCAGGATTGAGCAAGGGCATGGGAAATTATTTGCCATTCATTCCAGCAGGAGGCAATCATGAGCTAACTGGGTAGATGGATGGTTTGGTTGAAGACTATGAAATAGAAACTGGACCTTGGTGGGGAATATTGACCCTTCTGATCCCTTTGAATTCCAGCAGGCGAAAAAACCCAGCAAGAAACCAAAACCCAAAGCCCAGACCGGCCCTAAAGTGACTGTAGAGTACTTCCCGTCGTCTTTCTCTACCGCGGCCCTGACAAAACCAGAAGACTAAAGCACAGCCTGCCTGACGTCGAATTAGCGTGCTGCCATCGTCTTCAAACGGCCTGTTTGCTTTCCTGCCACGCCACCATCTCAGCCGACAGATAATTTGAGAGCTTTTGGGTCCATGTTATTCTTGGCTAGTCTCTGTCACTGGTTTTCCTTGCTTTGCTTTGGGATGGCTGAGAGGCAGTCGTGAAAAAGCCCTTGCAAAATGAGGGAAGCCTTTTCGGTTTGATATTCTCTGCTAAGCTGCAACAAGGACTGAAGTGTGTGGCCGAGTTGTCCCTCGCTTGCAGACCTCACACACGTTGTATCCATCCCCTCCGGCTCCCTGCTAGGTTCCCTTCCAGAGACGGCCGTTCTCACAGGGCCTCCTCTGCTTGAGTTGCCAAAGATTTAGGCATTTTGGTGCCTTCATTTTCAGGTGCCAAATCTGAGATCCTTTAATGGGGCCTGATTTTCTGCAGGCGCTGAGCAGCTGCCCTCTGGAAGCCAGGCCTGTTTTAATTGCTCGACACTTTTGAAAATCTTGGCCTTAATTGAATTCTGAGCCTGTGACTAAAGGGGTGACACGTGAGATTGCTGGGAAGAGATGGAGTGTCATGTGAGGTGCACCAGTCCTACCAAAGGCTCCAGTCACAAGGTAGGGATCCCGGTGACGGTTACTCCCACGGTTACTGGCCAGCTCTCGCAGTCTTATTGCAAGTGTCATGACAGCTGGTGCTTTTCTTACAGACCCAGCTCCTGGAGTCATGTGATGATGTGAGAATCGGGGCTTTTCATTTTAAATCTATAAAAGCAGATTTCTAGCCCTTGTGGGTGGGAGAAAAAAGCTTGAAATCGTGGTGCCCTGAGGCTCAGAAATCAAAAGTCTAATAAAAGAACTGCAAGGACAGTAGCTTTAAAACCTTGTGATTTGCCAAGTCCATTTCATGATTGTCAGGACCCTTGACCTATGGTTTTGGAACGCTTGGGGCTGGCAATAGGGAGTCAAGGATTTCCTCGGGTACCACTCCTTGATGATAAGCAGAGGGGAAACGCAAGGCAGAATCTTGCAGGGCCAGAGGCTCTGCAGGGAAGGGCCGTGCTGCATGGAGCTGTCCTGATGGGAAGGCTGAGGGGAATAGGCAGAGCCAGAAATACTTGTGTGAGGAGCTGAGCAGAACTTCATTCCAATAAGACTGAAACCACCTGCTGTGGTTTCTCCTGCTGCCCCAGTAACTCCCCATGGCCGGGCCGCCTTCTCTGACAGCCCTTTCCAGCTTTGCTTTGCCCCGAGGCTCCTTTGGACTGGGCTTCTCTGGCTGTCCAACAGCTTAATCCGTCAAGGGGAAAAGGCTTCCAGTCAGGTTGAAGGGCTCAATCTCCCTCCTCCTCTGCCCCACACCCTTGCTGCTACTCCGGCATATGCTACTGGCTACATACGGTCCCAGGTCCACTTCTCTGGCCTCGCACCTGCTGGAGTGGGGCTGCTGGTCCATGCGGAGCTATAGCAAACAGTGCCACCCAGTGCTCTAGTTTGGAACTGCCCTCCCCTTGTAACACTTGCCTTTGTCAGCAAAACACTCAATGTAACACTATTTTTAAGCCTGCTTCTGCGCAATCTCACAATCCTCTCTAGAAATAAGCACCAATTCTTATTTAATCAATTGCATTCCTTGATCATAGCATATAATCAGCCCCGAGTTTCCCCCCAGAGAATGTAATCGCTGCCGATATTGAAGATCCAGGGCAAAATTTTCAGAAGCGTCCCAGTCCCATTTTCAAGTGACTTAGGAGTCTAAGACTTGGTGTCAGTCACTGAGACTTGGGCTCCTAAGTGGCTTAGGCGCTGTTGAAAATTTGCCCCCGTCTGTGTCTTGTTTGATTTAATGTATCGCAAAAAGCATTCCCAGTGTTTGTGTTGGGGGCAGCTTTGTGTTGTAATAAAGATATCGGCTACGTTGTGTGTGTGGTCAGCTGTGAGCTGTAATAGCCTGGTGACTTGCACCCTCACCAACACCCCTTTGGTTACGCTCGTGTGTGCTCACCAACGCCCCTTTGGTTACGCTCGTGTGTGCTCACCAACGCACCTTTGGTTACGCTCGTGTGTGCTCACCAACGCACCTTGTCTTTTCCCTTTCAAAGAGGATGGGCCTCCTTTTTCTTTGCTGCAGTGCGTGCACCGGTCTAATCAGCAACTCCATTGCCCTTAGCTTAGCAGGAGTGCTCCTAGCCGCTAGCAACCTCGGTGAGGGTGAGGAATGGAGACCGATCCTGTCTAGTGTTTTTCATTTGCTAATACGGACAGGTGCCTTCCTTAGGTTCAAATCCTCACCTGGGTGTGTCATCTATCCCTCCCCAGCACAGACGGGACAGCCACAGCTCGGTGCTGGGATGTAAAGAGACAACGGCAAATACATTACAAATTAAAATGCCACCGTCCTTTATTGTAACACGCATAACGAACCACGTGGTACGATGAGATTGCCTCCAGTGGCATATAGCCGATCTGCGACTGAAAAGAGTAGCAAATATCAGGGCCGGCTCCAGGTTTTTTGCAGTCTCAAGCAAAAAAAAAAAAGGGGGGGGGGTGCCGCCACTGAAACGCCCCCCCGGAGTGCCGCCCCTTGAAAAGTGCCGCCCCAAGCACATGCTTGGAACGCTGGTGCCTAGAGCCGGCACTGGCAAATATCTCCAATGGCCAGACACGGGACACTAGAGGGGGAGGCCTCTGGGTTACTCCAGAGAATTATTTCTCAGGTGGCTGGTGTGACACTGCAACCCATATTCTTCACAGCGATATTATGATGATAGGATTATGACATAATTATAATGCATTTTATGCAAGATAAGTCATGTGAGATGTCATTGAAAAAGTTATGATTTGCTGAATATAATTATCCTATTTGTATGCATGGATCATTTTTTACTATGGCACTAGTCTCTTCACGGCCGGTCCTGTGTTTTACTTGGTGTGTGAACAGGCCCAGTCCAATGAGACCTGGATCCTGAATGGGGCCTCTGGGAGTGACCTTACTAGTAATTAATGAGTGTTTAGATTGAAATCGAAAGCCCCAGGACTATGTCTTGTCCTCATCTGGAAAGTGCAATGTCCTCCTGTGTCAGTAACAGGGGATGGGATCCTGGGTAAGTTCACCCTGTCTGGTGTTCCTCAGAGAGGCTGACAGGGAGCCTTGCACTGCCCCAGCAATGTTCCTGGGAGGGTGATTCATTGCACAATGGCGAACCAGCCCGAATTCTTAGCATGCCTGACTGGAGGCATTGCCTTCCCAGTGCTGGTTGCTGCTGTTTCCAGCTCATCTGTACCTCCCCTGCTGGGATCCTCCCACCCAGGTCTCCACTGGGACACCTGCATCAGCCCTGCTCCCTGCATCTCACCACAGCTGGCATCATTCAGACAAGCCCCGATGCCAGGAAAGAGGCTGAGCCCACAGTGTCTGCTGCTGGCTCGGAGACCGGCTCAAACGTCAGTGAGCCAGTTTCGCTTGGAGCAGCACCGGGTGACCTGGGAGGTCCGCACAGCGTTTAGTTCCAGCATGTCGAACAGCTGAGTACCAATGAGCTCTGAAGCCCCCTGCTATGGAGGAAAGACAGACTAGACCAGTGCTGGTGGCTCTTGGAAGGCAGCACGGTCCAGGGGATAGAGCGCTGGACTAGTAGCCAGAGAAACTGGGGTCTGTTGCCGGCTCAGCTACTGATCTTCTCTTTGCCTCTGTTTCCCCTCCTGCCCTTTGTCTTCTGTAGACTGTAAGCTCTTCGGGGCAGGGACTCTTACTATGTGTCTGTACAGCACCTACCACCATGGGACACTGTTCTTGGTTGCAGGGCCGGCTCTAGCTTTTCTGCCGCCCCAGGCAGAAAAGAAGAGCGCCGCCCCCGCCGAGCGGCGCCGACCGCAGCCCGAGCCCCGCCCCGCGCAGCGCAGCGCCGCCCTAGCCCCCCCAGGGAGGCGGCCCGCAGCTGGCTACCGGATGGTCTGGAGGGTGTGGGGTGGCTGCTGCCCGCAGGAGAGCGGCGCGAACAAGCTGAGGAGCGGCCCCTCCTCTGCAGCTGGGGCAGGGCGCTACCAGCTCCGCCGGGGCTTACTGCGGAAGAGCGGCGGGAGCTGGTAGCGGCCCTGCCCCAGCTGCAGAGGAGGGGCCGCTTCTCGGAGTGCACCGGCGGGGACAAGCGGAGGAGTAGCGGCCCCTCCTCTGCACCCCGGACAGGGCTGCGCTACCGGCTCCCGCCTTTCCTCGGTAAGCAACCCCCTCCCCTCCCCTCCCCTCCCCTCCCCACCCCACCTCACCTCACCTCACCTCACCTCACCCCAGGCGGAGCTGGTAGCGCGGCCCTTCCCCGGCTGCAGAGGAGGGGCCGCTTCTTGGTGTGCACCCGCGGGGACAAGCCGAGGAGCGGCCTGTCCTCTGCAGCCGGGGAAGAGCTCCCGCCGCTCTTCCGGTAAGCGGGCACATACACGCCCGTCATTTCGCCGCCCCCTAAATTTCGCCGCCCTAGGCACCTGCTTGTTTAGCTGGTGCCTAGAGCCGCCCCTGCTTGGTTGGGGCCTCCCAGGGCCCCAGAGCAGAACAACATCGTGCTGCATCCAAAAGGCTTTACCCCAGCACTGCCATCACTGGGTGTTTTTCAGACCATCCCAGGAGCACTGAGCCAAGTACTCTGGATGCTGCGGACTCCAGACTCCAGCGAGGGCCTGTCTCCCCTCACTCCCATCCCATTCCGTATCTGTTATAAGAAACACGGCCACAAGGGGGCAGCCAAGCCCCGGGCTGGAATGAATCCTCTGTGGTGTCCATGAGAGATGGGGATTACGGATTATCATGCTGTGAAATCAATCCTGCTGGCCCGGGGTTCTCTTCCTTTCCCTGGGGGCAATGGGGGCTCTGCATTTCCATCTTCCAAGTGCTGGGTCCATGGTCCAGGCCGGTGTCCCTTCCATGTGGCCCGTTCATAGAATCTCAGGGTTGGAAGGGACCTCAGGAGGTATCTAGTCCCACCCCTGCTCAAAGCAGGACCAATCCCAACTAAATCATCCCAGCCAGGGCTTTGTCAAGCCTGACCTTAAAAACCTCTAAGGAAGGAGATTCCACCACCTCCCTAGGGAACCCATTCCAGTGCTTCACCACTCTCTGAGTGAAAAAGTTTTTCCTAATATCCAACCTAAACCTCCCCCACTGCAACTTGAGACCATTGCTCCCTGTTATGTCATCTGCCACCACTGAAAATAGTCTAGATCCATCCTCTTTGGAACCACCTTTCAGGTACTTAAAAGCAGCTATCAAATCCCCCCTCATTCTTCTCTTCTGCAGACTAAACAATCCCAGTTCCCTCAGCCCCTCCTCGTAAGTCATGTGCTCCAGCCCCCTAATCATTTTTGTTGCCCTCCGCTGGACTCTTTCCAATTTTTCCACATCCTTCTTGTAGTGTGGGGCCCCAGACTGGACACAGTACTCCAGATGAGGCCTCACCAATGCCCAATAGAGGGGAATGATCACGTCCCTCGATCTGCTAGCAATGCCCCTACTTATACAGTCTGTTCTCCAAAGCAGCATCAGGGGTTGGCCGTCCTTTGATGCGGAGCTGCCTAGAAGGCACAATGAGGGGCCGAGAGCCTGGATCACTTTCAGAGGGGCCTTCAGACAGGGATTAAACTCATCAGGGAGCTCCCCTTTGCTGCCCCCCCCAGCTCCCAATCCCCTTTGGCTGGGCGAGCGCAAGCTGTTTCCCCCTCACCCCCGTTTCACTCCGCTCATCCCAGCTGGTGGGAGTCCCTTTGCACACCTCCACTGAGCTCTGATGTGAGGGGGCAGCATGTGCTGGGAACCAGACCTTCGACTGCTGCCTTCAGAGCCGTATGACCCCAGGCAGGCGGGGAGAGTCATTCGGCCTGACGGCAGCTGAGACTCGGGGGAGAGAGGGGCCAGTGTGAGGCCTGGGGCAATGACAGGTCAGTGATGGAGGGCCAGTCACAGACCCACCCTCAAAGGCAGCCTCTGGAACGCCAGTATTAACATGCCAAAAGGAGGGAGCCTCCCCCTGTACCACCACCCCAATTAGGAGTCAGTTTGCAGACCCTTGGCTCCTCCAGCCTTTAGGAAAGGAAGGCTGGTCTTGGGGGTAAGGCAAACAGCTGGGAATCAGGAGGTCTAGGTCCCAGATTCCCTGTCTGGCCTGGGGCCTCAGCTCCCGCTCTGTAAACTGGGGCTAATGATGCCTCCTTTCCCCCACCCTTCTCTGTCTCAGCCATTCAGCCTGTCAGTTCTTCTGAGCAGGGCCAGTTGCTCACACTGGGTTTGTACAGCACCTAGCGCCTTGGGGCCCTGACGTCGCTGGAGGCCTCTGGGTGCAAAAGCAGCACAAGTAACTAACAACCATCCTCCAGCCCCCCAGCTCCTGGTGCGCTCCCCCACAGCCCCAATCCCCGCCCCAGCTCTCCCTCAACCCCTCTCCAGCCTCCATCAGTCCAGCCCTAGGCTCTCCCAGCCCTGACCCCGCTTCCCTGATCCACCCCCCAGCCTGGGTTCAGGCCCCCACAAGCCTTCCCCCAGCTCCGCCCCTCAGACCCCTTCAGCTGCTCCAATTCCGTGATCCAGACCCCCTGAGCTCCACTCGTCCCCTTCCCCAGCCTGAGCAGCTCCAGCCCCCCCAGTTCTGCTCCCGCTGCCCTCCCTGTCCCCCTCTGGCTCCAATCTAGTTCCCCTTCCCCTGTTCCACCCCCCACCCCATACAAAGGGGCCAATGCTTTTACCTTGTATTTCATCTCTAGGGGCCCCCATGTCCCCTGTCTCTGCCTGCTGTGCCCCCCGTGTGTCCCCAGCGCTGCAATGCCACCGTGCCTCCCCCGTGTGTCCTTGCTGGCTGCTCATGCCTGGAGCCACTCCAGACAGAGCCGCCCCACCCATCCTAGCCACCCCCTTTGCCCTGCAGGGCTGGCAGATCCTGCTCTCCTCTGGGGCCCGTCTCCACTGCGGAGCATTGTGGCTCAACTTCTGGGGGGCTGGTAGTGGCAGGAACACGTGGGCTAGATCCAGGAGCCCTCCATGGCCAGCAGCCCCCTGCAACATCAGCACAGAAAGCCCCTCCTCCCCCCAGATCACCGGACGCCTGGGTTCTATCTATCTATGCTCTGGTTACACCTTCAGACAGTGGATATACAGGCTTCCAGATGCCTGAGTCCTATCCACTCGTACCTGTCAGGGGTGCAATCCCCAGAGACCTCCAGCCTGGGACTCCTGCATTTGAAATCATACCGTGGTTGGGCCCCCATAACTTTGTGGGCCCTGGACTGGCTGGTTGCCCCATTGGAGCTGCAGCGATGGAAGCCAGAGGTGCCCACAGTCCATGTCACTAAGCTGGGTGAGCCCAGGGTACGGGCCTCTTACGTTGGCTCTGCCCGCGTGCTGGGCTTCGCGTGGTGACTCAGCTCCCTGCTGGGCTTGAAGTCCAGATGCTAAAGCCATTCCAGCCCTCCCTGGCAATGGGCCGGGGGAGAGGGGCAGCTTGGTGCCTAACAGGGGCTTTTCACTGACCGCAAGCACAGGTGGGGGCAGCGTGGGGGGGTGAGGGGACGTGTGCGGGCGCGCAGGAAACGTGCACAACCATACGGCTCTGCGAACAGCCATTTATTGTACAGAGACGCCCTGGCAGATGCAATTGGACTAAGGGGGTAGCTAGGCCGTGAGGAAAAGTGCGATCCCTGGGGCGGTTCCGACTTGCGCCTCGATTCCTGGTGAGCTTCCAGCGTGGGGCACGGGCAGGTCTGCCAAGCTTGCGTTCCCCTCCTCGATCTCTGGATTAATCCCGCTTGCGGAAGAAGGAAATGCCGTGACCGATGATTTTTGCGCCTAAGCGCAGAAGGGGCCACCACCTGGTGACGCGAACGGGCTGTATGGGTGGGGGGGAAGATGTGTGTTAGCGTCTCCACGGAGACCCACCTGGCTTCTAATGATGTTTGTGCAACTTCATCATCTGCACCTTGCCAAATCTCTGAGGGCTGGTTTGGGGGGCCGGGGGAGAGGCCTGTTCTAACACGCTTTGTGCAGCCCCTTCTGGGGAACGGAGTCTGAGACTGGAGCTAGACCACGAGGAGCTGGGAATGGCCAGGAAGGGATGGCTGGAATTCTGCGTCCCGGGAGAAGCGTCTGCCATAGCAGCTGGGGCTCTTGCTGGGCACGTGGGGAAGGGGCTCGCTTTCAGGAGGACAGCTCTCTTGGCTGCTGGATGACACCACACTAACGGGGTCTGTGCCAGGGAGGAACTGGGATTCCCAGCTGAAGGGTTGATGTTTTGGGGAAACCCTTTCATATGGGGATCCAAATCACGTACTACTGTCTCTCCAGGTCTGAAACAAAGCTCATTGAATTCAATGGAAAGACTGTCATGGGCTTCACTTGATGTCTGGATGAGGCCCTACGACTTTGACTGAGGGTTGGCCCATCCCAGCCAAGGCAGATCCTTTCGTGGGAGAGACCGGGAAGCCAACCTGGGGCCTAATGTCTGTAGTGTGAGGTTAAGGGCATCTTCTGCTGAAACCCAGACACTCATTTTGTTAGACTCAGTTGTGCAGTGACAAAGAGCCATCTTGGACATCCGCCTTCCCTGGGGTGTCTTGGTCCCACGTAGGGGGAGGATTTGACTCCTCTCTCTGTTTGGCAGAGGTGGGTTTGCAGGTGAATGCACCCAAAGCAGAAGGAGATGCCCCAGTGGCATTTTCACCCTGGGGAGATGCTGCCCCAGCTTCTCTTGTTCAGGGTATAAGTTCTCCCCTCCCTCGCCCCCCGAATCACCGGGTTGAGCAGCTCACCTGCGCAGGGGCGACGTCACAGGTGATCGCGACGACAGGGCATGTTTCCTGGGTGGAGACGTGTCCTGAGCAGTCTCTGACCAGCTGCAAGGAAGGGAGAGGAGGGGACAATAGCTTCCAGTCTGTCGAAACGGCACTTGGGGAGGTGTGGCTGCAGCTCCCGTAGGGACAGCCCAGCTCACTTTGATCTAGGTAGACTGAGGGCTGGTCTACACTGCAAATTTACAGCGGCGTAGCTACGTCTCTCAGGGTAACGCCGCACCCCTGAGAGATGTATCTGTGCCCACCTAGCCCTCCGTGCAGACAGCGCTAGGTCGAGGGAAGAATTCTTCCCTCCACCTACCTGGTGGATTATCTGCTACTTGAAGTCTTTAAATCATGATTTGGAGCATTCAACAGCAGAGTCAAGGGAGTGAATTAGTTCAGGAGTGGGTGGATCGGCTTATGTGGCCTGCATCTTGCAGGAGGTCAGACTAGATGATCATAATGGTCCCTTCTGATCTTGAATTCTATGATTCTATGATTCTATGATACCTGGGGTGGTGGATTATCGACAGCGACAGGAGAACCCTCCCCGTCACTGCTGTCCCCTGAAGCATTGCAGCAGCTCAGGTGACTTCCGCAGGTGGGCTGAGGTCAGATCTACGCATTCCTGGATGCCTGCTCCTAGATGCAGGGGGTTTCCATGGGGGGAGAGGAGGGTCTTGTTTCTGCTCATCTCTTTTACTATTTCTTGTGCGAAAAGCAGAAAGAAGTAGGGGGTGCTTCTTTCGGCTTGTAGCACATGGTGCAGTAACTCAAAACAGATCCGTTTAGCAGAAAAAAACAGTCTCCTCTTCTCTCCTGATGGACCCCACCCCCCCGACCGCTCACATCTGGAAGCAGGTGTTCAGGCAGGTATGGATCAGACCTCACCCCTCCTGTAGTGCTAAATCGCTGAATCTGTGTCTTGTCACTGTAAGGTGACCAGATGTCCCAATTTTATAGGGCCAGCCCTGATAATTTGGGGCTTTTTCTTATATTGGTGCCAATTACCTCCCACCCCTATCCCAATTTTTCACACTTTCTATCTGGTCACTCTATGTCACTGCCTTGTCCACTAGACCGTGCAGCCGCTGCAGTTTGAGGTGAAATCTGGTCAGCAGCTGGCACCACTTACTGACTTCTTTAATATGTTTCTATTTGATCTTCCCTGGATCCTTCCCTTTGTTCTGATATTCACTCAGTCTGGGGGCTGTTGGAGACATTCAGGGAAGTTAGGAACGGTGGGTCTGTGGTGTTGTGCTTTTTTCCCCAGAGGCGCTGAGCTCATATTGACTTCGACTGGGGCTTCAAGTGGGCGCTCACCACCTCTGAAAGTCAAAAGCTTAGTTAGGAGCCTAACGATGAATGGCAGGTGCCTAACTTCAGGCGTCTACGTGCCTGAAGCTGAGCGCCCCAAAGCAAGATGCTGGTTTTGAAATTCTGGCTGTGAAATTGTTTGCTGAACCTTGGGAATCTGCATCCCTCCCTTCAGCTGAAACAGACACACACATATCCCAGAGGGCAGAGGTGGCAGAGAACCAGTACGTCACTCGCTCCATTTCCCCGTCATTTGTTCTCCGCAGGAATTTTCCTAACCCTCTGTTCTGCCCCGTTTTCAGAATCCCTAGTACCAGCACGTCCATCTCTTGTCTTGGGTCACAGCCCTAAACACTGTGCCACACATTTTTTCCCGATCTTCAGTGTAATTTGTCCCCCTGCTAGGGCTGGTGGGTTGACAGACCTGAGTGAAGCTGAGAACAGATCTTTCTGAGTTGTGAGTATGACACTGGCAGAGGTGCTGGAACTAGGGGTGCTGGGGTGGGGGGGGGTTGCTGTTCCCCCAGTTCAAAGTGGTTTCCATTATATGCAGGGGTTACACAGTTTGGTTCAATGGCTGTCAGCACCCCCACAATACAAACTGTTCCAGCCCCCCTGGACACAGGGCTAAGTTCATTGCTGGAACAAGCAAAAGGAACCTGCAGCTTCATTTACAGCAGTGAATCTGGCTCAGCAGGTTCTGTGACGACACATTGGATCATTATAGTTCATAACATCACAGTGTAAAGCCAAAGGCAGTAAAAGCCTGTCAGGTGACCACTGTAGCCCCCAGGGACTCAGGAGAGCTTGTTGCTCATCACGGCAGAGGTGCGCTAAACAAGAGAACATGGCACTGTCTCCACCCCCAGAGCTGCTCCTTACCCCATTCTCTCTGAAGGCGCATTGCTCCACAGCGGCTTTGTCTGACGCCAGGCACGTGGTCTCCATGATGGTGAAGTTCAGCTGAAGAATATTCAATACGGTGCCCTGGGCCTAAGAGAGAACCAGTAAAGGAATGAGAGAACCTTCTCGTGGCGAGTAGCTTCACGCTGGGCTCAACCACTGCGTTTGTTTAGCAGCTGATGACATGTACCAATGCAGCCTGAGTCTTTGGGACCAGACCTTGGTACCCTTAAACGAGCAGTCCCACTGAAACCCTTGGTATGAAGCAAGGTATGATGTGGCGGATGGAGGCAGGGGATCGCCTCGTGTCAATGTTCTGCAGTGAGCTCACTTGTGAGAATTTCCATGGTGGATCAGACCAGTTAGCCAGCTACTCTGGTCTCCTGTCTCCAACATTGGTCAGTACCAGACACTTTGGAGGAAGGGATCAAAGTCCCCTACTGGACAATTACAGAATAACCTGCCCTAGGGGAAGGGGGTCTATAACTTCCAGCAGGTAGTGGTTGTACCCTTTATACGATTTTACCCCAATTTATATAACTCATGTTGTTCCCATTCTGTATGTCTGTGTCTAATCCTTAGCTCAGATGTGATGTGGTAAATCAGTGTTTCTCAAACTGGGGTCGCTGCTTGTGTAGGGAAAGCCCCTGGCAGGCTGGGCCGGTTTGTTTACCTGCCCCGTCCGCACATCCAGCTGATCGCGGCTCCCACCGGCCGCGGTTCGCCGCTGCAGGCCAATGGGGGCTGCTGGAAGCGGTGGCCAGTAAGTCCCTCAGCCCGCGCCGCTTCCAGCAGCTCCCATTGACCTGCGAACTGCGGCCAGTGGGAGCCACGACTGGCCGGACCTGCCAGGGGCTTTCCCTACACAAGCAGCGACCCCAGTTTGAGAAACACCGTGGTAAATGCATATTGAAGCAATCCAACGGTATTCGTTAGTGTGGGGTGAATGTTGCATTTACTTTAGATGTAGCTCTGAGGATTTGGTAGGACAGCACTGCACCATTCAGCCAGCTTTGAATATTTCAGTAATGCTGTATGTACAGTGTCTACATGAGTGCAGTGTGTCAGGCTAATCCTGTGCCACCAGCACCCCCACCCCCACGACCGGCCATGGTTAACCCTTCTGAAATGCATTTTTATTTCAGTGTCTTTTGTTTTGGGGATAGGAAGCAATCCCAGCTTTGTTAATGCCTAATGAGCTGGGGTTTATTCCTGGCTGTGCCACTGGCCCACTGGGCAAGTCATGTCCCTGCTCTGTGCCTCAGTTTCCCCATTTGTAAAATGGGGACGATGTTACTGGCCTCCTTTGAGAGCTACTGATGCAAAGCGCTAGATAAGAGCTGGATATTCTTATTGAAGACAGGCTGCTTAGTGGAGTGGGACTGGTTGCCCTTAGGAGGTTGCTGCTGAGTTGTACATTTGGGGGAGTGCGAAGTCTCGAAGTTGAGAGGATCGTCACTGTTGTTAGCATCTAACAGCCTCCTCTAAGGCAGGGGGCCCATTGAGCTAATCCCTGTGCGTGCACGTAGTGAGAAACAAACAGAGATTTCTGCTCCAAGGAGTTTATCATCTAACTACACAAGGGAGCTGAAGGATGGGACAGGCCCAAGGTCACCCTGCAGGTCAGTGGCAGAGCCAGGTTTAGAATCCAGGTGCCCCCAGTTCCAATCCTGTGCATCAGCCACCGGCCCACCCTGCCTCTCAGTGTTAGAACAGTGAAAGGTCAGTGGGTCTGATCCAACCCCCACTGGAGTCTATTTCATGGGCTATGGAGCAGGCGCTGAGTGACCCGGGCGAGAGGTGACGGGGGCCCAGGGTCAGGGAGAATCATGTATCCCTGAGTATGTGCCTGGGTTTCAAACAGCAGCGAACGAAGGGAACCCTTCAGTACTCACCACTTCAGGCGGAGGGGTGGATGTAAGGAGGCGGAAGGCATATTTCACCGTTGGTCCTTGGTTGTAGAAGTCGATGGCCTGGGCAATGGCCTTCTCGTAGGGCTGAGGGGTCTTCACGGGGAGCGCGGCGGCCACGGTGACCAGCAGCAGCAGGACCGCCCAGCAGCTCGCCATCCTTGGTCCTCTTTGTTTCAAGGGAAGGTAGGAGTGCAGTGCCCGGGCGCTTTATATACGCTGCCTCTTCAGCAGCTTTGTGCAAAGGGGGATGATTGGCTCATTCATTCTGTGCGCAGCTCTTCCTCAAAGCTGTGGCTTTCCCCTTCTCCCACGGGAACGCGTTGCCAGCCAGTGAGCCAGTGCCTGCAAAGAGAGGGGCTTCGAAACCTTGCCGTGTAGCTCTCAGTGTGATAAGGGGAGCAAAAAAACCAACAGAGGGGACAAAACCCACTCCCCCACCCCGCAGCTGCAACCAGAAAATGGACAGCCTCTCACAGCTTGAGCTGCGTCCATTACAAATAACATGGCAAGACAGAGGACCAGAGGTGACCGGCTTGCACTTGCTAACAGTCACTATTCTAATCACGTTCACTGACATATAAGAATAGCTGTCTGAGGGCCTGTCTACACAACAGCTGCTGAGTGGTGCCGTTGTAGGGCTGTAGTATGGATGCTTCCTACCTTGATGGAAGGGGTTTTTTCTGTCTATGTAGTTGAACCACCTCACTGAGAGGTGGCAGCTATGTTGATGGAAGGATTCTTCCCTTGACCCAGCCACGTCTGCACCGGGGTGAGGCTGACCTAACTACACCACTCAGGGCAAGGAATTGTTCACAGCTCTGCGTGACATAATCTAATTTTTAAGTATAGACCAAGCCTAGCAGGGGGTGGCTCCAGGCACCAGCACACCAAGCGTGTGCCTGGGGCGGCAAGCCGCGGGGGGCGCTCTGTCGGTCGCCGTGAGGGTGGCAGGCAGGGTGCCTTCGGCAGCATGCCTGTGGAGGGTCCGCTGGTCCCGAAGCTTCGGCGGACCTCCCGCAGGCGTGCCGCCGAATCCGCGGGACCGGGGACCTCCCGCAGGCGTGCCGCCGAATCCGCGGGACCGGGGACCTCCCGCAGGCGTGCCGCCGAATCCGCGGGACCGGGGACCTCCCGCAGGCGTGCCGCCGAATCCGCGGGACCGGGGACCTCCCGCAGGCAAGCCGCTGAAGGCAGCCTGCCTGCTGTGCTTGGGGCAGCAAAATACCTAGAGCCGCCCCTGCTAACTAGAGACCAGCAAAGAAATTGGATGCCTAGTTGCCATTTAATTTAAATACTGGAGGCACTGTCCTCTGCCCTGCATCCCCCTGGCTATGTGGGGGTTCTCTGTACAGGCCTGGATCGTCTCTTGGGGAGGGGGTGGAATCCAAGTTTGACTGGGAGGAGAGAGCAGGGATAGCGCTAATGGTGTCACCCCGCCAGTGGCCAACACCAGGGTGGGGCTCCAGGGGTTCCTATACATTCCCCAGGTTTGGGGGCAGGCCCCACCGGTTTTCCCAGGGGAATTGTCATGGAGATTTCCTCAGACACTGTTCCCTGCCCCATGGCTTTTCACTCAGGAGGGGCAGCCTGAGCCCAGGTTAAGAGTGTGAGTGCAGTGATCTAGCTGAAGATGGTAAGAGGGAATTTTGGATGCCTGATGTTTCTATCGCAGCACTTCAACAGCACCAATGGAAAATTTGCAGTGCCTCAGTGAGGCCCTGTTCTGGCCAGTTTTCAAGGGCTTTGGGGTTGTGTGTAGCCAGGAAGCTTGGGTTGCCCAGTACTGAGCAGAGAGGAGATGGATTATCCAATTCATAATTTTACTGGAAGCCTTCTAGCAATTTTCCAGCAGCCTTGGGTTATAGTTACAGTCAGTAGACGGGAAATCACCATTGTGGAAACAGGGTTAAAGGATTTAAATATAGGCCTCTCAGTTGTAAGAAACAGAGCAACTGTCATGCTAAGTCTTAGCCTAATATCATGGGACCTGTAGAAGCAGGGCTCATGTCAGAAGCAGGTGGGAAGACAGTAGAGTAGAGTGACCTAGCCTTGAGAGAGCGACGTTTTGAGAACAGAAGTGAGAAAATACAGGAATGGGCAGGACATAACATAAACAAAATGCAGGCCACCAAAATGTATAAATGCTTGTGTGATATTGCTTGTCGTTTGGAGAAACTGAGGCAGAGATGCTCTCTGTCAGCTGTGTTCTTCCCTTGCAATTGCATGTCCTGAATAAAGCTGTCTCTGATTTTGTTGCTTCCAACCTGAGAATGGAGTTCATTTCTTCCACACCAGGTTCGGAGTAAGACGCAGAATAGAGAAGGTTATACACTCGTGTCACAGTTTCAGGGTAACTACACCTGTATCTGCCCCCCGCATTCCATAGTCCACTCTAAGAATGCCCAGTTGGGTCTCACGTCTCCAGCTCTCACCTGTCTCTGGGCTGGGACCCCTGTCCTGCTCCCTTCTGAGCTGGGATTTTAAGTCTGCACAATTCCCTGCCTTATACTGTGGTATCCCCAGCAAGCCAGTCTGCCTACCAGCCAGCCCTGTGCTCTGCTGACTCCAAGGGCTATGAACAGTGTGTTGCCAGCAGTTACAAGTTCAGTACTGGCCAAGCTACAAGCAGTTACAGCTCTTCTAAGCAAGCATATTTATTTGCAAGGCAAAAGTATTACAGAGATAACAGCTAATAAACAATAAACAGATGTAAACACACACTAACCCTACAAGGACTTGCCTATCAGTTTTATGGAGCCCTAATGGGCCAAAGTCTTTCCAACTCTTCTGCAAAGGTTGGGGCCTCCTTGACCAGAAAGTCCTGGCCGTTTGCTGGATCAGAAAGGAAGTTCTGAGTCTGTTTAAACAGCCACTTTATCCCGCACGCCCATTCTTTGGTGTTGGCCTCTGGAAAACCCAGTCTGAACCAGTATATGGAAGCCTCAGGGGGTGTTTACAACCTACGTGATTCACTTTTATCATCCTCCCACTGTTTTTTGGTTCCTGGAGGAGTTGTTGGTAACCCTCCCTCCTGGAGTTGCATACAATCCCCGGCCTACAGTGATACAGACATTTAAGACACCATGGTTCCCACAGCCATTGTGTGGGGTTGTGACATCTGTCATGGCTCTCATCTTAGCAATGAAAGGAAATTCCATGCCACTGCTGCACAATGGCACGGCATGTCTTTTCCTTTCCAGTAAGGCAGTATTTTTTACATGCAGAAGAGCAAATAAATCCCTCTTTTGTCCATAGGATTCAGCCAAATTTGAGCTATTTTTGGTGGGTTTTCTTTCTTTCTTTCGTAAAGGAGCTGAGAGATATTGGTTCCTCAAGAGGCAAAAAAGACAATCTGGAACTAGAAGGGGGAGGATGGGGATTTGAACCCAACTCTGGGAAGAACCTTCATTTTGTAAGCATTGTGTTAGCCTTTGCCAAGCAAGTCATATACCAAGGTATCTCCAGAGTTGAAGAACCTTTGACCTCTGTGCAGGGCCGGCTCCAGACCCCAGTGTGCCAAGCGCGCGCTTGCGGCGGCGTCCTGCGGGAGGGCGGCAGGCAGCTCCGGTGGACCTCCCGCAGACGTGCCTGCAGAGGGTCCGCTGCTCCTGCGGCTCCGGTGGACCTCCCGCAGGCGTGCCCATCTGCAGGAGGTCCACTGGAGCCGCGGGACTGGCGACCGGCAGAGTGCCCCCCTCTGCGTGCCGCCCTGCTTGGGGTGGCGGAAATCCTAGAGCCGCCCCTGCCTCTGTGTTAAGCAGTTTTCAGAATGCAATGTACAGAGTTGTTCCTTATACCTTGATCTCTGGGTATGAAACATACACTTTGGGCAACTGGGAGAGGAATTGCAATTCACCAACAAAGAACTTCTGCACTGGATCAGACCAATGGTCCACCAAGGCCAGGATGCCATCTCTGACAGTAGCAGTACCAGCTGATTCAGAGGAAATTGCAAGAAACTGTACAGTGCACAATTATGAGGTATCCAGCTCTGAGGGGAAATTTCCTCCTGTCCCCAATTAGTTAGAGGTTGATTTATGCCCTGAAGCATGAGGGTTTGTATCCCTTCCAAAACTCGTGTTTCTTTTATAATCTTTGCTATAATCACTCTGGATATTCTCATTAGCCTTATAAATGTCTAATTCTTTTCTGAATCTTGCTAAGCCCTTGGCCTCAGGGATATCTTATGGCAATGAGCTCCAGAATTCTGCCTTGTTTGGAAAAAGTATTTCCTTTTATCAGTTTTAAATGTAATTGTAACTAATTAATAATTGATTACATTGAATTACATTCTTGTGTTTTGGCATCAGTTTTTTGGAAAGGAAGAATGTTGGATTTAAATTTATTAATTTTAAAGCCAGAATCCCAATATCTTTTCCCACTGCACCTTGGTAACAAAACTGGATATGGAAAATACACAATTCTGTAGATATTTGAGACTTTTGTTTCCACAGGAAAAGGCCAATCACAACACATCATTCGTGTTGTTCTAGCTAGTCCTTCAGCCACCCGCTGGCCAGGCTGTCAGTGACACCAGACTGAATTATACCAAAAATGTTAATATCTATAGAATTTTGTTTTGCTAAATATGCTTCCTTTCCCAACCAACTCTCATTATAAAATGGGATGTGTGTGACTCCAAGGAGACTCGCCGCTTTTGAAATCAGATTAATCTCTGTGCCATGTGGGGCACATGTTTGCTTTCTAAATCAGTGACCTGTAAATCCCAGTCTTTTCCAGACCGTGATCCCTTGTAACAACAGACTAGAGTTCCAGGCCCCCTTCCACCTCATGTACCCAGGAGAGAAGGGGTATGGCTGCTTCCCACTGAACCCTGACTACTCAGCTGGACTATGAAACCCTCTAGCATAGGGGACACAGATAAACCCACGTGCTCCAGGTGTGTCGAATACATGTTAATGAAGAGCGAGCGCAGGATTAACGTCGGACACAGCCACATCCTGCTGCAGTGGGCCCATGGTGTGGGGAGGTCTCTGTGCGCTGCGGGAGCCCTGGGTTACAAGGCGGCACCAGCATGGAGGGGAGTGTTGGCAACAGCTTCCAGAGAGAAAAGCCAGTGGATTTGGCAACACACACTGAGCCCCTGTATGTAAGATGATACTTAGTCCTGCCATGAGTGCAGGGGACTGGACTAGACGAGCTCTCGAGGTCCCTTCCAGCCCTATGAGTCTATGAACAGCGATCGCTGGCAGCTAGAAGGGAGAAGAGCCTAGGGTAGGTTGCAGCAGTTCTTGAGCAGAGTACAACACAGCAGTGGGGAAGAGAAGAATTCCATCTCCAGCTACAACTACAGGGGGATTTAAGTGAGAGCGACTAATTACCCAGTTATAGTTTAATCAGGACGTTGGGCCTGCTACCCTATTCTTGCCCAAAGTGTCGGAGCTAGACGACCACAGGGAGGTTGCATCTTGTTTGACAGATGCCACCTCCAGCAGCAGCTTACAGGGAAGAGCCCCAGCTATTGAATCATCCCTATTAGAGGACCTGGGTTTTCCTAGAAGATCTCCCGTCCACGTGCTCTCTAATCTCCTTGCTATGTAGCTGCCCACCAATAATGCATGCCGCTCATAGGGCAACAAATACGGCTTTGGAGTAGCTACTGGCATATTCTGTTAATATCCTCTTGCTTCCTATCAGGTGCCCTCTTTCTGTCCTAAACATCAATGGCATTTTATTTTGTTTCCTGTTAGTTTTAATGGCCTGGGTACGAGTTTTGCAGCTGGCTCATGTCTCTTTTGGAGTTTAAATAACACAGATTTTGCTGGTGGCTGCTACAGCTGACTTAATTCATATTTTTGGTACCAAATATTGTCTTAGACACTCAGCGCTTATCTGCTACAGTGTTGGGAATAGAACTGGGTGAAATTTTTTTGACAGTTTATTTGCCAGGGTCCTAGAACCAGGGCTCTAGCCCCAGCCCAGAAGCCGACATAGCAGTGAAGCAGACCCCTAGCCCGAGCCCTGCGAGCCCAAGTCCGCTGGCAGGGGCCAGCTGCAGGTGTCTAATTGCTGTGTAGACATACTCTTAATTACCAAGTCTGTGATGTGGTGCAGTGTCATTAACTGCAGTTGGCTTCTATTTCACCTCCCATTACTCCAGCTACCATTCATGATAGCAGAATGGAATCGATCTTGGGGTAATGCATGTGGTGTTGGAAAATAGGGAATCTGACAAATGCACTGTATGCCCTTGGTCTTCTCTCTTAAATTAGTGTTTCCAGCTCAAGTTCAGTACAGTGTTGGCTTCTGATTTTGTCAAATGTGTTACCCATTGTCTGGTGATAGCTTCTCTCCATTGTCATCTCCAGAGTTCTCTTTTGGTAGTGTCAGTTGAGCTAATGAAAGAAGTTGGTCTGGTTTTCCCTCTGTTTATTTGGCAGTTGGCTAGAATTCCTCTCTGTTCCTTCTTTTGACGTTCTGTAATTATATTGACAACCGATTGCTTTAGAAATAACCTTGCAACACTATTGCAGACGAGTGGTTGTGTAAAAACAATAGACTTACTGTTGACCACCCTACTGGTAACGGCCCTCAGACTTTTGTAATCTGGCTCCTTTCAATACTTCTTGGCAAAACCCTACGCTGCTGCTCTTTCCATCTCGGCTCGCTCAGTCCATTTTCCTTGCACGCCCACGACCCCCGTCCAAGGTTGCAAAGTTAAACCCCTTCTGCGCCCGATTCTCCTCTCGCTTGTGCTGGTGTGAATCAGGAGTTAACGCTGTTGGGGTCTGGGGAGAAAGTGGTGTATAAGTTCAAGAAGAAAATTCCCTTCTGGCCAGTTTATTCCATAATTGCTCATTCTTGTACCTTTCTCTGAAACGTCTGGCGCTGCCTTAGCCAGGATGCCAGAGATGGTTCATTGGTTTGAGCCCATGTGGCAATTCCTATGTTGCTATAAATGAGCAGAGAACCATGGGCCCTGCGTGTCAGCATCTGTACACTGCAGTTTGCTTTCTGACATCACGTCAGTGCCTCCTTTTCAAGTTTTGACCTATTTTGTTTTATGAAAGGGCTTTTGGCCAATAGTGTGCACTGGTGCAAAGTGCAGCCTGGACTAAATCTTCCCCCTTTCCCCTTCGAACTAGCACAAGGAGTACAGAGGGCTTAGGGGATGTTGTGTCCTGGAGGACATCTTGCCATCCCTCTGTGTGCAGCATGATATAGGACTCCTGCCTGCCTATGCAGGCGAGCACAGGCCTCCGTGCCCTAGGGGTACATCTACACTGCACACGCGTCATGGCGGCGTGTAGAATGCACACACTGCGTGCCACCCACGCACGGCTATAAATAGCAGTGTAGATAGTGAGACACGTCTTAGGTGAGTAGAGTAGCGACCAGCCGAAACCTTAGGGTACGTACCCTACATCAGGGTTCTCAACCTTGTTCTTCCTGAGGCCTCCCCAACATGCTATAAAAACTCCACGGCCCACCTGTGCTGCAATAACTGATTGTCTGCATAGAAAAGCCAGGGCCGGTGTTAGGGGGTAGCAAGCAGGGCAGTTGCCTGGGGCCCCTTGCCACAGGGGCCCCCCACAAAGCTACATTGCTCAGGCTTCGGCTTCAGCCCCGGGTGGCGGGGATCAGGGCCCTGGGCTTCAGCCCCATGCGGTGGGGCTTCGGCTTTCTGCCCTGGGCCCCAGCGAGTCTAATGCTGCTTGGAGGCCTCCACCCTGAAACCTGCTCGAGGCCCCCTAGGGGGTCCCGGACCCCTGGTTGAGAACCACTGCCCTACATGGCTCTTGACATGCCCCAAGCAGTTCCTCCCATGTCTACACTGCTATTTTCAGTAGTGTAGGGTCCTTGCCGCAGGGAAAGGCTCCGATAGCAGCTCCCCCTTGCCAGAGCCTTTCAGAGATTCTAGGGCCAGAAGGGACCAGTGTGATCATCTAGTCTGACCTCCTGTATAGCCTGGGCCACAGAACTTTGCCCAAATAATTCCCAGAGCAGAGCTCTTAGCATTACATCCAGTCTTGGGGTGGGGAAAGAGAATAAGGAATTGTTATTTACCCCTGCACGTAACACAGTAATCAATAGGCAGCAGGTTTAAAACTAAGTATTTCTTCACACAGTGCGCAGTTAACCTGTGGAACTCATTGCCAAGAGATGTTGTGAAGGCCAAAAGTATAACTACAAAAACAACAAGGAGTCTGGTGGCACCTTAAAGACTAACAGATTTATTTGGGCATCAGCTTTTGTCTCTAAAAAACCCACTTCTTCAGATGCATGGAGATACTTAGAAGTATAACTGGGTTACAAAAAGAATTAGATCAGTTCATGGAGGATAGGTCCATTGATGACTAGTAGCCATGATGGTCAGGGACACAATTCCATGTTCCAGGTGTCCCTAAGCCTCCAACTGCCAGAAGCTGGGACTGGACAACAGGGGATGAATCACTTGAAATATTCTGTTCATTCCCTCTGAAGCACCTGGCACTGGCCACTGTCAGAATACAGGGTACTGGGCTAGATGGACCCAGTATGGCCATTCTTATGTTCTTACATTGATTTAAAAATGGTCAGGGATGCAGAATCTACCATGGCCCTTGGTAAATTGTTCCAATGGTTAATTACTCTCACTCTGAAAAATTCTTGCCTTACTTCCAGTCTGAATTTGTCTAACTTCATCTGCATAATGTTACATCTCTTTCTCTTCAGTCTAGCAGACAGTTATTAAATATTTGTTCCCCGTGTAGGTACTTGTAGCTTGGAATCAAGTCACCCCTAAACTTCCTTTTTGTTAAGCTAAATAGATGGAGCTCCTTGAGCCTATTGCTATAAGGCAGGTTTTCTAACCCTCTAATCATTCTCGTGGCTCTTCTCTGAACCCTCCCTAATTTATCAACATCCTTCTTGAATTGCGCACCCCAGAATTTGACACAGGATTCCAGCCGTGGGTCACACCAGTGCCAAATACAGAGACAAAATAATCTCACTGCTACTCGAGATTCCCCTGTTTATGCATCCCAGGATCGCATTAGGACGCAGCGTCTGTGACCTGACTGTTCTTGGAGGCTTGTGCATCGGTCTTAGAATGGTTAAAGCCCTCTTTCCTATGAGCTGAAAGAGGTGACCTCGAGTTAATTATGGAGACCTGGGACTACTTGTGACCTTTAAAAACCTCTTCCAGCGAGAGACAAATGGAAGGAGGAATGTGAAGCAAGTTGTAGAAGGGTGGTGTGCAGTGAATGGAAAAGGCTTCTCCTAGGTAAAGAGCTGTTTTTCCCCGACAAGACGGCGTTTGGTGGAGGGGGACCTTGGTTCTCTGAAACTGGCTGCTTCTCTGACCACACAGAATACTTGCCGCTGCCCCAAGCGCCCATGTTTTCCTGGTTCCTGGAAGGGAAAGCAGCTTTATTCATTCTCTGTCTAAACCCAGCGTTTATACCTGACTGAAAGGGGGGACGCTGGGAAGGAGCAGTATCCTTCAGGTCAGTGCAGTGTGGGGTCTTTACAGCAAAGAGAAATTGAAGGAAACTTGCGGAAGAGTGGGGATGTGTGTGTGGCTAAGGCAGTGGATCAGGCGACCTGGATTCAGTTCCAATCTCTGGTACAGACTCCTTGTGTGACCTTGAGAATGTCACTTAGTTGCTCCATGCCTCAGTTTCCCCTCTGTAAAATGGGTTCAGTTCCAATCTCTGGTACAGACTCCTTGTGTGACCTTGAGAATGTCACTTAGTTGCTCCATGCCTCAGTTTCCCCACTGTAAAATGGGGATAAAACTTCATTTCTTCCTCTCTTCCAACAAAAAAAGGGAAGGGGTGGATTCTCCATCTCTTGATGTCTTTGGATCCAGCCTGGTGCCTTCCTAGATGAGGCTTTAGTCAAACACAAGTTACTGGGCTCAATACGGGGGAAATGGGGTGAAATTCTCAGGCATGTGTTATACAGGAGGGCAGATTAGATGATCTCGTTGTCCCTTCTGGCCTTGGAATCTATAAATCTATGAAAATAAGTAGTAATAATAATGGCAGCTAATAATGACCTCTAAATAAGTGAATTGCTTGATTTCAAAGTGAAGGTGGCAGTGGACTTTCCCATATAATTAATTAATTATTACTGCTAATTAGATATTTAGCCCACCCCACTCCCAATAATAAACAGACTCCAACATTTTAGAATCCTCGCACTGAAAGAGAGTGAGCGTGCCTTGGGGGAGAGGGAAATTTCACCTCCTACCAGACCCAAATAACCGTATCCCCGCTTTGTGGTCACTGTTGAGTGTTCACACGGGAATAGCTCCACGGGTTCGGGCTCAAGGTCTGTCGTGGTGGCGAAGAAAGTCCTGGATAGTGTCACTTTCCTGTTTGTTAAGGAAATTTTTTTTTTTTTTGCATCCATGACTCACTCCACAGTGGCAGCTCCTGCAGCTCTTTTCCGGGGGGCTGGGTCCAGCGGCCCTCTCCAGGCGTTGTGACCAGGCATGCAGGATTGCAGTGCCTCTCAGGCTTGGCCCAGCTGCCCCTCCAAACCTGCCAGTGCTGCAACCCAGTACGCCAGGTTACAATGCCTGGAGGGGGCTGCTGCCCAGGTCGAGCGTGGGATGGGCTTGCCTCCAGCACCCTCCCCCACGTCTCCTCCCAACATGGATGGGAACTAGGGTTGTGGGGCAGGGCAAAGGGGGCTGTGGAGGGTGGTTGGTGCCCCCCGTTTGTCAGAGCATTTTTTATAAAAAAAAAAATTACATGACTGTCACTAAACTCATGACGTTTATTAAATTTATCATGACTGTGCCGTGATTTTTTTTGTTTAAAAAAAGAATGCCCTGGCACATCTGCACTCCTACGGTCACTGGTTTTACTCTGCTGTCAATGCTGATAGCAGAATATCCTTCTTGTAGATTAAAGAGCAAATTACTCCGTTCATGTGAAGTGGCTGAGCAGTGGATGAGGTGGTGGCTTAGGTAACAGACTGCTAATTCATTGTGCTCTACCTGGGCATTTCATTCCCACTATCCCTGGACATCTGTTCAGAGAAATCCCATGGTGTGTGTTAAACAGGAGACTAGACTAGATGATCAGTAGCCTACTCTGGCCTTACAAGCTCAGAATCTCTGAATCCAGAGGTTATTCCCTGCTCTCAGCTACACACAGTTTTTCTTTCAGTTGCGGGTTTGTTTGGTGTGTGGGGGGATTTTTGGAGAGGCACAAAGTAGAAGTCAGTTGTGCAAATTCACTGACAGAGCTTTGCTCGTTGAACTGCTATTGCCTAAACTTTTCTTCGTCTCCCTTTCGGCTGACCAAAACTCTCATTTGTTGCAATATCAGGAGCGAAACCTTGTTAACGTCCACGGATAACTTGCATGGTTACCAAATCCTCTCACGGTCAGAGTCTGCATCCTGTCAGTAGTATTGCAGAGCTGGTAGATTTTAAGGCCAGAAGAGAGCATTAGGTCATGTAAGGTCAGAGTTTTAAATGTATTTAGGCACCTTAAAATGCAGACGGATGCCTAGTGGGATTTTGGAAAGCACCTAGGCGTCTAACTCCCAGTGAAGTAATTGCCCTGACCTTCAGTTCTGTGTTGGGCTATCGTATTTAGAAATTCTGCTCTTTGTGTTTCACTTCCAGAAGTTACAAAAATTACTGTTTCTACTAGGTGAAAGCCCATGTGCTGCCCTACGGGTGTAATTTGTAACATGTAAAACGTGGAAAATAGCTGAGAATTTAAAAACTGGAGGGCACCAGACAGCAAATCCCAGTGCTGATTGAACTTGGCGCTGTTCTAAACCAAAAGGGCTCGTAGCTGTTCCCATCCCTTGACGTTGACTCAACAGACACTCAAGTGACAATCATCATTCATTCATCATCATCATTCATGCCCGTCACCCCAACCGGGGTATGGGCCGCCAACAACAGATCTCCATAGTCTTCTATCCTGGGCCATTCGCTCTAGCTGGTTCCAGGTATAGCCCATTTTTTGACATGACGCTGGGTGGTGAAAGCCGCGAGGAAGCCACTAAGCCGATCACCCTTCAAGTGACAATCCTGGAATCTTATTGTCTAGGTGGCCTCATGCCAAGTTCTCTCCTAGGCCCACATGGGATCAGAATCCAGCCCCCAGTGCCCGGGGATCATTATGAATGTCTGACGCGATAGTTTCTGTGACCACTGCACAGACTTTGCTGAACTCAGGGTGGCCGGTATCTAGCATACTCAAGCTGGGGAAAGTGACGGGAGGGAAGAAAGCACAGAGCAATGGTCTCTTGTCGGGTGGGTCCAGAGCGGAGAGAAGGCAGACTGAGCAGAAACTAGGGCCCGGTTTTCCTCTCACTTACATGATGTCAACTGGGAGTCAGCAGGATTACACACTGGGGCCAAAGCGGTGTGAGTGAGGGCAGGTAGGGTCCTACGTGTCCAGGAGGCTAGAAGGGAAAGTGGGAGGAGAGGAGGAGTAACAGAATCAGAGGAAAAGAGCCAGAGTCAAGGGAGTCAAATTCAATCCTGAGGTAAGTGGGCAGGACTCCTGTCACAGGAAGCCGCGCCTGTGACCGATCAGTGCCCCCGCAGCTGATCCTGGGCGACCGGGCACAGGGTCAGTTATCAGACCCAACTGGGAAGGAGTGAGGGGATTTCCTTACCGGGCCGGGAGAGCTCAGCTGGGGAAGAGGAGCTGCAGGGAGGTTGGCTCCTGTGACTGGCCCGGAAGGGAGAGGCTGGCAGGTGAGATGGGAGGCTCTGGAGAAGGCCAGGCCACGGGCTGATGGCCTGGAGCAAGACTGGGAAGGGGGATCCAGCCTGTGGAGAACCAGACTGGGAGAAGAGCCGCAGGAGGGAGCTTGGCTCCTGCAATTAGCCATGGAGCAGAGAGAGGGAAGGAGCCTATGGGTCCCATGTGAGTTTTTTTTGAACCAATAGAAAGTTGCCCTGGAGGAAGGGCCTGGAACATGCTGGGCACGGCAGTGCATCCTTCGCGGGCTGGGCAGACCGGCTGCAGCTTGCATGCCTTTAGAAACCACATCCCCTTGTCGCAGGGCTGAGTTTGGCTGGGTGTGTTACTGAGGAGATGAAGAAGGCACTGGGTTTAAACGAAGCCATAGTCTCGCTTCCCCTCTGTATCACGGGACACCGTAAGCTCAGCCAGAGCCAAGCAGCTGCCCCCTCGCCGAGTGGTGCCGTCAGAGGCTGTTCACTAAGCTTTGGTGGTTTTTTGCTATTCGGAAGGCGTTTCCTTGAACTCCTCACTTCTGCTCTGGGGCTCTCAGAATGGGAGCAGGCTTAGGAAAGTGGGGGCTGGGAGAGAATTGGAGGGCACTGTTGGGCCTGACTAGCATGGGGAAGCAATTAGCATTGCTTAAAAATCTCAAGGAAACCCCGTATCTATCAGGAAGTACCTACTGCCTCTCTGATCGCTCTGCTTAGCTGTTGCCCAGCCTCTGCATTTGCAGTCAGTCCCAGGGAAGCCTTTCTTATTCTCCCTGAATTAATTCTTGCTCAGGCCTTCCCATGTGGTCCATTGCTTGGGTGGTGGCTTCTATTGCTTCAGCTCTCTTACTCCTTTGCAGAGGATGCATTTATGGGGGGGAAGGGTCACCATGCAAGCAAGCTGTCTCTTTTCTTTCTCCTTCCCTTCTTATTTCTCTTCCTGTGCAAGGGGGGAGGTGGGGATGAGGGTGGAGTTCTCGCATGCCCTGTGTTGCTGATGCACAATGGTCATTTGGGGAGAGATTGCTAGGGGTATTGTAAACCTGGCCGGCATTTGGTTGTTTAGGATGCAGATGATACCACTTACTGGGTGGGACCTGCGGGTGGGGCAAGCCCTGGCTGCCGCATCTGGGTCACTCTCATCCTCCTGGACTGAATTAATAGCTGCACATGCAGGTCACACCTAGTCCCCCATCAATCCTTGGTACTTGACTTAGTTCAGTTGCTCTCCCAGTCTGGTGTTGTCCGAGTCGAAGTGCCAGGTGATAAACCCGTTATGTGCCTTGAGTTTCTGAGCTGGAGTATTACCCTTAGAAACGGTGGGGACCATGACATCTCCTCACCGGTACCTTCCATTGGCTAATAGCACGGTCAGGTGACTCACTGGTCACATTTCCCCGCCCCTTCACGTGACACAAAGGAGAGGCACG
The DNA here is from genome assembly GCF_016161935.1 of Mauremys reevesii. NCBI lineage: Eukaryota > Metazoa > Chordata > Testudines > Geoemydidae > Mauremys > Mauremys reevesii. The sequence goes on along the minus strand of NC_052624.1, from coordinate 4,885,329 downwards.
GAGGAGGGCTGGGACATAGAGAAGGCGAGTGACATACAACCCACTGAAAATGACCATTTATTATATTGAGGCTCTAAGGGACAGGATCAAGCCAGACGCGCAGCTCAGACACAGAGCAGTAGTGGCTGTAGGGATGTTTGGGGATGTTTGTGCCTTTCTCCCCGTTCTGCCTGAGAATCTCATTCATCCCCCAAGCATGATGTGGGAGTTGCGGAGAACACGGCCGAGCTGCTTCCTCACCTTTTTTGAAAAACCTTCCAAACTATGACTGCCGGACACAAGTAGGCTAGAGAGAGAGAAGCACATTCGTAAGGGGTTCCAGGGAAACAGGGAGCCGCTCCACCCGACGCTCAGAGAACTCCACTCCTCTGTCTGGCACTTATCATCTAGGGGGGAGGGAATGTCGTTAGGTGTCTCTGGGTTCTCCTTTGAGAACAGCACCGGCCGGCCCCTACATGCTTTGCACTGCCCTAAGAAGGAGCTCTTGAGCTTCACGGGTGATTTTTCACTCCTGATCCTGGGGCCTGCAGGAGATGATACTTGCACACTGGGATGTGGGGGGAAAACCCTGCCATTGAAACCACACCTCTGGGGAAGAGAGCAGCCTTAGAGGACAGGCCAGATCCTCAGCTGGTGTAAATCGTTGCAGTTCTGTTGAGTTCCGTGGAGTTTTGCCCCTTCGCCCCAGCTGAGGTCTGACTCTGCGTGTGACTCCTGCCCTCTTGGCTGGGAGAGGGCAATGAGTTATGGGTGCTGTGAGGGATGGGGAGCGGAAGGGCTGATGTTCTGGAGAAGAACTTTCATACTGGCCCAAAGGTAAAGATCCAGACACTGCAGCTGCTCCCCACCTCCCTGGGAAGGTGAAGAGGGAAGAACCTTTGCTGGGGCTGTTGAGTGGGAATGGGGACATCTCTTGCTGTAATCGGGATCTTCATCCCATAACGTTCCCAAAGTCACTAGTCCATCAGGCCCACCTAGAAGCAGGTGGCCTAGAGGGGCCCCAAGACCCCCCCTTTCCTGCCTACCTCTCAGCCCCATGTGAACTCCGTAGATCCTAGCATGGCACCTTTCTTTGGCACATGTGGATCTGCTTGTCCGATGGGAGTATGCCCCAAGCTGATGCCATGTGGAATCCCTGGCCAGGAACCCAGCTAGATAAGGACGCCCTGACTCTGCCAGGCTCCTATGATGACCATGCAGGTCCCTCAGCCGGAAACCTTCCTTACCTCCTCAGCCACTGTGTCGCAGGTGATCAGGTTGGTGGCCGGCTGCTGCTCGGGGAAGATGTATCCTGAACAGTCTCTCACCAGCTGCCAGGGAGTGAAGGTGATAAGAGCTCAGAAAAGGCAGGGAAGAGGTCAAGGGTCATTCATCTCCGCAGCCCTGGTGTTGGGAGCAGACCTTGCGCCTCTGGAGGGGTCTGCTGAGGTATAGACTGATCTCCCTGGGGCAGGGACCACCCCACGCCCTTCTGAAATATCTGGAAATCAGCCAGCGCATGGTGGCCAGCATTCTCCTGTAGTGGAGTGTGCCTTGACAGTAGCACATGACAGGAAGTGGAACTGGCTCCACAGAATTCAGATAGTTTAGTCTCTGAGAAGCTGCAGCAAAGTTCTGTTTGTTGGTACCTCCTAGGCTGTGTCCCTGTTAGCCAGGGGCGGCTGTAGCCATTTCGCTGCCCCAAGCATGGTGGCACGCCGCAGGGGGCGCTCTGCTGGTCGCCGGTCCTGCGGCTCCGGTGGACCTCCCGCAGACGTGCCTGCGGATGCTCCACCGAAGCCATGGGACCAGCGGACCCTCCGCAGGGACGCCTGCGGGAGGTCCACCAGAGCCGCCTGCCACCCTCCTGGCGACCGGCAGAGCGCCCCCTGCAGCATGCCGCCCCAAGCACGCGCTTGGCGTGCTGGGGTCTGGAGCCGCCTCTGCTGTTAGCTGCCTCTTGGTCTGGTGCTAAACTAGGGACGTTACAACGTGGGCATGATAACGCTATGCTGACAGCTGCTAATGGCCCCTCATCCCAGGTGTCTTGCATGCAAAAGTGATCAGGGAACCAACAGTATGAGTAACCCAGGCTCTTGTGGTGCATAACAGCTGATTTGACTGCAGAGAGTGGGCGGCTGACAACCAGAGCTGCCCATGTGGCCAGAGGGAGAGCCTGGAGCTACAACCGGGTGGGTTTGCTAACTTCCAGATGCCGGGGCTGGAACAAGTCTGTGTCCTGTGTGCTAAGTGGTTGGGATGAGCAAGGGAGACTAAGCGAGAAGCCAGAGCAAACAGACTGCCACTGCCTAGGAGGGGGCTGCCCTATCTGACCTGGCATTTCTGCCGCAAGGAGGGGCCTGCGTGCGGTTTTGTTCCTACTGCTGTTCAGGGGCACAGGAACGTGGGTACGTTTTGTAAACAGAGTAGAAAATAGCCGGCCTCTGCAGCACCGATTTCTCACCCAAACCACCCCACAAGGCCCCGACTGCTTGGCCAGAGGAGCAACAAGAGTGATCCTCCAGCTCCCACCAGCCTGCTCTGCGGCAGGAGAAGGGGAGCTGCTCACACTCATGGGGCTAGGGGCCATCTACAAGAAAGGGGCAGAAACAACTCTGTCACCTAGAAAGTGAATGTGTCTTGTCTTGTTTCCTTCTTCCATTTCTTTAATCTCCCCTTTCCCTCTCCAGCACGTCCAGCACATTCTGGCCAGCTCCAGACCACTGCTTCATTAGGCTTTCCCCCTCTTTAACCCCCTTTTTCCCCTCTGAAAAGCACCGTTCCCTTCCCTCTGATTTCGCCTCTCTCCAGTTCACTCCATGCTCTTGCGTCTGCTGTCTCTGCCGCCTTCCGCTACAGTGCTCTTTGTCTCTTGGCCTCATGGTTCTCTGCACTGCAGCCCCCATCTGGAATAAATCTTGCTATAGCTACAGCCCTCGACTTTTAGGAAGGAATGTGAATATTTTTATCCCCATGTCACAGATGGAGAAACTGAGGCACGGAGTTTTTGAGGGACTTGGCCAAGGCCGCTGAGTGGGTCAGGGGCTGTTCAGAGGAGTTTCTTGCTCTCAGTTCTAACCTTAGCTCACCAGATCACGTTGTTTTTCCTGCTGCTGAGTCATTGTCCCCATGTGTGCCCACCTGTGGGCACAGAGAGACCTGGCAGCAGTCCGAGCACCACTGTTTGCAATCTAGTAACAGCTCCTTACACCTTTCTGCTCTGCAGTATTTTCCCCTCTCCGTGCCTCAGTTTACCCACCTGCAAATGAGGATAATAATACTGACCTGCCTCGCAGGGAAATTAATAGATTTTGAGGCCACAGTGTGAGCATCTAATCTGACCTCTTGCATAATGCAGGCTAGAGAATTTCACCCAGTGATTGCTGCATCAAATCCAATAACCCAGGGTTGACTAAAGCAGACTTTGAGAAAGAGACATCTAGTTCTGATATAAGGACACCAAGTGCTGGAGGGCCCAGCGTTTTGGAAGTGCTTCCAATGGTTAATTGCCCTCATCATTAGGAATAATTCATTAATATTTGTAAAAGCAGCAAAGGGTCCTGTGGCACCTTATAGACTAACAGACGTTTTGCAGCATGAGCTTTCGTGGGTGAATACCCACTTCTTCGGATGCAAGTAGTGGAAATTTCCAGGGGCAGGTATATATATGCAAGCAAGAAGCAAGCTAGAGATAACGAGGTTAGTTCAATCAGGGAGGATGAGGCCCTGTTCTAGCAGCTGAGGTGTGAAAACCAAGGGAGGAGAAACTGGTTCTGTAGTTGGCAAGCCATTCACAGTCTTTGTTTAATCCTGAGCTGATGGTGTCAAATTTGCAGATGAACTGAAGCTCAGCAGTTTCTCTTTGAAGTCTGGTCCTGAAGTTTTTTTGCTGCAGGATGGCCACCTTAAGATCTGCTATTGTGTGGCCAGGGAGATTGAAGTGTTCTCCTACAGGTTTTTGTATATTGCCATTCCTAATATCTGATTTGTGTCCATTTATCCTTTTCCTTAGAGACTGTCCAGTTTGGCCGATGTACATAGCAGAGGGGCATTGCTGGCATATGATGGCGTATATTACACTGGTGGACATGCAGGTGAATGAACCAGTGATGGTGTGGCTGATCTGGTTAGGTGCTGTGATGGTGTCGCTGGTGTAGATATGTGGGCAGAGTTGGCATCGAGGTTTGTTGCATGGATTGGTTCCTGAGCGAGAGTTACTATGGTGCGGTGTGCAGTTACTGGTGAGAATATGCTTCAGGTTGGCAGGTTGTCTGTGGGCAAGGACTGGCCTGCCACCCAAGGCCTGTGAAAGTGTGGGATCATTGTCCAGGATGGGTTGTAGATCCCTGATGATGCGTTGGAGGGGTTTTAGCTGGGGACTGTATGTGATGGCCAGTGGAGTCCTGTTGGTTTCTTTCTTGGGTTTGTCTTGCAGTAGGAGGCTTCTGGGTACACGTCTGGCTCTGTTGATCTGTTTCCTGATTTCCTCATGCGGGTACTGTAGTTTTGAGGATGCTTGGTGGAGATTTTGTAGATGTTGGTCTCTGTCTGAGGGGTTAGAGCAGATGTGGTTGTACCTCAGTGCTTGGCTGTAGACAATGGATCTTGTGGTGTGCCCGGGATGGAAGCTGGAGGCATGAAGGTAGGCATAGCGGTCGGTAGGTTTTCGGTATAGGGTGGTGTTAATGTGACCATCACTTATTTGCACCATGGTGTCTAGAAAGTGGACCTCCCGTGTAGATTGGTCCAGGCTGAGGTTGATGGTGGGGTGGAAGCTGTTGAAATCTTGGTGGAATTTTTCCAGAGTCTCTTTCCCATGGGTCCAGATGATGAAGATGTCATCAATGTAGCATAGGTAGAGAAGGGGCGTGAGTGGATGGGAGCTGAGGAAGCGTTGTTCCAGGTCGGCCATAAAAATATTGGCATATTGTGGGGCCATGCAGGTGCCCATAGCGGTGCCACTGATCTGGAGATATATATTGTCATCAAATTTGAAATAGTTGTGTGTGAGGATAAAGGCACAGAGCTCAGCAACCAGTTGTGCTGTGGCATCATCAGGGATACTGTTCCTGACAGCTTGTATTCCATCTGTGTGTGGGATGTTTGTACAGAGAGCCTCTACATCCATGGTGGCTAGGATGGTGTTTTCTGGAAGGTCACCAATGCATTGTAGTTTCCTCAGGAAATCAGTGGTGTCACGGAGATAGCTGGGAGTGCTGGTGGCATAGGGTCTGAGTAGAGAGTCCACATATCCAGACAGTCCTTCAGTGAGAGTGCCAATGCCCGAGATGATGGGGCGTCCAGGATTTCCAGGTTTGTGGATCTTGGGTAGTGGATAGAATAACCCAGATCCAGACTAACAGACTAACTAATAAGATCCAGACTAACACGGCTACCCCTCTGATCATTAATATTTGTGAAGTGCTTTGGCAGCTCTGGATGAGGAAAATGCAACATATATATGTTGAATCTGCTAGACTTCAATATGGTGTGTGTAACATAGTGCATTTAACAGTCTGTCATGTTATATTTGCCACTTATCAGAAACATTACTGTATAGATAGGTGCCATTTGGATAAGTTAACGTTACTCTGAAAATTGTCACTCTCCCTCCTTCCCCCCACCCCGCACACCCAACTCTTAGATACTTAAATTCATAACCATAAAATGTCATCAGAATGTTTTTCATGCACTGCACTGACCAATCCATTGGAAAGTACCATTCTGTGTTGTCATCAAATTTGAAATAGTTGTGTGTGAGGATAAAGGCACAGAGCTCAGCAACCAGTTGTGCTGTGGCATCATCAAGGATACTGTTCCTGACAGCTTGTATTCCATCTGTGTGTGGGATGTTTGTACAGAGAGCCTCTACATCCATGGTGGCTAGGATGGTGTTTTCTGGAAGGTCACCAATGCATTGTAGTTTCCTCAGGAAATCAGTGGTGTCACGGAGATAGCTGGGAGTGCTGGTGGCATAGGGTCTGAGTAGAGAGTCCACATATCCAGACAGTCCTTCTGTGAGAGTTCCAATGCCCGAGATGATGGGGCGTCCAGGATTTCCAGGTTTGTGGATCTTGGGTAGTGGATAGAATAACCCAGATCCAGACTAACAGACTAACTAATAAGATCCAGACTAACACGGCTACCCCTCTGATCATTAATATTTGTGAAGTGCTTTGGCAGCTCTGGATGAGGAAAATGCAACATATATATGTTGAATCTGCTAGACTTCAATATGGTGTGTGTAACATAGTGCATTTAACAGTCTGTCATGTTATATTTGCCACTTATCAGAAACATTACTGTATAGATAGGTGCCATTTGGATAAGTTAACGTTACTCTGAAAATTGTCACTCTCCCTCCTTCCCCCCACCCCGCACACCCAACTCTTAGATACTTAAATTCATAACCATAAAATGTCAACAGAATGTTTTTCATGCATTGCACTGACCAATCCATTGGAAAGTACCATTCTGTGTTGTTTGTACCTGGAGTGAGGGCAGGGGCTTTGGGTGGGGACCTCTCTGAGATAATGTTCCTTGTATAAGGTCTGAAGAACCTTGTCTGAGCTGATCCGTGATCTGCAGAATTTTTTGAGACTTGAGTGTTAAATCAGATTGAAACAATGAATTCATAAGGAAGCGACAGGGTACTGGGCTGGGAATCAGGAGACCAGGACTTTATTCCTGGCACTGCTGTGTGAGTTTGGACAAGTCACGTCACTTCATGTGTTTCACCTCCCGCTCTTTGTTTAGACCGTAAGTTCTTTGGAGCAGAGACTGACTCTCACTCTGCGTGTACAGTGCCGAGCACCATGCAGCCCTGCTGTTGGTTGGGGTTTCTACATTCAAATGTAATGCAAATCGTAATAAACATCCCAATTCTCCATCTAGCATGTGATTCCTTGCCCCATCCCCTTTGAAGTCGCACTGCTCCGTGACAGCTTTCTCCGACACTAGACACACGGTCTCTTTAATGAGGAAGTTCAGCTCCCGAGTGCTTTGAGAGTTTTCATTCTAAGATATTAAATGAAAAGACAAATATCTGTGATATAAAAGAACAAAACAAAGTCTTTTGGGGGAGCAGCAATGTTCCAGACCCCAGTGTTGTGCTTGTCCAGCAGCTGCAATTCACCAGCAGGATGGGCTTGATCCAGAAGCGGTGCCAGGGTTTTTGCCGCCTAGGCGGCAGCGCTCCTCCTCTGAGCATTCGGCGGCAGGGGGTCCTTCTGCTCTGCATCTTCAGGGCACTTCGGCGGTGGGTCCCGGAGCGAGTGAAGGACCTGCCGCCCAATTTCCACCGAAGACCCGGAGCGGAAAGACCTCCCACCGCCAAATTTCCGCCGAGGGTCCAATGCCCACAGATAACCTGCCGTCCAGGGACATTACATCACATACAGATAGGGAACTGAGACATAGAGAAGTTTCCAACGTCACACAAGGATTCTGTAGTAGAGCAGGGAATTGATCTCACAACTCCACTTCATTAACCACAAAGGCAGGCTGTCTCAGCTGGTTAGGAGCTTTCTTCAAAGCTGCCAAAGTACCTGACAAAGTACAGTGTGACCTTCAGAGATACTCAACACCCGCAGCTCCCACTGACTGCACTGGGCGATTTGGGTGCTCAGCTGTTCTGAAAACCAGGCCCTAGACATAGAAATGGAAAAGAGATTCACTGTGTTATTCCCTGTTTGACACAAATTTTGCTCTGGTCTCACGGCTGCTCGTCCATCATACGGGGATTAGAATTATAGGACTGGAAGGAACATCAAGAGGTCATCTAGTCCAGTCCCTTGCACTCATAGCAGGACAAAGTATTATCTAGACCATCCCTGGCAGGTGTTTGTCCAACCTGCCCTTAAAGATCTCCAATGAGGGAGATTCCACAACCACCCTAGGCAATTTATTCCAGTGTTTAACCACCCTGACAGTTAGGAAGTCTTTCCTAACGTCCAACCTAAACCTCCCTTGCTGCAATTTAAGCCCATTGCTTCTTGTCCTGTCCTCAGAGGTTAAGAAGAACAATTTTTCTCCCTCCTCCTTGTAACGATCTTTTAGTTTAGTGAAATGCAGCCACCTCTGGTCTGGTGCGTGGCAGATGTTTAACAGCACATGTAGTGCTATATAAATTGCTGTGGTCATACTGTAGTCGATCTGCGGGGGTGGAATCCAGGGCCCAGGGCACCAAATCCTCCCTTCCCCTGAGTGCAGAGGCTGCCCCTTCCTAGTGTCCTTGGAGCTATGAACCACCCGAATGGGGACGGGTTCTGTGGAGGTCCTGCCAGTGCTGGTCAGGTGCAGAGTAGGAAGCACAGTGCACTTTTCTAAGGGTAGGTGCAGCATGAGTGCTGTCCTGGGCACCTGATGGCTTCGGCAGGGATTCTGTCACCTTGAGGGCCCCCTTAGTGACTGGACGTCCTACCTGCATCCCTGTGCAACGAGCTGGTCTAGGCACCTGTGATGATAGTGCTAAAATGGGACGTAAGTAGTGCACCGTGCTGGTCCTCTGGCCTGGGGTGAATTTCCCCCTCTGAGTATTTCCCAACCTATGTCACTGCCTGTTACTCCATCTAAATATTTTCCTGATAGCAGCACACGATCTTCCTCCAGAGGTGAGGGCTATAGTGGATCCCACATCTAGGATCTCAAACCTCAAGAGTGAAATGTTGGAGGCCAACTAGCAAGCTAAGGGTTTAGCACTCTTGAGAGAGTCATCGCCATTTTACCCAGGGCTAGATATGGCCATGGCCATGTCTGAAGCAAGCCATCTCTGATGAAGCATTCAGCTGCCTCAGTCTTTCCCCCAGGTAACTAATTTGCACACCCCAGAAGAGGCCTTGTTGGGTTTTCATTCTCTCGCCCCTCGGAATTGCTGCCTCAGAGCACGTTCAACGCTGCCGCTCATGCTGAGCCCAGCTCCCGCTCTGCTTCTGCAGTCCCTGCTCCGGGTTTGAAAGACACCCCCAGAAGCCTTGTCAGTGTGCAAAGAACTGAAATTGTGATTTCTCCAGGCTGTCTCCAATACTAGGGCCCAATCCTGACTCCTAGATTCATACGGTTTTAAGGCCAGAACCAAAGAGTGGCATAATCCTTTTTGGTGTCAGACCGAACAGCATCAGTGTTTTCAATATGATGGAATTTGCACCTTTAATGCCCTTGCTGTGGCGTTTGGTTCCTTTTGCTGATCTCTGTGTATGGGGAGATGGGAAGGGAGCTGTGGGGTTTGCTCAAAGCTGCGCTAGATGCCTGAGTTATAGCGGGTGTTTTTGGTAAGGAGAAACCTCGGGGCAGCTCCAGCTTGTTCTTTAGGCTGAAATTCACCCCATGGCAGAGGGGCTGCACAGGGCCCGGAGCATCCTCAAGCCTTTAACATGGGATACCATCAGTCCTTCCTTGCTGGAGTATATTAAACCCAGAGCTGGTAATTTCTTTACATGCTCATGATGATGATGATTATTTGTATGGCCATAGCACCTAGGAGTCCTAGTCATGGACCAGGACCCCGTTGTGCTAGGGGCTGTACAAACACAGAACAGCCAGATGGTCCCTGCCCCAAGGAGCTTGCAGTCTAAGTACAAGACAAGGGACAACAGCTGGAGACAGACAGACAAGGAAGCAATGAGACAATGCTGGTCAGCAGGAGAGGTGGAGGTTTCAGCACAATGGCAGCCTAGCTGTTTTTCATAGGCATCCCGGCAAAGGAGAGTTTTGAGGCGAGAGCTATGGGGGGACAATGAGGTGGCTTGGCAGATGTTTATGCAGATGTTTATGCAGGCCATCTCACGAGTGCCTGGGGCAGCCTGAGAGAAAGCAGGAAGGTGCCTGTTTGAAAAGGAGTGGGCAATAGAGGCTAGCAACACGGGCTCACCAAAGGCAAGCAGCGGCAGCTCGGTAGCGAATGAGAAGAGGATAGGGAGGGTGGGGATCGACTGTGAAGGGACTTGAAAATGAAAACAAGCAGCTCATGTCTGAAGTGGTAGAGAAGGGAGAGGCAGTGAAGGGATTCAAAGGAGTGGGGGGGCAGCACGGTCAAAGAGAGGCTAGGAAAACGAGCTTTGCCACAGCATCTACATGGATATTAGTGGGGCAAGATCGCATTTATCAAGGCCAGACAGAAGGACGCGGCAGTGATCAAGACGATGAGCACTTGGACGAGAGTTTTAGCCCTGTGGATGGACCTGAAAGGCCATGTCTCGGAGGTGTTATACAGAAAGAACTGGCAAGATTTAGAATTGGCCTGGATGTGAGGACCTAGCGAGAGGGCGGAGTCAAAGATGACAGCCATGGTAGAATGGCCATACTTGGTCAGACCAATGGTCCATCTAGCTCAGTGTCCTGGAAAGATGAGGAGCTCTGTTTTAACCATGTTTAGATTGAGCTGACGGCTGGACATCCACAAGGAGATGTCACAGAGATAGGCCGAGATTTTAATTTGGACAGAAGGAGATTTTAGTCTCAAATAGAGAGGTGGATCTGTTAGTCATCAGCATAGATGTGGTAGTTTAATTTATTTTAGGGACGAGGAGTTATGGCCTACCTATGTCATTGAATGAACAGGGTGTGGGGCGTTACCCACTTTCTGGCAGGTACCTGTGGTGAATCAGGGAGGCTGAGTGAGTTCACAATGGAGATGACATGACCGTTAACCCAACTAAGTTCCTCAGTGACTGAGGCCAGGGCTGTGGGTGCTAGTTATGCCCATTCCCTTAGGGCACCTGAGGCCAATTGGTGCCCTTTAGTGGTGGATGAATGAAAGTCCCAGTTTGTAAATCATTACATGCCCTGGGCCATACATTTTCCATAATGACTGTTGATTTGGGGTAGGTCAAAATTTGGGTGCCCAAATAGAGAGATCTTGAAGGGGCTTCGTTTTCAGCACTTTCTGAAAACCAGGCCCCTTTGAGGACTTCCTGTGTTGGGCACCCAAAATTACTAGTAACTTTTAACAAGTTGGACCTTAGGGCTTGTCTCCACTTACCGGAGGATCAACGCTGTGGCGATCGATGCATCAGCGTTCGATTTAGTGGGTCTAATGAAGACCCGCTAACTCAGCCGCTGATTGCTCTCCCACCGACTCCTGTACTCCACCTGATCAAGAAGAGTAAGGGGAGTCGACAGGAGAGCGTCTCCCATTGATGTTGCGTAGTGTGGACCCCACAGTAAGTAGATCTAAGCTACGTTGATTTGAGTTATGCTATTCACGTAACTCAAATTGCATAGCTTAGATCGACTTTTCCTTTTCGTGCAGACCAGGCCTTAGTGTCTGGATCTTGGTTACAACTGGGCCAGGGATGGTTCTCCTTAGCAAGGATGGCATGTGACTCTTAGTCGGGGTCTTTCCTTGGCCAGTAGCACTGTCAGGTGACTCACTCCAGTTCATGTCTCTAATCTCCTCCCACAATATGGAAGAAGAGGACAACAGTATAAGTCTGCAGCATGGCAGTTTATTGTGCAGAGGAGCCCTGGTGAGCAGCACTGCAACAGATGCTACACGGCAGGTAGCAGCAGATGCTCTGAAGCTGTTCAGATTGTTCAGATTGGCCTTGCTTCCGATGATGCTTCCAGAGGAGGAGAAATGGAGCCACAGCTGGGTCTATCAGGGTCAAAGTCACTTTTATGTCTTCTCTCCCTGGATCTTCTCAGCAATGGAGAGCATGCCCCATATGGTTTTCGTGCTCTGGTTATGAAAAAAGTTAACAACTTTTGTAAAGAATTGTTTAGCTCTATTCCTTGTAGTGGATCTAGGCTAGAAGGAAAAGAGCACAGAAGGGTAAGCATCTCCATGCAGGCTGATACTGGCTCCAAATATTCAAGGAATGTTAGTTCATTGTGCCTCTCTTGTGCTTTATTTATTATTATTAATGCCTAGAGGTCCCATCATGCAAGGTGCGGTATCTACACACACAGTGGCAGAGAGTATCTGCACTAAGGAGCTAACGTCTAGATAGAGATGCGACAGCGTGACTTGCCCAAGGTCACACGGCAAGTCAGTGGCAGAGCAGGGATTAGAACTCAGGTCTTCTGATTCTCAGGTGCACATGCATGGGTGGCAAGTTTGTAGAAATTTTGGTGGTGACCAGAACCCGCCCCCCAACTCTGCTCCCCCAAACTCTGCCCCCACCTGGAGGGGGCTGAGGGGGGGAGGTCGGGTGCAGATCCTGGGCTGGGGATTAGGGTGCAGGAGAGGTGCAGGGTGCAGGCTTTGGGATGGAGTTTGGGAGCTGGGTGCAGGCTCTGGGCTGGGGCAGGGGGCGGGTGTGCAGGAGGGGTGAGGGTGCAGGCTCTGGGCTGGGGTGGGGCGTAGGAGGGGTGAGGGTGCAGGCTCTGGGAGGGAGTTTGGGGGTGGGAAGAGGTGTGTGGGAAGGGGGAGGGGGTGCACCTTCTGGGGAGGGAGTTTGAGGATAGGAGGGAGTACAGGGGTGAGGGCTGTGGGGCTGAGGATGAGGGATTCATGATGCAGGAGGGGGCTCAGGGCTGGGCCAGAGGATTAGGGTGCGGGGGGATGAGGGCTCTGGCTGGTGCTGAGGGGTTCATGATGCAGGAGGGGGCTCAGGGCAGAGGGTTGGGGTGTGGGGTGAGGGCTGCGGGGCTGAGGATGAGGGGTTCATGATGCAGGGGCGCTCAGGGCTGGAGCAGAGGATCAGGGTGCGGGGGGATGAGGGCTCTGGCTGGGGATGAGGGTTTGAGGCATTGGAGGGGGTCAGGGATAGGGCAGGGTAAGGGCAGCCTGCCTTGCCATTACGGGGGGGGCGGGGGCAGGCGCTAGGACCTTGGGGCAGCAGACAGCCGTTCTGCCGGAGCCGATCTCTGACAGCGGAAGCAGGCAGGGCAGAGGCTCGCGCTGCTTTCTGTCAGGCAGGGACACAGCGCGGCGGGGGGGTGGCAGGCGGGGCCTGGGACCTGCTCCAGGCAGGGACGCGGCGGGAGGGGGAGGGAGGCCCGTGGGGGCCGGGGCTCGATCCAGGCAGGGCCGGGGGAGAGACCCAGCTCCAAATATCACTGGAGCAGGGCACCCGGCCCTGAATATTCCTGGAGCCCGGGCACCGCAGGTGTATATAACCTGCCGCCCATGTGCACACGGCCTCTCCAGAGAGCAGCCAACATCATTGTGGGCCTAGGGAGGGAGAGGAGTAGCCCTCAGGAGTGAGTGTCTGGACTCTGGATGGAGGGTGACATCGCTCGGTGGCTCTGAGGGAGGGGCAGGAACTTGCCTGCTGGAGGGACAGGGTGCAAGGGCCGGGCCATTGAAGGCCCATGATTATAAACTCAGCCATTATCCCCTCCCCCTTTGCTGTCTGTCACCCTTACGCCCACCTTGGGCAGGTCCCTGTTCTAGGGTAAGAAGGAGGGGCCATGCTGGGGCCTTTGCCTGGGGTGTGGGACCAGGGTCCATTCAGTGTCTGCATCCTACAACGTTTGTAAATGTCGCTGCCAGACAAAGGCAGGTGATGAGGAGCCTCCCCAGCCCCCATGTCCTTGCCCCGCTCCCAGGCACCGTATGGAGCTTTAGGTTTCTTACATATCCCAGGGAGATTAGAATTTGCTCCCTGCAGTTCTGCTGGCGGCTGTTGGGTTCCATCTCCAGGCTCGTGGGGCAGGAGGCCTTTGCCAGCTCACCGCCAGCAGATGAGCTGGACACTTGTTCTGGGGACACTTGTGCAGTGTGAAATATGTGGCAAGATCTCAGCGAGGGAAACCCGCAACCCTGCCTCAGCCCAGCCGTGAGCAGAGAGGAGGCCGCCTAGGACACTCACCTCCTCAGACGCCTCCTCACATTTGATAATGATGGAAGGGGGGTCCTGTTCAGTGGAGAAGAAGCCAGAGCAGTCTTTGACCAGCTGCAAGGGAGAGAAAAGAGACCTCAGCAGTAGAACAACTCGAGGGACTGCTGGAAACTGTTCTCGGTGAGATTCCCATGGCAAAGAAACTCTGGTAACTTTGGATCAACATTTGTACCGTGGGAAGCTGATCCCAGCCAGACCTTCCCCACTTCTGATATTCACCTCCTGCTATAACATGAGTGCACATTGTTTATGACATGGGTAAGAACTTAAGAACAGCCATACTGGATCAGATTAATGGTCCATCTAGCCCAGTATCCTGTCTTCTGACAGTGGCCAGTGCCAAATGCTTCAAAGGGAATGAACAGAACAGGGCAATTATCGAGTGATCCAGCCCCAGCATCTGGCAGTGAGAGGCTTAAGATCATGGGGCTGCATCCATGACCGTCTTGGCTAATAGCCACTGATGGACCTATCCTCCATCAATTTACCTAATTCTTTTTTTAATCCAGTTGTAGTTTGGCCTTCACAACATCTCCTGGCAATGAGTTCCACACGTTGACTGTGTGTTGTGTGAAGAAGCACTGCCTTTTGTTTGTTTTAAACCTGCTGCCTATTAATTTCATTGAGTTACCCCTTGTTCTTATGTTATGTGAAAGGATAAATAACACTTCCTTATTCACTTTCTTGACACCAGTAAGATTTTATAGACCTCTCTCATATCCTCTGAGTCATTTTTTTTTCTGAGTTGAACAATCCCTGTCTTTCTAATCTCTCCTCATAGAAGCTGTTCCATCCCCTTAATCATTTTTGTTGCCCTTCTCTGTATATGGCCAGTTCTAAAGTATCTTTTTTGAGATGGGGCAATCAGAACTTCACATAGTATTCAAGGTGTGGTGTAAGGATCTGTAATCAGAGTACAGTAGGAAAGACACTGTACCATACCATCCTTCTTTCCCTCCAGTCTCTGCTTGAGACTCGCATCTTCTAGGAGGTATATATAAGCCCTAGTCTCAGCCTGATGAAATGTCAGTTTAAATGATGACCAAACAGAGCCGGAGCAAAAAATCAGAGAAAAGATAAGATGCTACAAGACACATGTCGGACATGATTTAGCTTTTGCCTCTTTCAGCATCTCACTTCTACCTTCTTTCATCTCTCTCTTATAATGGCTGTTTAGAATAAGCTGTTCTGTGCAGGGTCCTTATCTCCATATTTCTCTGTACAATGCCTAGGAAACTTGGAGCATGCCGGGTGACGTGCACTCTGGTGCAGATGGCCAGCCCAAGGACTCTCTCCATCAAAGTACTCAAAATAAGGCATAAGTGGAACTTTGAGATGCACAGACGTCACGCTGGCCCCTTTGCCCATGATCGTTGCACTGTAGTTCATGCAATTTCACTCGTGCCCATATTGGGCTTGGAGACCCGGTAGAGCCTATAGATCACCTCCAATGTGTAGATGTGCGTTAGATGAGACAGACGAGAGGTGTAGATGTCTCCATGCACCCAGAGTTCCATACTCCCCCTGGTCTGAATTCACACTGGTTGACGTTGCATTTCTCTGATGCCAGGCACACTGTCTCTTTAACGGAGAACTTCAGCGGTTAGATAGTTTTTGAAGATGTGTCCTAAGAAGAAATTCAAGAAAAAACAAAATAAATGTTTGTGGTAAACAACAAGGCACCAGGCTTCATTGTGGCTTTTATAATTATCTTTATTTTATGGCACAACATCATCCTGGAGGCCTTGAGCAGCATCAGAACCTCGTTGTGCTAAGCACTGTTGAAATCCGAAGAGAAGGTCCTTGCCGTAAAGCAGGGGTTCTCAAACGGGGGGTCGGGACCTCTCAGGGGGTCACCAGGTTATTACATAGGGGGTCACAAGCTGTCAGCCTCCACCCCAAGCCCTGCTTTGCATCCAGCATTTATAATGGTGATAAATATATAAAAAAGTGTTTTTAATTTATAAAGGGGATTGTACTCAGAGGCTTGCTATGTGAAAGGGGTCACCAAGACAAAAGTTTGAGAACCACTGCCCTAAAGAGATTACAGTCTCTGAAGAGCTAAGAGGAGTGAAAAATAGAAAGTACTTTTGTTAGCCATGGGCCAAGGTTTTAGAAAGTGGCTGGTGATTTTGGGTGCTTTGAGTTTTTGGATGTCCAATCTGAGCCTCCTTAAAAGGAACTGTTTCTCAGAGGGCAGGAGCTCAACAAGTTGGGCCTAGGAAATCACTCGTCTCTTTCCAAATCTTGGCCCAAAGCCGACAGCCTACGGAGAGGGAGCCGCTCTGCTGAGCAAGGGGTTGCTATTTTGGGGCGCACTCACTCTTCAAAGGAGGAGCAGCATTTTAAAGCGAACACAGACTTGAACTGAAGATAATAAAATGACTCTAGAAACTTTTGCAATCAACATCAGGGCAAGCAAATAGGCCATTGATGAAAAATTATATTAGTATAAGAACATTTGATATTATAAGCTCATTTTGATTGCAAGGTATCCCTCTGGGTTTCGGCTTTCCCATCTACAAGAGGGTTAATAATTAGAGCTGGCTGGAAAACTAGAATTGCATTTACACAAAAATCAAAGTGTTGTATGTCTTTTTCATTCCATATTGAAACAAAACTGAAGCATTTCAAATTTTTTTTGCAAAAAACCTCCAGCCTAATGAACTTCACTCTTCAGATTTTTTTCCCACATGTTAACCTAGATTACCCTGTGCTCAGTTTTATCCCAGTTGGACGCACCTATTTTCCTCTGAGACTCTCCCTAATCCACTATGCTAGTCCTGAACCCAGCCACTGCATAATTTACCATCCTCCTCTCACCCAAGTAACAGTCCTGCACTGGGAGGGGCTCCCCTCACAGATCTGACTGTGGACGCATCTCTAATTGCCCCATGTGCACACTGCAGGGGATCTGAACCTTCAGGGTCTTGGGGATTGATCTAAAGCTCGTTAAAGTCACAGGCCAGACTCCCACTGATTTCAACAGGCTTTTGATCAGTCCCTTGCTAACTCGTGCTAAGGATCAGCTTCCAGGAGCCGATAGGCCAGTGTTGTGCCTGGCTCTAGGTTGTAGATCTGAACTGCAGCTAAAACTGCATCCTCGTGGGTTGGCAGAGGGGACGATGAGGGCGCGGGGGCTGCTGTGACCACCCCGACGAGCAGCAGGACTTTCAGGCAGGTCTCCATCCTGTGCCCTGGGGCATTCAGTGAGAGCTGGGTGGGCAGAACTGTCCCTCCCGGGGGAAGCCCTTTTATACGCTGACTCCTCCGGGTGGGCTACTGCCTCATTGGCTGCCTGCTTCGGTCCTCCCTTAACGGGTGACTTTTCTCCCTCCATCTGCAGGACGTTTCCATTGGCCACCCTCCAGGGCAGGAACAGGCAGGGCCGGTGCAACCATTTAGGCAACCTAGGCAGTCTCCTAGGGCGCTGGGATTTGGGGGGCACCATTTTCTTCGGAAGCAACCGCAGTGGCTGGATCTTCAGCCACCCCGGTCACCGCCGGCATTTAGGCGGAGGGAGCTGGGGCAGGGGAGCGAGGGGAGGGCCACCTGCAACAAGTGGGGGGGCGGCACACAGGGGAACTCCCCGCCCCAGCTCACCCCTGCCCCGCCTCCTCCCTGAGCACGCTGTGGCTGCTTCACTTCTCCCACCTCCCAGGCTTGCCTAAGCTGATTGGCGCCGCAAGCCTGGGAGGCAGGAGAAGTGAAGCAGCGACAGCGTGCTCGTGCGTGGAGCAGGGGTGAGCTGGGGCAGGCGGGGGTACCTCAGGGCGGAGGGTGGGGGATGGGGAGCTGCCCCGGGGGGGGCGCCTCAGGGCGGAGGGGTGGAGCTGCCGGGGGGGGGCGCCTCAGGGCAGGGGGTGAACTGCCACGGGGGAGAGGGCACAAGGTGGACGTTTCGCCTAGGTCGCGAAACATCCTTGCCCCGGCCCTGGGAACAGGAGGAGGTCGGTCAGAGGAAAAGGAGGGATTTTTAATTTAAATTGCTGAAATTGTGTGCACCAATTGCTAATTAATGCATGACGGGGGGTAGTGGCCAGGGGCCTCTGTTGGGGAAGGCTGGGGTACGTGTCTTCATTCTGTTGGGCCAGATCCTCAGCTGCTATAAATTGCCACAGCTCCACTGGCTTTCACAGATCTGTGCTGATTTATGTCAACTGCAGAAATACACCTATGAAGTCCAGAGAGCCAGAGCTTTACTCATCCACTCTCAGTCTGAAATTCCTCTAGAGTCAATTGGCAGGCATGGGACGCTGTTTCTGATGGTGCTGCTCATAAATCCAAGGGGAATGTACAGTGCAGTGACAATGGATAAACACATGCCGGACTGCTCCTGACAGGCCATTTTCCAGGGTTTCATGCCCTTTGTGTCCCAAGTGATGGGAGTTCCCTGTCACCATAGGAGGGCATTGTTCCAAAGCCTGAGGCCTCTCGCTATCAGCAGGTTTTCCTATAATTCAGCCGAACTTTTCCTTTTCTTTATTTTATGCCATTGCTGCCAGTCATACCCCATATCCCACCTCTTCACTTTGCGTGAACCCCTCTGCCGGCTGCTGTCGTGTCCTCCCTCAGCCATCCCTTAGGCCAGCAATCCATGGTTAGCTCTTTTAATCTTTACTCACGGGTTGATCCCTCCATCTCCCTGGTCGGGTTGACTGCTGGTCTCTGAATTCCTTCCGAGTTAGTCAGTCCCTTTCTGGAGGCAAGCTGCCCAGAGCCAAAAGCAGAGCCCTAAGGCTTGATCCTGCTGACCCTTATTTCATAGAATAGAATCTCAGGGTTGGAAGGGACCTCATCTGGTCCAACCCCCTGTTCAAGGCAGGACCAATCCCCAACTAAATCCTCAAATCCCTACGTGGCCTCCTCAAGGATTGAACTCACCACCTTGGGTTTAGCAGGCCCATGCTCAAACCACTGAGCTCTGAGTCTGTTCAGGTCAGCAAAGTTACTCATGAGCTAAGCTTCTGTAGAGCCACTGAGGGAGGGACGGTTACCTCTCTGCGCTCTGACATCATGGCTTCGCGTAGACATCCCCAAATTTGCACTGGCTCTTTTCGTCTCTTCCAGGTCGTTAATGAAACTGTCTACAATAAGTCCGAGCCTCGGATCAAACCATAACGTTTCCCATTGGACAGACCCCACAACCTCATGCCCCATTTCTTCCTTATCCTTTATTTACAGTTGACCAATTTTCAGTGCACATGGCTGTGTCCCTACCCAAGCCAATTTGAATTAATTTTGAGAGTCAGATTTCTTGAGACAGTTTCAAATGCTTTATCGAAAGCCAGTTATATCACACTGACCACTTCCTATTCATCCACTGGTCCTGCAGTTCGGTCAAGCACAACAATCAAACTGTCAGATCTGTTCTTCTGTGTGATCAGAGCATGTCCTCTGTGTCCAGAGTGGGGCCCTCGCAATACTTTCCCTCCCACATAAAACACAGTAAACAATGTGGACGGTATTGCTGGCTGTGAAGCCCCCTTGATCAGGATTCTGCTGCGGGATGAGAACAGGAAGTCTCAGGATTCTTTCTTCAGCTCATTTCTTGCACATTCTGGCTGACCGTTTAGCTGCGGTTTTGTAATCCAGGCAGGACAGATGGGGCTTGTAACTGATATTTCCATCCTTCCCTGGGTAATACGTGTATTAAAACCGGTGCCAGGCAGAACTGGGCAGAAGTGTGTTCATACCACTTGCTTCTCTATCAGTCGGTTGCTGAAATGCTAGAAGTTTTGGACGTGTCTTATAACACTCCCCTATTAGCCTGTCTGATCCTTGAGTCATGGTTTTCTTTAATCCACTTACTGTTGTTTGTTATTATTATTGATTTGTATTATTATTACACCCAAATCACAAAACCATCCTTTCTCTAGCCCAACTTTCACCCTCAGCCCCACGGAGTGTCTCTTGCATGCGCCCCTCTGGGGTTTAGGTTAGATGCAGAGCAGTACTTGAGTCCCAGTTTGGATGTTGATCATTGAATTTGGCCAATGGTTTGCAAAATCTGTCGATTCCTTCTCTGACTTCAGGCAAGTCACTTTATCTCTCTGTTCCCCGTCTGTAAATAATGATCCTTCTTTTCTCCCACTCTTCATCTGAATTGCCTGTTTAGACTGTATGCCCATAAAGGTATGTTCTCTTTCTATCTGTATGTACCGCACCTAGCGCAATAGGGCCCTGATCTTGCCTGAAACCTGTAGGTGCTGTGTCATGTAAAATAATTAGAAGAATGAGATGCATTGTGGTGGAGAATCTGGCCCCAGTCTTTAGTTTCTGGTGCTCTATTGAATAGTGGTTGCTCTGAGAGTCCCATTGCAGCTTCCTTGCAGCCCTAAAGTTTAGCACTGCTCAGCCAAGGGGCCTGCAAACATTTGCAGTCTCCTTCTTGCAGGTGCATCTGTAACAAGATGTTACTTTTGTATTTGTCAGATGTCTCCCTGCTTTTTCCTTGCAGGTCTCCAGCGCAAACCCGATTGCTGACCCCTGCTTATCCTAGAACTCCTGCTGAACTGAAATTTGGGGGTGTCGTCCTCTAGGTTTGCCTTGTGTTGACAAGGTGTCTGCACTAAATTCTGAATTTCCAAGTGTGCAGCACAGGCTCCTCCAGCTTAGGAAACTGACCAGCATTTATCCTTCATTTCAGTCCTGGTCCCCCAAGCAGCCTCTTTCTTCAGACTTCACTGGTATATCTTCCCTACACTACAGGTCCTCTGCATGTGGAAGGCACCTGCCTCCTTCACAGCCTTTGGGGAGACTGGCCCCTGGCTCTGACCCTTCTGCCCACGCCCTCCCCACAGCCAGAGCCCCAAGACCCCCTCCTCCCCCCTGCAGCTGGAGCCACAAGCTCTCCCCCACCCCGCCTGGAGAAGCCTGGCACACACACCCCCACTCAGCCACAGGAGTACGGGCCGGCCTAAGCCATGAGCACCCCCCAGCCCCACCTGGAGGAGCCCTGAATGGGTCTCCCCAAACCAAGGAAAAGTATCTGTTAGAAGATGCTTTTGATATGCCCCATGCAGGTTCCAGGGTGGCTGAGGAGGTGGTATGTGCCTTCTCAGCCGCCCTGGAACCTGAATGGGGCATAATAAAGCAAAAACTTCACCACCAAACCCGCAACTGGGGGTCCTGCGGCCGCAGCAGTGCCGGGGGAGGTAGAGCCTCCCATGGCCTGTTATACCCACTGCCCATGCATGCCACCTGTACTTCTGCGCTGCTGCCTTCAGAGCTGTGTGGCCGGAGAGGGGTGGCTGCTGGCTGACGGCCCAGCTCTGCAGGCAGCAGGGCAGAAGTAAGGGTGGCAATACCATACCATGCCATCCTTACCTCTGCGCTGCTGCTGGCGGCAGCTCTGCCTTCAGAGCTGGGCTCCTGGCCAGCAGCCGCCGCTCTCCAGCTGCCCAGCTCTGAGGGCAGCGTCGCCGCCAGCCGCAGAGCAGAAGTAAAGGTGGCAATACTGCGATCCCCCTACAATAACTGTGTGACCCCCCCCACCCCACTATTCCCTTTTGGATCAGGACTCCTACAGTTACAACACTGAAATTTCAGATTTAAATATCTGAAATCATGAAATGTATGGTTTTTTTTAAAATCCTGTGACCATGAAATTGACCAAAATGGACTGTGAATTTGGTAGGACCCTACTTATCAGGCTCTGGTTTATTGCGAGGCAAAGTTAAGTGGCGTTAATCATGGAATTATAGGACTGGAAGGGACCCTGAGAGCTCTCTAGTCCAGTCCCCTGCACTCATGGCAGGACTAAGTGTTATCTAGACCAGGGGCGGGCAAACTTTTTGGCCTGAGAGCCACATCAGGTTTCTGAAATTGTATGGTGGGCCGGTTAGAGGAGGCTGTGCCTCCCCAAAGAGCCAGGCATGGCCCGGCCCCGCATCGCATCCGACGCCTCCTGCTTCTCATCCCCTGACGTGCCCCCCCAGGACTCCTGTCCCCTGACCGTCCCCCACTGCCCAATCCAACCCCTCTTCTCATTCCTGATTGCCCCCCTGGAACCCCTGCCCCACCCAACCATCCCTTCTCCCTGTCCCCTGACCGCCCCTGGAACCCCTGTCCCTGACTGCTCCCCCGGGACTCCTGCCCCTATTCAACCCCTGTTCCCCACCGTCTGACCACCCTGACCCCTATCTACACCCCTGTCCCCTGACCACCACTCTGATTCCTGACTGAGGCCCTGAACGAGGGCTGCTGTGATGCATATCAGTGATAATAAATAATATTGCCATGAATTTTTGCCTAGAAATGGCTCTTTGGGCTTTTCAAACATGCTGTGTCTGTTACGCACATGATACAAATATCTCAGAACACTACACACCCGTAGTGACTTACATGTGTGTTGTGTCCTGTTGTGTTGGACAGTCTGTGATTCACCCTACACAGAACTAAAGAGCCTTTCCTTTCTCGGGTTATGCTTTCGTTAGAGGAACAAAGATAAATGGCATAACTGTGCCTGGAACTCCCTGAAATGGAGATTATAATATTTCTCTAGACCTAGTGTCTCAGGAGTGCTGGGAGGGTTAATTAGACAATGTCTGAATATGTAAAATGTAATGTAAATTCTGCTATTAAAGTACTCTGACCTGAATGAGGTAAGGACTGAGGTTATTCCGAATGGGTCTCTCACCCTCACCTACACAGCACTGGAACGTTATGGCAGTTGCAGGTTTGCTTCCCAAATGCGATGGTATTTCTTTTGCAAATGCAGGAAACAGAAGTTAGTTGGGTAAGACCCCCAGCAATTTGCTTACTGGAATACGGTTTCTAGTCCATTTGTTTGCTGTGCTATGTAAAACCCCAATTCCACAGTATCGTGCAGACAGACAGAACCTGGCACTTGTGTGGCACCCCATTGTTTTCCATGGGGTCCCTGTGTGCACAGGGGTCTGTCCTCTGGAATGACTGCAGATTTGGGGCCTAAAAGTTGGAGCTCTTGCAATATTCAAAGTAGAAATACGGTGAATTTTTTAATAATGAAGATAATTGACCACAGGAACAATTTACCTCAGGATGGTCTGGATTCTCCATCACTTGCAGGCTTTCAGTCAGGACTGGATCGCTTTCTAAAAGAGATGCTCTTGCTCAAACAGAAGTTACGGACTTGAGGCAGAAATGGCTGGCTGAGGTTCTTTGGCCTGTTCTGTGTTCCACAGAAGCTCAGACTAGATGATCACAGTGGTCTCTGCTGGCCTGAACAGCTGTGACTGTATGAAAGCTATGAAGGTCGGCAGCAACGCTTCAGTAACACATCTGTTGGGTTCCAAATTCCTTTCTCAGGGAGAGCTTGGAAGCTCCCTCATCTCTGCCTCTCATAATTGCATCATTGTTAGCACAAGAACCTGCTTCCCTGTAGCTACTGTCATTTGGACCAGGCTTCTTGCTCCTCTCTGTCCGTCAGATGATATTTTGTATAAAAATTCCAAATCCACTCGGTCCCTGGGCTTTACCAGTGCCTCTCACATGTCAAACTCAATGAAGAGTTTAGTCATATAATGACAAGCGAGTGTTGCCCAGAAGTGTGTCTAGCAGTCTATAATATGTGCACAAAGTTGTCAGTCTGTCCTCCACCACACACCCACACTCTCTCTCTCGCTCTCTCTCTCTGTACACAAAGTCTCCCAAGGCAGACATGCCATCACACACAATGGAAAAAATCATACCCTACCTATGGGATAAATTCCTTGCTGGTAACAGTGCCTCTTGATCTGTTGAATTTAAGGGAGTTATGCCTGTTACCATCAGGTGAAGTTCCCAGTGATTATAACCTGGGTGCCTTGAGATGCAGGTACCTTTGTCCCAGGAGGATCACTAGCAGAGTGGGTGCAGTGAGATATCTCCCTGGCGGTGGGTTTCCCTGACAAAGAGCTGCAAGGGCTGTTGCCCTCTGGACACTGAAAGCCGTACACTCTTGTGAATGTGGGGTGTGCAGCCTAACCCCAGGATTCCAGCTGATTTGAGTTCCCATCTCTGCTAGTCCTGGCACATTTGCCAACAGATATTTGCTGCAAAAGGAAGCAACAGCTTTTGGGAAAACCCAAGTGTACACATAACAAATCCCCCAAGGTCAGAGTGACAATCGGGGGTGTCCTAGTGGGGGCGACATGACGGCCCTTCCCAGCACTGGATGGGGAGAGGTGGCATGGTCCTGTTGGTGGGTCACTGTGGGCACGGCAGCCACTATGTTCACTCCTTTGCAGCAGACCCTGAGCTGAGGGAGAAGAACTGTGTGTGACAGCTACTGCGACCCCCTGCAGGATCTTTGGGGACCAATGTGTTAAACCTAGAAATGGCTTCGGGATTATGGTATTCTACTCTCAGTTAAGGGGAGTCACTAAAACTGAACCATTCTAAAGAGGCACCTGCCGCTGGACAGGTTTTCATGCACTGGTTCAAACTGGGGTTTCCAGAGACAATCAGAGAAAGGGCTTTTGGCATAAATAAGCTGAGTTTAAACTGACACGGATTCCGATCCAGCAAACGGACAGGGCCTTCTGTCCACGGGGGGCCCCAACCTTTGCGGAAGTGTTAGAAAGACTTTGCCCTGGCATGGGCCCCATAGGACTGGTGGGTGATTCCTGGAATGTTTAGTGTTTGCTTAAATTGTGGGTGCCCAGGAACCAGGGCAGAGCAGGGGGTGTCAAAGTGCAGTTAATGCTGAAACTATTCCAGTTAATGCTGAAACTGTCCTTTATCGTTAGAAAGTATTTCCTGATATCTAACCCAACTCTCCCTAGTTGCGGATGAAGCCAGTTGCTTCGTGTCCTACCTTCAGTGTCCATGGAGAGCAATTGATCACCATCTTCTTTACAACGGCCCTTAACACATCTGACGACTGTTATCGGGTCCCCCTCAGTCTTCTTTTCTCAAGACTAAACATGCCCAGTTTTTTCCCCTTTCCTCATAGGTCAGGTTTTCGAGACCTTTTATCATTTTGGTTGCTCTCCTCTGGTCTCTCTGCAATTTGTTCATGTATTTTTTAAAGTGTGGCACCCACAACTAGACACAGCACTCCAGTGGGGTCTCCCCGGTGCCCCGTAGAATGGAACAATTACCTCCCGGGGCTTACATGTGACATATCTCTTAAGACACCCCAGAATGATATTCAGCTTTTTCAAAATAACATCCCCTCATTGGCTCATATTCAGTTTGTGATCTACTGTAACCGCAGATCCATTTCTGCATATTACCACCTAGCTAGTCAGTCCCCGTTATGTATTTGTGCATTTGATTTTTCCTTCCTTGGTGTAGAACTTTGCACTTGTCTTTACTGAGTATTATTTTGTTGATCTCAGAAAAGTTCTCCAATTTATCAAGGTGATTTTGAATTTTAATCCTGTCCTGCAAAGTGCTTGCAACCCCTCTCAGCTGGGTGTCCTCTGCAGATTTTATAAGCATACTCTCCACTCCATTATCCACCTCATTAATGAAAATATTGAATAGTAATGGACCCAGGACAGACCATTGGAGGTCACCATTAAATACACCCTCCCATTTTGACTGTGAACATTCATAACTACTTTCTTAGTATGTTTTTTCAACCGGTGTTGCACCCACCTTGTAGTATTTCATCTTCACCACATTTCTCTCATTTGCTTATGCAAATGTCATGTGGGACTGTGTCAAAAGCTTTACTAAAATCAAGATATAGCACATCTACTGCTTCACCCTATCCACTGGGCCAGTAATCTGAAAAAGAAACCTGACAAAGAAAGAAATTAAGTTGATTTGGCATGATTTCTTCTTGACAAAGCCATTTTGTCTACTACTCATCATGCTGTTCTAGTCTAGGCGCTTACACAGGGATTGTTTAATGGTCTGTTTGAGTAACTTTCCAGGTGTTGAAGTTAAGCTGACTGTCTGTAATTCCGCAGGTCCTCTTTGTTCCCTTTTTTAAAGAGAGGTACCATGTTTTCCCTTCTGTAGTCCTCTGGGACTCCACCCATCCTCCATGAGTTCTGGAAGACCATCGCTACTGGTACAAAGATTGCTTCAGCTAGTTCCTTAAGTACCCTAGGGTGAATGGCGTCCAGCCTTGCCACCTTGAATACATCTAACTTATTTAAATATTTAATCTGTTTCCCCTATTCTGGCTTGTGTTCCTTCCCCCTTCTTGTTAAGCATCTGGTCACAATCAACTCCTTTAGTGAAGACTGATGGAAAATAGGCATCAAACTCCTCAGCCTTCTTGGTATCCTCTGTTATTAGCTCCCCTTCCCTCTTATATAGCAGACCTTCACTTTCCTCCATCTTACCCTTGCTCCTAATGTATTTATAGAACCTCTTCTTATTGCCTGGTATGTCCCTTGCTCGGTGTAACTTACTTTATATCTTAGCATTCCTGGTTTTTTCCTATGTTCTTGGGTTGTTCTTTTCTACTCATCCTTAGCAATTTGTCCATGTTTCCACTTTATAATGTTCAGGTCACTAAAGAGTGCCTGATGCAGCCATACTGCCTCTCATGAGACTTCATATCATTCATGACTTCAACTGATAGAATTTTAAGGCTAGAGCGTAAGGGCGGCAGAATCAGGTTTGTTGTCAGGCCAAAGAGCTCGAGGGTTTTCAGTCTGATGGAATTTGTACCTTTAATGACCCTGCTTTGGGATTTTGTCCCTGTGGGTTTGTGTACAGGAAGGTGGGAAGGGAGCTGTGGGATCCTCTTTCATTATCAACACCATGCTGAAAGCTGTGCTGGGAGCCTGAACTCTATGGGTGTGCCTGGTTGGGAGAAACCTTGGAGCAGCCCCATCTTGTTTTTTAGGGAAAAATCCCCCCCATGGCAGAGGGTCTGCAAAGGGACCTGAGCACCATCAAGCCTTTAACACAGGACATTGTCAGTCCCTCCTTGCTGGAGTGTACTAAACCCTCAGGGAGTGATTTCTTTGGGGGTTATGGGGCTACCTGGGTCATAGAGCCAACAGGGCAGTGGGTGTTACCCACTTTCTAGATGAAACCCGCAGTAAATCAGGGAGGCTGAGTGAGTCCCTGAAGGACGTGACTGTTAACCCATTTAAGATCCTCAGTGACTGTATCCGGGGCTTGCGTGTGCTATTTAAACCCATTCCCTTAGGGCTCTCAAGGCCAATTTTTTTGCCATCTTGTGGTGGATGAATGTAAATTCCAGTTTCTAAAGCATTACATGCCCTGAGTACTAAATTTTCCAAAGTGACCATTGATTTTGGGTGCCTCAAAACTTAGAGAGACCTTGAAGGGGCCACGTTTTCGGAGGGAAGCTGCTCAGCATTTTCTGAAAACCAGGCCCCTTCGAGGACATCCTGTGTTGGGCACCCATAGCGGCTAGTCACTGTTAACAAGTTGAGCCTTAGTGTCTGGATCTCTGTTGCACTGGAGAAGGTGTTGGCAGGGCTGCCCAGAGGATTCAGGGGGCCTGGGGCAAAGCAATTTCGGGGCCCCTTCCATAAAAAAAAGGTTGCAATACTATAGAATACTGTGTTCTCATGGGGGCCCCTGTGGGGCCCAGGGCCTGGGACAAATTGTCCCACTTCCCCCCTGCCCCTCCGGGCAGCCCTGGGCATTGGGTCTCTTTAATGAGGATGGCGTGTGACTCCTAGTCGGGGGTGTTCATTGGCCAGTAGCACAATCAGGTGACTCCCTCCGGTTCACGTCCCTAATCTCCTCCCACAATATGGAAGAAGAGGACAACAGTATAGTTTGCAGAATGGCAATTTATTATGCAGAGGAGCCCTGGTGAGCAGCACTGCAACAGCTGCTAAGCAGCGGATAGAAGCAGATACTCTGAAGCTGTTCAGATTGTTTCAAGCCTTGCTTCCGATGGTGCTTCCAGTGGAGGAGAAATGGAGCCACAGCTGGGTCTGGCAGCAGCGGTTCGCTTTCATCTCCTCTCTCTCTGGTTCTTCTTAGCCAATTAAACCTAAACCCGCACAAACAATTTTCCAGCGATGTCAATAAATAAACCTACCAGCTTTTCTCCCCCAACATCTCAAGCGGCCCCGTGTGCATGGGTGGCAAGTTTGTAGAATTTTTGGTGGTGCCCAGAACCCGCCCCCCCAACTCTGCCCCCCCAAACTCCAGCCCCACCTGCCTAAGGCTCTGGGAGGGAGCTCGAGGGGGGAGGTCTGGGGTGAAGATCCTGGGCTGGGGATTAGGGTGCAGAAGGGGTGCAGGGTGTAGGCTTTGGGATGGAGTTTGGGTGCTGGGTGCAGGCTCTGGGCTGGGGCAGGGGGTGGGTGTGCAGGAGGGGGTAAAGGGTGCTGGCTTTGGGATGGAGTTTGGGTGCAGGCTCTGGGCTGGGGGTGGGGGCATAGGAAGGGGTGAGGGGTGCAGGCTCTGGGAGGGAGTTTGGGGATAGGAGGGAGTACAGGGGTGAGGGCTGTGGGGCTGAGGATGAGGGATTCATGATGCAGGAGGAGGCTCAGGGCTGGGGCAGAGGATTAGGGTGCAGGGGGGATGAGGGCTCTGGCTGGTGCTGAGGGGTTCATGATGCAGGAGGGGGCTCAGGGCAGAGGGTTGGGGTGTGGGGTGAGGGCTGCGGGGCTGAGGATGAGGGGTTCATGATGCAGGGGCGCTCAGGGCTGGGGCAGAGGATCAGGGTGCAGGGGTGAGGGCTCTGGCTGGGGCTGAGGATTAAGGTGCGGGGGGATGAGGGCTCTGGTTGGGGATGAGGGTTTGGGGCATTGGAGAGGCTCAGGGCGAGGGCAGAAGGGCTGGGTAAGGGCAGCCTGCCTTGCCATTAGGAGAATTAGGGGAATACGCGGCGGGGGCTGGGACCTGCTCCAGGCAGGGCCGGGGGAGAGACCCAGCTCCAACTATTGCTGGAGCAGGGCACCCGGCCCTGAATATTCCTGGAGCCCGGGCACCGCACGTGTATATAACCTGCCGCCCATGCCCGTGTGACGACATTAGGCTAGAGAGAAAAGAGGTGAGGGTCAGAATCTCCACTCAGACTGAACCCGTCTCCTGCAGCTCAGAGACTGTTACTTTGTTCTCTCTTGTGTTTCATTTGTTATTAGCAATGACTAGAGGCCCCAACTTTGATCAGAGCTGTGGTAGCTGCTGCACACACGAACAGTGGGAGACAGTGTCTGCCCCAAGGGGCTCACAGTCTAGATAGACAGAGGGGTAAAGGGTGAGGGGGTGACAGTGTGACATGCCTGAGGTCACGCAGCTGGTCAGTAGCAGAGCAGGGAGTAGAGCCCAGGTCTCCTGAGTCCCAATCCAGTGCCCTCTCCCCTGGAGCTCATGGCCTCTCCAGAGCAACAGAGGGCGTCCGACCAGTGTCACTGTGGGCCTAGGGGATTAGTGGGGGAGAGGAGTAGCCCTCAGGAGTGAGTGTTGCTGCTGCACTCTGGATGGAGGGTGACATCGCTCGGTGGCTCTGAGGGAGGGGCAGGAGCTTGCCTGCTGGAGGGACAGGGTGCAAGGGCCGGGCCATTGAAGGCCCCTGATTATAAACTCAGCCATTATCCCCTCCCACTTTGTTGTCTGTCACCCTTACGCCCACCTCGGGCAGGTCCCTGTTCTAGGGTAAGAAGGAGGGGCCATGCTGGGGCCTTTGCCTGGGGTGTGGGACCAGGGGCCATTCAGTGTCTGCATCGTACAACGTTTGTAAATGTCACTGCCAGACAAAGGCAGGTGGTGAGGAGCCTCCCCAGCCCCCCTGTCCTTGCCCCGCTCCCAGGCACCGTATGGAGCTTTAGGTTTCTTACGTATCCCAGGGAGATTAGAATTTGCTCCCTGCGGTTCTGCTGGCGGCTGTTGGGTTCCACCTCCAGTCTCGTGGGGCAGGAGGCCTTTGCCAGCTCACCGCCAGCAGATGAGCTGGACACTTGTTCTGGGGACACTTGTGCAGTGTGAAATACCTGGCAAGATCTCAGCGAGGGAAACCCGTAACCCCGCCTCAGCCCAGCCGTGAGCAGAGAGGAGGCCGACTAGGCCACTCACCTCCTCAGACGCCTCCTCACATTTGATAATGATGGAAGGGGGGTCCTGTTCAGTGGAGAAGAAGCCAGAGCAGTCTTTGACCAGCTGCAAGGGAGAGAAAAGAGACCTCAGCATCTTACTGTCAGACTTGGTCACAAGTTCAGCAGGAGGTTGGGAGGCTCAGCCTCCGGCCTGGTTTGGACATCACAGTGGATCAGGACCCCATTGTGAGAGGAATTGTACAAACACAGGCCAGAAAGATGATCCCTGCCCTGAGGAGCTTTCAATGTAAGTAGCCTTTGCTCATGTTCAATAGTTCCTTACTTTGCAAACAGTCACTGTGGGATTCCTTGTGTCCTCCAGCTGCATGAGAGGGGCCATTCAGGAGACCTGGGTTGAATTCTCCTCTCTGCCACTGACCTGGTGTATTTAGATTGTGAACACTTTGGGGCGGGACAGGGACTGTCTGTGGTTGTGCAGCACCTGACACCAGGGGCCCTGATCTCATTAGGGATGTCAAAATGCTAGTGTACCACGAATCAGATTTTACACACGCTGCATCCCCTTCTCCTTGTGCCTTCAGTGAGGGTTCCCCGGTAGAACAGTGCCCCAGCTGTCAACAGCAAACCAGAGATTAAAAACCATCCAGTCCTATAATTAGGGGTTGGATGAATGGATGGATGTTGCTTGTGAATTGATGTTAAGGATCAGTAAACAGGCTACTGCGGAAAGGGCGCAGTCCCCTGGCCCCATTCCTTCCTTTATGTCTCTGCTGGAAACACACATTTTCTGTGAGGCTTCTGGACCTGACAGATGCTATTGGTCAACTGAAGGTGCAGAGGGAGGTGTCTCCATGCAGCAGGTGATCCTTACCCCGTCTTCTTTGAATTCACACTGGTTGGGGTCGCGTTTCTCTGATACCAGGCACACTGTCTCTTTCGCAGTGAATGTCAGCGATTGGATAGTTTTTGAAGACACGTCCTGAGAAGAATTCAATGAAAGAACAAAATAAACATTCACTGTGAGCAGCAAGGCACCAGGCTCCACTTTGGCCTTGTAATCATATTTATATTGTATTACAGTATTGCCCGGCGGCATGGATCTGATGGTCACTGCCCCGGGGAGGCAGGGCTCTGACTGTCAGCCCCAGAGTGGCAGGACTCCATCCGTTCCCTTTATCCCCTCTCGAGCCCTATCCACCTGGGCTAACAGCCAGAGCTCTTCCAAAAAGAAAAAAAAAGCACACATTCCCACGCCTCCCTTGCGAGGCCCGCCCCGTAGTTTGAGAACCATTGCTCTAGTCTACTGACGTAATAAGTGATTGATAATCATTCTCAGCTGCTGTCTAGGGCCTTACCTATTTCAAATGCAGTTCAAACATTAATGCAGGAATGCAACTTTATATGCCATGGGCTAGATCTGGTGCAGCTCCATTGTCATAAGTGAAGCTGACGTGCACCAGATGCAGGTCTGGCTCATGTCTCTCCATCAGTAGGTTCAGAACAAATAATTGGTATCTTGCAATTCTTCCCCCATCTCCTGCCTTTCTCTTACACAAACACTGAGTGACTGGATTTTCTATGTGCTCTAATTCCTGAAAGTGCGATTCTGGTTAGAAATGACATGGTCCAAGTGAGGTCCTGGGATTCCAGGGCTTATTGCCTCACTGCAATTTCCATATGTAGGTTCCTGTCTTGCAGAAGTTACTTGCGTGTGCCAATGTTTGCAGCATTGGGTCCCAAAGCATCCTCCTTTTGGGCCTGATCAGGTACCACTCTGAGCACTCCTGTGTGGGGCTGAGTGCCCTCAACTTCCACTGACCCCACTGCGACCAGAGGGGAACAAGCCTGTCATTGAACAATGGTTATTTCCCTAGCTGTCAGTCCTGCAAATCGAACTTTGCTCTGAAGTTCAAGCCCCGCTGTTCCCTCTCCTGCCTCATCGTGGGAATGCAGTAAACAACCTGCTGTTGATGATGCAGGAGAAAGAACAGAATCCAGCTCCCGCTCTGCAGAGCCAGCTGGAGTACAAAGGAGTGAGCATTTCTGTTAGCCATGGGCCGGGATTTTAGAATGTGGCTGGTGAGTTTGTGCCTCGTAACTGGGCGCCCAGTTTGAGATCCTGAATGGGGCCTGATGCTCAGAGGGCAACTGCTCAGCATGTTCTGGAAATCAGACCCTTTAATAGTGTTTCAAGTTGGGCACCTGAAATCACTTGTCACTTTCAAGACCCTTGGCCAACAGCTCTGATTGCATACGCAGAGGGAGCAGCTCTGCTGAGCAAGGGGATGCCAATGTGGGGCACACTCACTTTTCAGAGCAGTTAAAAAGGAACATAAGCTTGAACTGAACATAAAAAGTAACTCAGGCAACTTTTCCAGTCAGCATAGGTGTCAGTAAACAGGGCATTAATGAAAAATTACATACATTAGAACATAGATAGTGTATGCTTATTTTGATTGCCAGGTATTGCTCTGTGCCTCAGTTTTCCCCTCTGACATGGGGATAATAATACGTCCTTTCTCTACCCTTTGTCTTATCTATGTAGATTGTAAAGTTCTAGGCAGGAACTGTCTCTTGCTATGTATTTGTACAGCACCTAGCACAACAGGGCCGTGGTCTTGGCTTGAACCTCTAATGCTGCTGGGATATAAATAATTTCTCAATTAGGTCCTCTGGGAAGAATAGTGCCCAGCACTTTGTTACCACTTAATAAATAATGACAACAAGGGATTAACAAATGTCTTTAAATGAAATCTGTCTTCTACATGCTGCTAAATTTGAATTCTCTGCACAAGGAGACCCAGGGAGGGCACTGAATTCAAAGAATTTCTCCTCTGAAACCTTTTTAAATCTTCAGAAGTCCAAGCCTTCAATGATCAATCAGTATTTATTTGTAAAGACTCAGAACCCAGACAGAAAAAACAAAAGAAAACAAATATATTACTTTAAGAAAATTCAAGAACTGTAAGCCAATCCCATGATTTTTTCAGGGCGGACTCATTCTCTTTGAACACTTGTGGCTGGTCACCCCCTTTGCGCCAGGTGCTGTACAAATACAGATTAAGACGGTCCCTGCCCCGAATTACTCACAGTATAATTCAAATGGAAACATTCTCTGCCTGCTGAATCTGAATGAACTGCTGGTGTCAGGCCCTTCCTCTGCAGCGGGACCGGGAAGCTGCTGTGCCGCAATAAAGGGAAATAGCTGTCTGGCTGCTACCCGTCCCTGCACATATTTCACTCCCTCTTTATAACCAATTTTGGCCATGCTGCTTTCAGTGACTCCAGCTGGCTTGTCTGTAAATTCCCTGTTGTTCCCCTTCCCCATCCTCTGCCTACTTGGATTGTGAACAGAAACTGTCTCTCATGGCACCACCAGAAATCAGCCCTGGATAATGACGAGAGTGCAAATCAGACTGTGGGTACAGGAGTCTAGCATCAGAGGCAGCGATTCCCCATTGACCTGCTCCATGAGCTCAAGCAGCATCGAATATACACAGGCCACAAAGCGATTCCCCAGCTCAGAGCCCTTACTAGGTATTTTTGCGCCTGAGGCAAGAATATAAAATTGTGCCCTCCCCCAGGGCCAGCTCTTCGGCGGCAATTCGGCAGTGGGTCCCTCAGTCCCTCTGGGAGGGAAGACCTGCCACCGAATTGCTGCCGAAGAATGAATGAAGTGGCGGCGGTCGAGCTGCCGCCGAAGCGCCACCAATCGCAGCTTTTTTTTTCTGCTTTTTTTCCCCCTCCGCTGCTTTCTGGGCCCCTTGGCTTTGTGCGCCCGAGGCAAGTGTCTCACTCGCCTCGCCCTTGTTACGGCTCTGCCCCAGGTCACTCACCCAGTCTGGCTGCGGCTCAGCTTCCAGGAGCCGATAGGCCAGTGTTGTGCCTGGCTCTTGGTTGTAGATCTCAACTGCAGCTAAAACCGCAGCCTCGTGGGTTGGCAGAGGGGACGATGAGGGCGCGGGGGCTGCTGTGACCACCCCGACGAGCAGCAGGACTTTCAGGCAGGTCTCCATCCTGTGTCCTGGGGCATTCAGTGAGAGCTGGGTGGGCAGCCCTGTCCCTCCCGGGGGAAACCCTTCTAAACGCTGCCTCCTCTGTAGGGGCTACTGCCTCATTGGCTGCCTGCTTCGGTCCTCCCTTAACCGGTGACTTTTCCCCATCCATCTGCAGGACGTTTCCATTGGCCACCCTCCAGGGCAGGAACAGGGGGAGGTCGGTCAGAGGAAAAGGAGGGTTTTTTCAAATACATTGCTGAAATCGTGTGCACCAATTGCTAAACAACCCATGGTGGTGGATATCCAGAGCCGGCCTCCGCGTTGGGAAAGGCTGAGCTACGTGTCTTAATTCTGTTGGGCCATATCCGCAGCTGGTACAAGTTGCCATAGCTCCAGTGGCTTTCATGGATCTACGCTGATTTACACCAATAGAAGACCTGTCCCCTAAAGTCCAGACAACCAGAGCTTTACCCGTCAGCTCTCAGTCCAGAAATCCCACAACAAGCATTCCCCCAGAGCCAGTCAGTAGGCACAGGTCGCTGCTTTTGATGGTGCCCCCACTAAATCCAAGGGGAACGTACAGTCCATCGACAATGGATAAGCACACCCCGGACTGCTCCTGACAGGCCAACCGGCTCTTCTGTATTCCTAGAGGTGGGGCTCCCCCGTGTCCAATAGGAAGACCCTGTTATAAAGCCTGAGAGATTTTGCTATCATGAAATCTTCCTATGAGTCAGCCTAACCCGTCCCTTCTTAATGTTATTCCATGGCTCCTAGTCATACTCCTAGCCCCCTTTAGAAATGTATCCCCCTCTCATGGGTTAAGTCCTTTGTAGGCTGCTGCCCTATTTCCCTTATCCTGTATTCACAGATGGCCAGTTTTTACTGCACGTGGCTGTGTACCTGCCCAAGAAAAGTTGAATTAATTTTGAGCGTCAGATTTCATGAGGTGCTGTCTCAAATGTGTTACCAAAAGCCAGTTATATCCCATCGACCACTTCCCCTTCATCCACTGGTCCTGCAGTTCTGTCAAGCACAACAATCAGACGGTCAGACCTCTTCTTTTTATGTGATAAGAGCACGTTCTCTGTGTCCCGAGTGGGGCCCTCGCAATACTTTCCCTCCCACATAAAACACCGTGAACAGTGTGGACGGTATTGCTGGCTATGAAGCCCCCTTGATCAGGATTCTGCTGCGGGATGAGAACAGGAAGTCTCAGGATTCTTTCTTCAGCTCATTTCTTGCACATTCTGGCTGAACGTTTAGCTGCAGTTTTGTAATCCAGGCAGGACAGACGGGGCTTGTAACTGACAATTCCATCCCTCCCTGTGCTGTATGTGAATTCAAGCTGGTGCTGTGCTACGCGGGGTCGGGTGGCAGTGCGCTCGTACCACTTACTTCTTTATCAGTCAGTTGCTGAAATGCTAGAAATTCTTCTAGTGTCTTATAACACTCCCCTGTTAGCTCATCAGATCCTTGAACCTTGATAAAATGTAATTTACTGATTATAATTATTGTAAAACCGTAATCACAAAATCATATATTGTCCAGCTGAAATTTCCCTCTCAGCCTAGGGGGAGCCTCTTGCATGTGCCCCTCTGGGGTATAGCTTGATGCAGCCTTGTATTTGGTCACAGTTTGGATTTTGATGACTGAATTTGGCCATTAGTTTGCAAACTCTGTCAGCTCCATGTGTGACTTCCAGCAAGTCACTTTATCTGTCTGAGGCTCAGTTCCCCATCTGTGACTAGGGATCGCACTCTTCGTCCGTATGGCCTGTTTAGAGTGAACACTCGGCAGGGCAGTATTCTCCTGTCTATGTGTGTGTACAGCTCTTAGCATAACTGATCTTGGTTGGTGCTAGTGTCATATGAAAGAAGACCGAGGCTCATGGCAGTGAAGAATTCAGCCCCCGGTCTTTAGTTTCTGACACTCTATTGAACAGTGGTTGCTCTGAGAGTCCCCTTGCAGCTCTGTTGCAGCCCCAAGGTTTAGCACTGCTCAGCCAAGGGGCCTGCAAACATTTGCAGTCTCCTTCTTGAAAGTGCATCTGTAACAAGATGTTCTCTTGTATCTGTCAGATGTCTCGGTGCTTTCTCCGTGCAGCTCTCCAGCACAAAGCTGGTCACTGAACCCTGCTTAGCCCAACACTCCTGCTTCATTGAAATTTGAGGGATTCTTCTTGGTTTGCCCTGTGTTACCAGCAGGGCCGGCTCCAGGGTTTTTGCTGCCCCAAGCGGTGGGGAAAGAAAAAGAAAAAGCTGGGATCGCCATCGGCGGCAGCTGCACCATGCTGCTTTCTTCTTCGGCGGCAGGTCCTTCCCTCCGAGAGGGACCAAGAGACCTGCCGCCAAACAGCCCAACGTGCCGCCCCTTCCCCTTGGCCGCCCCAAGCACCTGCTTGCTGAGCTGGTGCCTGGAGCCAGCCCTGGGTACCAGTGTGTCTGCACTACAGTGAAATCCTCCGAGCATGGAGCACAGGCTCCTCCGTCTGCAACACAATCTGGCCTTGGGAAACTGACCATTTATCCCTCGTGGCAGTACAAGTTCCGCAAGCAGCTCTTTCTCCAGATCTCACTGACACATCTTCCCTGTACGCCCAGTTTCCCAGATCTGGAGGGAAGCTGCCTTCTTCGTAGCCAGCCAGCACATCTTCCCTGTGTCCCCCACTCCCCAGATCCTGGAGTCCAGCCCCTCCCTCCAGGACCAGCCAGTATTGATTTCAATGCAATCCTCCCTGCTCAGACATTCCCCACAACCGTGCCATGCTGCAGGCTCCTCCACAACTCCCTGGCTCTTGGCCCTGGAAGAGCGAGGGAGCTGGACCTACAGGCCTTGAACTCCCTTTCCAAAGTTCGGAAGATCTGGAGCACAGAGATCGAAGCCTGGGATTTCAAGAATCCCACTTGTTTCCATAGAGCTTTGTGTGTCCTCCTGAAGCCTTCAGCTAATGAGAGACCCCTGTCGTCTGCGTGAAGTGCTTTTAAGACAGGTTGGTTTAAAGGGGACCCTGGGGCCATCTCAGTACAGGCTGGCATTAAAGACTGTCCTCATCAATGGTGGCTACCAGCCAACTCCAGGCTTCATTCCTGGGTACCGTCCTCCCTCAGCTCAGGGTCTGCTGCCGAGCCGTGAATGTGGTGGCTGCCGTGGCCACAGTCACCCACCAACAGGATCATGCCGCTGTGACGGCGCTGCCCGTGGGAGCCAGCTGAGGTCACTCAATCAGGGTGAACTGCAAACCAAACGGGGCAGACAAACCCCAAACGCTGGTGGTTATTCCAATACTTAGATTTACCAACCAGCACAAAACAGCTTCTACGGTACCTCACTGGTCACTTAGAAGTCCAAACCACGCAGTTCCCTTAAAGTGCCCAGCCTCAGGCCTCCATCCAGACGCACCTGTCAGATATGATGATGATTCCTGAGAATCTTACTTCATCATATAAAAGAAAAGGTTCTTCCAATCCCAAAGGATCAGCCACATACCCAGGTCCAATTATAACTTAGATCTTACCCAAAATACACGCTATAGCCAATTCTTATTAACTAAGCTAAAATTTATTTAAAAAGAAAAGAGAGAGAGTGTTGGTTAAAAGATTAATCTACAGACAGACTTGAATTCAATTCTTGAGGTTCAGATACACAGCAGAGATGAGCTTGTAGTTGCCAAAAGTCCTTTTAGAAATAGTCCATAGGTTATAGTCCAATTTCCATATTCAGGGTGGCTCCAGTCAATGACTGGGGATCTCAATCCTTATGGCTTAAGATCTCCCCCTCTTGAAACCCAAAGCAGATCTGAGACCAAGAAGGATCGTGTCCCAGGGTTCTTATACATTTCCAGCAGCCTTTCAGCCTGAGAAAACAATAGGCTTAACTCCTTCTCCCAAATGTCCTGGCAATTAGCACAGAGTCATTTATCCATTAAACAGTTCAGATACAGGTTACCACAACCTTCAAAGAGACCCACAGACAATGATACTATTTCACTCAAGTATCATCATAAATGTTAATATTCCCTTTTTGATCTTTGAATTAAAACTATAGCAATAGACAAGACTTGTTTGCTGCCATCACAAGACCTGAGCAAACATCTCCCCTTCTACCTCTAACAATGCAGACTTGCATTTCAAAGCTCTAGTTATCTACATATCTTCCTAACCGTCCTCAAGGTTCACCCATGGGTCAGGTCAGTCTGTGAGTTAATTAACTCTTTCTGGCCCTTTCCCCTTTCAATGAGATATTGTATCACAGTCATAACGTCACAGCCGCCTCTCCCCATCCAGTGCTGGGAAGGGCCGTCATGTCGCCCCACTAGGACACCCCCGATTGTCACTCTGACCTTGGGGGATTTGTTGTTTGTGCACGTGAAGTTTCCCAAAAGCTGTTGCTTCCTTTTGCAGCAAATATCTGTTGGCAAATGTGCCAGGACTAGCAGAGATGGGAACTCAAATCAGCTGGAATCCTGGGGTTAGGCTGCACACCCCACATTCACAAGAGTGTACGGCTTTCAGTGTCCAGAGGGCAACAGCCCTTGCAGCTCTTTGTCAGGGAAACCCACCGCCAGGGAGATATCTCACTGCACCCACTCTGCTAGTGATCCTCCTGGGACAAAGGTACCTGCATCTCTAGGCACCCAGGTTATAATCACTGGGAACCTCACCTGATTGTAACAGGCATAACTCCCTTAAATTCAACAGATCAAGAGGCACTGTTACCAGCAAGGAATTTATCCCATAGGTAGGGTATGATTTTTTCCATTGTGTGTGACGGTATGTCTGCCTTGGGAGACTGTGCGTACAGAGAGAGAGAGAGAGAGAGTGGGTGTGTGGTGGAGGACAGACTGACAACTTTGTGCACACATTATAGACTGCTAGACACACTTCTGGGCAACACCATATTTCTACACTGAACCGTACAAGTGCTCCAACTTTTAAGCCCCAAATCTGCAGTTATTCTAAACTCTTCATTGAGTTTGACATGTGAGAGGCACTGGTAAAGCACAGGGACCGAGTGGATTTGGAATTTTTATACAAAATATCATCTGACGGATAGATGCTTGGTCCAATTGACAGGAGCTGCAGAGAGGAAGGTTCTCGTGCTAACAATGATGCCCTTGTAAGAAGAGGCAGAGATGAGGGAGCGTCCAAGCTTTCGCTGAGAAAGGAATTTGGAACCACATAAATATGTAACTGAAGCGTTGCTGCCGACGTTCACAGCTTTCATACAGTCATAGTTGTTAAGGCCACCAGGGACCATTGTAGGCGTCTAGTCTGACCTGCTGCAGAAAATAGGACAGGCCAAAGAACCTCAGACAATCATTTCTGCCTCAACTCTGTAGCTTCCATTTGAGCGAGAGCATCTCTTTTAGAAAGCGATCCAGTCCTGACTGAAAGCCTGCAAGTGATGGAGAATCCAGCACATCCTGAGGTAAATTGTTCCCGTGGTCAATTACCTTCACCATTCAAAAATGCACCATATTTCTACTCTGAACGGTACAAGTGCTCCAACTTTTAAGCCCCAGATCTGCAGCTATTCTAAAGGACAGAACCCTGTGCCCACATGGACCGCAATGAAGACACAATGGGGTGCCACATGGGTGCCAGGATCTTTCTGTCCGCACAATACTGTGGAATTGAGGTTTCACTTAGTACGGCAAAGAAATGGACTAGAAACCCTATTCCAGTGAGCAAACTACTGGGGGTGTTACCCAAATAACTTCTATTTCCTGCATTCACAAAAGAAATACCATCGCATTTGGGAAGCAAACCTGCAACTGCCATAACGTTCCAGTGCTGTGCAGGTGAGAGCAGGAGACCCGTTCTGAACAACCTCAGCACTTAGCTCCTTCAGGTTGAAGTACTTTGCTCTAAAAGCAGAATTTATATTACATTTTATGTACTCAGACATTGTCTAATTAACCCTCCCAACACTTCAGAGACCCAGGTCTAGAGAAATATTATAATCTCCATTGCAGGGAGTTCCAGGCACAGTTATGCCATTTATCTTTGTCTCCTCTAACCAAAGCATAACCCAAGAAAGGAAAGGCACTTTAGTTCCGTGTAGGGTAAATCACAGACTGTCCAACACAACAGGACACAACACACACGTGTAAGTCACTATGGGTGTGTAGTGTTCTGGGATATTTGCATTGTGTGTGTGATGGGCACAGGGTGTTGGAAACCCCCAAAGAGCCATTTCTAAGGGAAAAGTCACGGCAAAATTATTTATTATCAGTGATTTGCATCACAGCAGCCCCTGTTCAGGGCCAGTATCAGAGTCCCGTTGCGCCAAGCACCGTACCCAGGAATGAAGCCTGGAGTTGGCTGGTCGACTGACACCGCACCAGCTTTAATTCACATACCGCACAGGGAGGGATGGAATTGTCAGTTACAAGCCCCGTACGTCCTGCCTGGATTACAAAACTGCAGCTAAATGGTCAGCCAGAATGTGCAAGAAATGAGCTGAAGAAAGAATCCTGAGACTTCCTGTTCTCATCCCACAGCAGAATCCTGATCAAGGGGGCTTCACAGCCAGCAATACCGTCCACACTGTGTACTGTGTTTTATGTAGGAGGGAAAGGATTGTGAGGGCCCCACTCGGGCCACAGAGAACGTGCTCTGATCACATAAAAGGAAGAGGTCTGACCGTCTGATTGTTGTGCTTGACAGAACTGCAGGACCAGTCGGTGAAGGGGAAGTGGTCGATGGGATATAACTGGCTTTTGGTAACACATTTGAGACAGCATCTCATGAAATCTGACGCTCAAAATTAATTCAACTTTTCTTGGGCAGGTACACAGCCACGTGCAGTAAAAATTGGCCATCTGTGAATATAGGATAAGGAAAATATGGCAGCAGCCTACAAAGGACTTAACCCATGAGAGGGGGATACATTTCTAAAGGGGGCTAGGAGTATGACTAGGAGCCATGGAATAACATTAAGGAGGGACGGGTTACGCTGACTCATAGGAAGATTTCATGATAGCAAAATCTCTCAGGCTTTATAACAGGGTCTTCCTATTGGACACGGGGGAGCCCCACTGCTAGGGATACAGAAGAGCCGGTTGGCCTGTCAGGAGCAGTCCGGGGTGTGGTTATCCATTGCCGATGGACTGTACGTTCCCCTTGGATTTAGTGGGGGCACCATCAAAAGCAGCGACCTGGAGCTACTGACTGGCTCTGGGGGAATGCTTGTTGTGGGATTTCTGGACTGAGAGCTGACGGGTAAAGCTCTGGTTGTCTGGACTTTAGGGGACAGGTCTTCTATTGGTGTAAATCAGCATAGATCCATGAAAGCCACTGGAGCTATGGCAACTTGTACCAGCTGCGGATCTGGCCCAATAGAATTAAGACACGTAGCTCAGCCTTTCCCAATGCGGAGGCCGGCTCTGAATACCCCCTATCCACCACCATGGGTTGTTTAGCAATTGGTGCACACGATTTCAGCAATTTATTTGAAAAAATCCTCCTTTTCCTCTGACCGACCTCCCCCTGTTCCTGCCCTGGAGGGTGGCCAATGGAAACGTCCTGCAGATGGATGGGGAAAAGTCACCGGTTAAGGGAGGACCAAAGCAGGCAGCCAATGAGGCAGTAGCCCCTACAGAGGAGGCAGCGTTTAGAAGGGCTTCCCCCGGGAGGGACAGGGCTGCCCACCCAGCTCTCACTGAATGCCCCAGGGCACAGGATGGAGACCTGCCTGAAAGTCCTGCTGCTCGTCGGGGTGGTCACAGCAGCCCCCACGCCCTCATCGTCCCCTCTGCCAACCCATGAGGCTGCGGTTTTAGCTGCAGTTGAGATCTACAACCAAGAGCCAGGCACAACACTGGCCTATCGGCTCCTGGAAGCTGAGCCGCAGCCAGACTGGGTGAGTGACCTGGGGCAGAGCCGTAACAAGGGCGAGGCGAGTGAGACACTTGCCTCGGGCGCACAAAGCCAAGGGGCCCAGAAAGCAGCGGAGGGGGAAAAAAAGCAGAAAAAAAAAGCTGCGATTGGTGGCACTTCGGCGGCAGCTCTACCGCCGCCACTTCATTCATTCTTCGGCAGCAATTCGGCGGCAGGTCTTCCCTCCCAGAGGGACTGAGGGACCCACTGCCGAATTGCCGCCGAAGAGCTGGCCCTGGGGGAGGGCACAATTTTATATTCTTGCCTCAGGCGCAAAAATACCTAGTAACGGCTCTGAGCTGGGGAATCGCTTTGTGGCCTGTGTATATTCGATGCTGCTT
Organism: Mauremys reevesii; assembly: GCF_016161935.1. NCBI lineage: Eukaryota > Metazoa > Chordata > Testudines > Geoemydidae > Mauremys > Mauremys reevesii. The sequence goes on along the minus strand of NC_052624.1, from coordinate 4,843,427 downwards.
GAGCTCATGGAGCAGGTCAATGGGGAATCGCTGCCTCTGATGCTAGACTCCTGTACCCACAGTCTGGTTATTTGCACCCTCGTCATCATCCAGGGCTGATTTCTGGTGGTGCCATGAGAGACAGTTTCTGTTCACAATCCAAGTAGGCAGAGGATGGGGAAGGGGAACAACGGGAAATTTACAGACAAGCCAGCTGGAGTCACTGAAAGCAGCATGGCCAAAATTGGTTATAAAGAGGGAGTGAAATATGTGCAGGGACGGGTAGCAGCCAGACAGCTATTTCCCTTTATTGCGGCACAGCAGCTTCCCGGTCCCGCTGCAGAGGAAGGGCCTGACACCAGCAGTTCATTCAGATTCAGCAGGCAGAGAATGTTTCCATTTGAATTATACTATGAGTAATTCGGGGCAGGGACCGTCTTAATCTGTATTTGTACAGCGCCTGGCGCAAAGGGGGTGACCAGCCACAAGTGTTCAAAGAGAATGAGTCCGCCCTGAAAAAATCATGGGATTGGCTTACAGTTCTTGAATTTTCTTAAAGTAATACATTTGTTTCCTTTTGTTTTTTCTGTCTGGGTTCTGAGTCTTTACAAATAAATACTGATTGATCATTAAAGGCTTGGACTGCTGAAGATTTAAAAAGGTTTCAGAGGAGAAATTCTTTGAATTCAGTGCCCTCCCTGGGTCTCCTTGCACAGAGAATAAAAATTTAGCAGCATGTAGAAGACAGATTTAATTTAAAGACATTTGTTAATCCCTTGTTGTCATTATTTATTAAGTGGTAACAAAGTGCTGGGCACTATTCTTCCCGGAGGGACCTAATTGAGAAATTATTTATATCCCAGCAGCATTAGAGGTTCAAGCCAAGACCATGGCCCTGTTGTGCTAGGTGCTGTACAAATACATAGCAAGAGACAGTTCCTGCCTAGAACTTTACAATCTAAATAGATAAGACAAAGTGTGGGAGAAAGGACGTATTATTATCCCCATGTCAGAGGGGAAAACTGAGGCACAGAGCAATACCTGGCAATCAAAATAAGCATACACCATCCTATGTTCTCATGTATGTAATTTTTCATTAATGCCCTGTTTACTGACACCTATGCTGACTGGAAAAGTTGCCTGAGTTACTTTTTATGTTCAGTTCAAGCTTATGTTCCTTTTTAACTGCTCTGAAAAGTGAGTGTGCCCCACATTGGCATCCCCTTGCTCAGCAGAGCTGCTCCCTCTGAGTATGCAATCAGAGCTGTTGGCTAAGGGTCTTGAAAGTGACAAGTGATTTCAGGTGCCCAACTTGAAACACTATTAAAGGGTCTGATTTCCAGAACATGCTGAGCACCTGCCCTCTGAGCATCAGGCCCCATTCAGGATCTCAAACCGGGCGCCCAGTTACGAGGCACATAAATCCACCAGCCAAACATTCTAAAATCCCGGCCCATGGCTAACAGAAATGCTCACTCCTTTGTACTCCAGCTGGCTCTGCAGAGCGGGAGCTGGATTCTGTTCCTTCTCCTGCATCATCAACAGCAGGTTGTTTACTGCATTCCCAGGATGAGGCAGGAGAGGGAACAGCGGGGCTTGAACTTCAGAGCAAAGTTCGATTTGCAGGACTGACAGCTAGGGAAATAACCATTGTTCAATGACAGGCTTGTTCCCCTCTGGTGGCAGTGGGGTCAGTGGACGTTGAGGGCACTCAGCCCCACACAGGAGTGCTCAGAGTGGTACCTGATCAGGCCCAAAAGGAGGATGCTTAGGGACCCAATGCTGCAAACATTGGCCCACGCAAGTAACTTCTGCAAGACAGGAACCTACATATGGAAATTGCAGTGAGGCAATAACCCCTGGAATCCCAGGACCTCACTTGGACCATGTCATTTCTAACCAGAATTGCACTTTCAGGAATTAGAGCACATGGAAAATCCAGTCACTCAGTCTTTGTGTAAGAGAAAGGCAGGAGATGGGGGAAGAATTGCAGGATACCAATTATTTGTTCTGAACCTACTGATGGAGAGACATGAGCCAGACCTGCATCTGGTGCACGTCAGCTTCACTTATGACAATGGAGCTGCACCAGATCTAGCCCATGGTATATAAAGTTGCATTCCTGCATTAATGTTTGAACTGCATTTGAAATAGGTAAGGCCCTAGACAGCAGCTGAGAATGATTATCAATCACTTATTACGTCAGTAGACTAGAGCAACGGTTCTCAAACTACGGGGCGGGCCTCGCAAGGGAGGCGTGGGAATGTGTGCTTTTTTTTTCTTTTTGGAAGAGCTCTGGCTGTTAGCCCAGGTGGATAGGGCTCGAGAGGGGATAAAGGGAACAGATGGACTCCTGCCACTCTGGGGCTGACAGTCAGAGCCCTGCCTCTCCGGGGCAGTGACCATCAGATCCATGCCGCCGGGAAATACTGTAATACAATATAAATATAATTACAAGGCCAAAGTGGAGACTGGTGCCTTGCTGCTCACAGTGAATGTTTATTTTGTTCTTTCTTTGAATTCTTCTTAGGACGTGTCTTCAAAAACTATCCAATCGCTGACATTCACTGTGAAAGAGACAGTGTGCCTGGTATCAGAGAAACGCAACCCCAACCAGTGTGAATTCAAAGAAGACGGGGTAAGGATCACCTGCTGCAGGGAGACACCTCCCTCTGCACCTTCAGTTGACCAATAGCATCTATCAGGTCCCGAAGCCTCACAGAAAATGTGTGTTTCCAGCAGAGACACAAAGGAAGCAATGGGGCCAGGGGACTGCACCCTTTCTGCAGTAGCCTGTTTACTGATCCTTACATCAATTCACAAGCAACATCCATCCATTCATCCAACCCCTAATTATAGGACTGAATGGTTTTTAATCTCTGGTTTGCTGTTGACAGCTGGGGCACTGTTCTACCAGAGAACCCTCACTGAAGGCACAAGGAGAAGGGGATGCAGCGTGTGTAAAATCTGATTCGTGGTACACTAGCATTTTGATGTCCCTAATGAGATCAGGGCCCCTGGTGTCAGGTGCTGCACAACCACAGACAGTCCCTGTCCCGCCCCAAAGTGTTCACAATCTAAATACACCAGGTCAGTGGCAGAGAGGAGAATTCAACCCAGGTCTCCTGAATGGCCCCTCTCATGCAGCTGGAGGACACAAGGAATCCCACAGTGATTGCTTGCAAAGTAAGGAACCACTGAACATGAGCAAAGGCTACTTACATTGAAAGCTCCTCAGTGCAGGTATCATGTTTCTGGCCTGTGTTTGTACAATTCCTCTCACAATGGGGTCCTGATCCACTGTGATGTCCAAACCAGGCCGGAGGCTGAGCCTCCCAACCTCCTGCTGAACTTGTGACCAAACCTGACAGTAAGATGCTGAGGTCTCTTTTCTCTCCCTTGCAGCTGGTCAAAGACTGCTCTGGCTTCTTCTCCACTGAACAGGACCCCCCTTCCATCATTATCAAATGTGAGGAGGCGTCTGAGGAGGTGAGTGGCCTAGGCGGCCTCCTCTCTGCTCTCGGCTGGGCTGAGGCAGGGTTGCGGGTTTCCCTCGCTGAGATCTTGCCAGGTATTTCACACTGCACAAGTGTCCCCAGAACAAGTGTCCAGCTCATCTGCTGGCGGTGAGCTGGCAAAGGCCTCCTGCCCCACGAGCCTGGAGGTGGAACCCAACAGCCGCCAGCAGAACCGCAGGGAGCAAATTCTAATCTCCCTGGGATACGTAAGAAACCTAAAGCTCCATACGGTGCCTGGGAGCGGGGCAAGGACAGGGGGGCTGGGGAGGCTCCTCACCACCTGCCTTTGTCTGGCAGCGACATTTACAAACGTTGTGCGATGCAGACACTGAATGGCCCCTGGTCCCACACCCCAGGCAAAGGCCCCAGCATGGCCCCTCCTTCTTACCCTAGAACAGGGACCTGCCCAAGGTGGGCGTAAGGGTGACAGACAGCAAAGGGGGAGGGGATAATGGCTGAGTTTATAATCATGGGCCTTCAATGGCACGGCCCTTGCACCCTGTCCCTCCAGCAGGCAAGTTCCTGCGCCTCCCTCAGAGCCACCGAGCGATGTCACCCTCCATCCAGAGTGCAGCAGCAACACTCACTCCTGAGGGCTACTCCTCTCCCCCACTAATCCCCTAGGCCCACAGTGACACTGGTCGGACGCCCTCTGTTGCTCTGGAGAGGCCATGAGCTCCAGGGGAGAGGGCACTGGATTGGGACTCAGGAGACCTGGGCTCTACTCCCTGCTCTGCTACTGACCAGTTGTGTGACCTCAGGCATGTCACACTGTCACCCCCTCACCCTTTACCCCTCTGTCTATCTAGACTGTAAGCCCCTTGGGGCAGACACTGTCTCCCACTGTGCGTGTGTGCAGCAGCTATCACAGCTCTGATCAAAGTTGGGGCCTCTAGTCATTGCTAATAACAAATGAAACACAAGAGAGAACAAAGTAACAGGCCCTGAGCTGCAGGAGACGGGTTCAGTCTGAGTGGAGATTCTGACCCTGACCTCTTTCCTCTCTAGCCTAATGTCGTCACAAGGAGTCGCTGGAGACGTTGGCTGAGAAAAGCTGGTAGCTTTCTTCATCGAAATCGCTCGATATTCTTTGTTGGCTAAGAAGAACCAGAGAGAGAGGAGATGAAAGCGAACCGCTGCTGCCAGACCCAGCTGTGGCACCATTTCTCCTCCACTGGAAGCACCATCGGAAGCAAGGCCCATAACAATCTGAACAGCTTCCGAGCATCTGCTTCTATCCGCTGCTTAGCAGCTGTTGCAGTGCTGCTCACCAGGGCTCCTCTGCGTAATAAATTGCCATTCTGCAAACCTATACTGTAGCCCTCTGCTTCCATATTGTGGGAGGAGATTAGGGACGTGAACCGGAATGAGTCACCTGATTGTGCTACTGGTCAATGAACACCCCCGACTAGGAGTCACATGCCATCCTCATTAAAGAGACCCAATGCCCAGGGCTGCCCGGAGGGGCAGGGGGGAAGTGGGACAATTTGTCCCAGGCCCTGGGCCCCACAGGGGCCCCCATGAGAACATAGTATTCTATAGTATTGCCACTTTTTTTTATGGAAGGGGCCCTGAAATTGCTTTGCCCCAGGCCCCCTGAATCCTCTGGGCAGCCCTGCCAACACCTTCTCCAGTGCAACAGAGTCCAGACACTAAGGCTCATCTTGTTAACAGTGACTAGCCGCTATGGGTGCCCAACACAGGATGTCCTCAAAGGGGCCTGGTTTTCAGAAAATGCTGAGTAGCTTTCCTCCAAAAATGTGGCCCCTTCAAGGTCTCTCTAAGTTTTGAGGTACCCAAAATCAATGGTCACTTTGGAAAATTTAGTACTCAGGGCATGTAATGCTTTAGAAACTGGAATTTACATTCATCCACCACAAGATGGCAAAAAAATTGGCCTTGAGAGCCCTAAGGGAATGGGTTTAAATAGCACACGCAAGCCCCGGATACAGTCACTGAGGATCTTAAATGGGTTAACAGTCACGTCCTTCAGGGACTCACTCAGCCTCCCTGATTTACTGCGGGTTTCATCTAGAAAGTGGGTAACACCCACTGCCCTGTTGGCTCTATGACCCAGGTAGCCCCATAACCCCCAAAGAAATCACTCCCTGAGGGTTTAGTACACTCCAGCAAGGAGGGACTGACAATGTCCTGTGTTAAAGGCTTGATGGTGCTCAGGTCCCTTTGCAGACCCTCTGCCATGGGGGGAATTTTTCCCTAAAAAACAAGATGGGGCTGCTCCAAGGTTTCTCCCAACCAGGCACACCCGTAGAGTTCAGGCTCCCAGCACAGCTTTCAGCATGGTGTTGATAATGAAAGAGGACCCCACAGCTCCCTTCCCACCTTCCTGTACACAAACCCACAGGGACAAAATCCCAAAGCAGGGTCATTAAAGGTACAAATTCCATCAGACTGAAAACCCTCGAGCTCTTTGGCCTGACAACAAACCTGATTCTGCCGCCCTTACGCTCTAGCCTTAAAAATCTATCAGTTGAAGTCATGAATGATATGAAGTCTCATGAGAGGCAGTATGGCTGCATCAGGCACTCTTTAGTGACCTGAACATTATAAAGTGGAAACATGGACAAATTGCTACGGATGAGTAGAAAAGAACAACCCAAGAACATAGGGAAAAACCAGGAATGCTAAGATATAAAGTAAGTTACACCGAGCAAGGGACATACCAGGCAATAAGAAGAGGTTCTATAAATACATTAGGAGCAAGGGTAAGATGGAGGAAAGTGAAGGTCTGCTACGTAAGAGGGAAGGGGAGCTAATAACAGAGGATACCAAGAAGGCTGAGGAGTTTGATGCCTATTTTACATCGGTCTTCACTAAAGGAGTTGATTGTGACCAGATGCTTAACAAGAAGGTGGAAGGAACACAAGCCAGAATAGGGGAAACAGATTAAATATTTAAATAAGTTAGATGTAGTCGAGTTGGCAAGGCTGGACGCCATTCACCTTAAGGAAGTAGCTGAAGCAACCAGTAGCGATTGTCTTCCAGAACTCATGGAGGATGGGTGGAGTCCCAGAGGACTACAGAAGGGAAAACATGGTATCTCTCTTTAAAAAAGGGAACAAAGAGGACCTGCGGAATTACAGACAGTCAACTTAACTTCAACACCTGGAAAGTTACTCAAACAGACCATTAAACAATCCCTGTGTAAGCGCCTAGAATAGAACAGCATGATGAGTAGTAGACAAAATGGCTTTGTCAAGAAGAAATCATGCCAAATCAACTTAATTTCTTTCTTTTTCAGATTACTGGCCCAGTGGATAGGGTGAAGCAGTAGATGTGCTATATCTTGATTTTAGTAAAGCTTTTGACACAGTCCCACATGACATTTGCATAAGCAAATGAGAGAAATGTGGTGAAGATGAAATACTACAAGGTCTTTTGGTATAAATAGGCTGAGTTTAAACTGACACGGATTCTGATCCAGCAAACAGACAGGGCCTTCTGTCCACGGGGGGCCCCAACTTTTGCAGAAGTGTTAGAAAGACTTTGCCCTGGCATGGGCCCCATAAGACTGGTGGGTGATTCCTGGAATGTTTAGTGTTTGCTTAAATTGTGGGTGCCCAGGAACCAGGGCAGAGCAGGGGGTGTCAAAGTGCAGTTAATGCTGAAACTATTCCAGAGCTTAACTGTCCTTATCGTTAGAAAGTATTTCCTAATATCTAACCCCAACTTTCCCTAGTTGCGGATGAAGCCAATTGCTTCGTGTCCTACCTTCAGTGTCCATGGAGAGCAATTGAGCACCATCCTCTTTACAACGGCCCTTAACACATCTGACGACTGTTATCGGGTCCCCCTCAGTCTTCTTTTCTCAAGACTAAACATGCCCAGTTTTTTCCCCTTTCCTCATAGGTCAGGTTTTCGAGATCTTTTATCATTTTGGTTGCTCTCCTCTGGTCTCTCTGCAATTTGTTCATGTATTTTTTAAAGTGTGGCACCCACAGCTAGACACAGCACTCCAGTGGGGTCTCACCGGTGCCCCGTAGAATGGAACAATTACCTCCCGGGGCTTACATGTGACATATCTCTTAAGACACCCCAGAATGATATTCAGCTTTTTCAAAATAACATCCCGTCATTGGCTCATATTCAGTTTGTGATCTACCGTAACCCTCAGATCCATTTCTGCAGTATTACCACCTAGCCAGTCAGTCCCCATTTTGTATTTGTGCATTTGATTTTTCCTTCCTTGGTGTTGTACTTTGCGCTTGTCTTTACTGAGTATTATTTTGTTGATCTCAGAAAAGTTCTCCAATTTATCAAGGTGATTTTGAATTTTAATCCTGTCCTGCAAAGTGCTTGCAACCCCTCTCAGCTGGGTGTCCTCTGCAGATTTTATAAGCATACTCTCCACTCCATTATCCACCTCATTAATGAAAATATTGAATAGTAATGGACCCAGGACAGACCACTGGAGGTCACCATTAAATACACCCTCCCAGTTTGACCGTGAATATTCATAACTACTTTTTGAGTATGTTTTTTCAACCAGTGTTTCACCCACCTTGTAGTATTTCATCTAAACCACATTCCTCTCATTTGCTTATGCAAACCTCATGGTGATCAGGGGAGGGCCCAGACGGTTGGAAAAAGGCAAATATAGTGCCCATCTTTAAAAAAGGGAAGGAGAATCCAGGGAACTACAGACGAGTCAGCCTCACCTCAGTCACCGGAAAAATAATGGAGCAAATCCTCAAGGAAACCATTTTTAAGCACTTGGAGGAGAGGAAGGTGATCAGGAACAGTCAGCATGGATTCACCAAGGGCAAGTCATGCCTGACCAACCTGATTGCCTTGTATGATGAGATAACTGGCTTTGTGGCTATGTGGAAAGCAGTGGGCGTGATATATCATGACTTTAGCAACGTTTTTGATACGGCCTCCAACAGTATTCTTGCCAGCAAGTTAAAGAAGTCTGGATTGGATGAAAAGACTATAAGGTGGATAGAAAGCTGGCTAGATCGTCGAGCTCAATGGGTAGTTATCAACGGCTTGATGTCTAGTTGGCAGCTGGTATCAAGCCGAGTGCCCCAGGGGTTGGTTCTGGGGCCGGTTTTGTTCAACATCTTTATTAATGATCTGGAGGATGACGTGGATTGCACCCTCAGCAAGTTTGCAGATGACACTAAGCTGGGGGGAGAGGTAAATACGCTGGAGGGTAGGGATAGGGCCCAGGGTGACCTAGACAAATTGAAGGATTGGACCAAAAGAAATCTGATTAGGTTTGACAAGGACAAGTGCAGAGTCCTGCACTTAGGATGGGAGAATCCCATGCACTGCTACAGACTGGGGACCGACTGGCTAAGCAGCAGTTCTGCAGAAAAGGACCTGGGGATTACAGTGGAAGAGAAGCTGGATATGAGTCAGCAATGTGCCCTTGTTGCCAAGATGTCTAACAACATATTGGGCTGCATTAGTAGGAACATTGCTAGCAGATCAAGGGAAGTGATTATTCCCCTCTATTCAGGACTGGTGAGGCCACATCTGGAGTATTGCGTCCAGTTTTGGGCCCCCCACTCCAGAAAGGATTTGGACAAATTGGATAGAGTCCAGCGGAGGGCAACAAAAATGATCAGGGGGTTGGGGCACTTATGAGGACTTATGAGGAGAGGCTGAGGGAACTGGGCTTGTTTAGTCCACAGAAGAGAAGAGTGAGAGGGGATTTGATAGCAGCCTTCAACTACCTGAAGGGGTGTTCCCGAGAGGATGGCACTAGGCTGTTCTCAGTGGTAGAAGATGACAGAACAAGGAGTAATGGTCTCCAGTTGCAGTCGGGGAGGTGTAGGTTGGATATTAGGAAAAACTTTTTCACTAGGAGGGTGGTGAAGCACTGGAATGGGTTACCTAGGGAGGTGGTAGAATCTCCTTCCTTAGAGGGTTTTAAGGCCCAGCTTGACAAAGCCCTGGCTGGGATGATTTAGTTGGTGTGGGTCCTGCTTTGAGCAGGGGGTTGGACTAGATACCTCCTAAGGTCTGTTCCAACCCTGATATTCTATGATTCTATGAAATATCATGTTGGACTGTGTCAGAAGCTTTACTAAAATCAAGATATAGCATATCTACTGCTTCACCTCACGCACTGGCCAATAGCCTAACAAAAAAAGAAATTATGTTGATTTGGCATGATTAGTTCTTGACAAATCCATTTTGTTTACTACTCATCGTGCTGTTCTACTCTAGGCACTTACACATGGATTGTTTAATGGTCTGTTTGAGTATCCAGGTGTTGAAGTTAAGCTGACTGTCTGTAATTCCTCAGGTCCTCTTTGTTCCCTTTTTTTAAAGAGAGGTACCATGTTTTTCCTTCTGTAGTCCTCTGGGACTCCACCCATCCTCCATGAGTTCTGGAAGATAATCGCTACTGGTACAAAGATCACTTCAGCTACTTCCTTAAGTATCCTAGGGTGAATGGCGTCCAGCCTTGTCAACTTGAATACATCCAACTTATTTAAATATTTAATCTGTTTCCCCTATTCTGGCTTGTGTTTCTTCCCCCCTTCTTGCTAAGCATCTTGTCACAATCAACTCCTTTAGTGAAGAGTGAAGTAAAATAAGCATCAGAATCCTCAGTCATTTTGGTGTTGTCTATTATTAGCTCTCCTTCCCTCTTAAATAGCAGGCCTGCACTTTCCCTTGCTAGGTCACCCTAGGTGTGACATATTTTGTGTCTTAGCCTTCCTGGTTTTGTCCCTACATCCTTGGGTTGTTCTTTTCTACTCATCCTGAGCAATCTGTCCATGATTCCACTTTATGATTTTCAGGTCACTAAAGAGCGCCTGATACAGCCATATTGGCCTCTTGTCACGGACTCAAAGGACTCATGCTCTCTCTCGGCTCTGTACGGTCCCTGGTAGGAACCCCCTTCAGTGTGACAGCCCTTCTCAGGGGTCCACTTTCCCTCTGGGGTTAAGCCGTAGGCCCCTCCGCCTCCTGGAACTGCACCTCTCTGAGCCCTCAGCAGCACGCCTGCCTTTTGCCGTGGGCCCCCTCAGGGAGTCTACTCACTCCGGACGTCTGGGTCCTCCACTCCCAGAGTGAATAATGCAACCCTGATCTCTAGACCGGAGTGACTCTCAGCCAGCGTAAAACAGAAGGGTTTATTGAGCATCCGAACACAGCATAGGAAACTCTCAGGGCTCAGGCCTAGAATCCTTCAGCACAATACATCTAGGTCTCTCTGGCCTCAGGTGGGCTCTGGCTGCTCTCTCCTCCCAGCCCAGAACCCCCTCCTTCCAGCTGGGCATCTGATATCACCGTCCCCCAAGTCCCATCTCTGTCCTTTGTCTTCTGTCCCAGGAAAACAGGCCTCCTGGTCCTCCTCTTCTCTCAGCTGTTCCTCTCATCCGTCCTTTGTTTCCCCTCTGGTCAGGTCAGGTCACCGGGGACCTCTCTCCACAGCCCACTGTCCTCCCACTGGCCAGAACCGGCTGTGACTCCCAAGCTGGGCCTCCCGGTCACCAGTCGCTGGGGTATCCATTCTCCAGGCCATTCGCTGGCCCTCTGTAACAACAAACTCCCTCTCCCACCACCTCATTAAACCAGTAATACCCAGGGAAACTGAGTCCCACGCCCTCTGCATGGAAACCATTGAAAACAACAAGAACCCCCCCTGCTTCGTCACATCTCCCCTCCCCCTACTTTGAGTCTGAACTGAGTGGGGTCACTTAGCCACAGGGCTGGCTCCAGGTTTTTTGCCGCCTCAAGCAAAGAAAAAGGCCTGAGTGCCGCCACCGAAGCAACAACAACAACAAAAAAAGGCACATGCTTGGAACGCTGGTGCCTAGAGCCGGCCCTTCTTAGCCAGTGACCTGGAGAAGTTCAGGGCCCCGCCCGGTGATAAAGCATCGGCTATAACATTGGCACTCCCCCTCCTATGGACCACCTCCATGTCATAACCCTGGAGGAGCAGGCTCCATCTCAGGAGCTTAGCATTAGCCCCTTTTATCTGGTGAAGCCACGTCAGGGGCGAATGGTCAGTGTACACAGTAAAGCGCCGCCCAACAGATACGGCTGCAGTTTTTTACGGGCCCACTCCATGGCCAGGCCTTCCTTCTCCATGGCCGTTAACCCCATTGAGATCCTTAGTGGCTGCAGCCATGGCTGCCATGTGCTATTTCCACTCATTCCCTTAGGGCTCTCAAGGTCAATTTCCGGCCATCTTGTGGTGGATGAATGTAAATTCCAGTTTCTAAAGCACTACCTGCCCTGAATCCTAAATTTTTCAAAGTGACCATTGATTTTGGGTATCTCCAAATTTAGAGAGACCTTGAAGGGGCCACATTTTCAGAGGGAAGCTGCTCAGCACTTTCCGAAAACCAGGCCCCTTTGGGGACATCCTGTGTTGGGCACTCAAAATTGCTAGTCACTTTTTAACAAGTTGGGCCTTAGTGTCTGGATCTCAGTTGCAATTGGGCAGCGGATGGATCTCTTTAAGGAGGATGGCATGTGACTCTTACTCCGGATCTTTCATTGGCCAGCAGGACTGTCAAGTGATTCACTCTGGTTCATGTCCCCAATCTCCTCCCACAATATGGAAGCAGAGGGCTACAGTATAGGTTTGCAGAATGGCAATTTATTATGCAGAGGAGCCCTGATGAGCAGCACTGAAAGAGTGGCTAAGCAGTGGGTAGAAGCAGATGCTTTGAAGCTGTTCAGATTGTTATAAGCCTTGCTTCTGATGGTGCTTCCAGTGGAGGAGAAATGGCGGCACAGATGGATCTGGCAGCATCGGCTCACTTTCATCTTCTCTATTTCTGGATCTTGTTATCCAAATATTTTGAGACCAGTGGCAAGGATGTCCAAACCACGTCGACGAACAAAATTGCCAGTTCTTCTCCAGAATCTTTTCCAGCGACTCCTTGTGACGACATTAGGCTAGAGAGAAAAGAGGTGAGGGTCAGAATCTCCACTCAGACTGAACCCGTCTCCTGCAGCTCAGAGACTGTTACTTTGTTCTCTCTTGTGTTTCATTTGTTATTAGCAATGACTAGAGGCCCCAACTTTGATAGCTGCTGCACACACGAACAGTGGGAGACAGTGTCTGCCCCAAGGGGCTTACAGTCTAGATAGACAGAGGGGTAAAGGGTGAGGGGGTGACAGTGTGACATGCCTGAGGTCACACAGCTGGTCAGTAGCAGAGCAGGGAGTAGAGCCCAGGTCTCCTGAGTCCCAATCCAGTGCCCTCTCCCCTGGAGCTCATGGCCTCTCCAGAGCAACAGAGGGCGTCTGACCAGTGTCACTGTGGGCCTAGGTGATTAGTGGGGGAGAGGAGTAGCCCTCAGGAGTGAGTGTTGCTGCTGCACTCTGGATGGAGGGTGACATCGCTCGGTGGCTCTGAGGGAGGGGCAGGAGCTTGCCTGCTGGAGGGACAGGGTGCAAGGGCCGGGCCATTGAAGGCCCATGATTATAAACTCAGCCATTATCCCCTCCCACTTTGCTGTCTGTCACCCTTACGCCCACCTTGGGCAGGTCCCTGTTCTAGGGTAAGAAGGAGGGGCCATGCTGGGGCCTTTGCCTGGTGTGTGGGACCAGGGGCCATTCAGTGTCTGCATCGTACAACGTTTGTAAATGTCGCTGCCAGACAAAGGCAGGTGATGAGGAGCCTCCCCAGCCCCCTGTCCTTGCCCCGCTCCCAGGCACCGTATGGAGCTTTAGGTTTCTTACGTATCCCAGGGAGATTAGAATTTGCTCCCTGCGGTTCTGCTGGCGGCTGTAGGGTTCCACCTCCAGGCTCATGGGGCAGGAGGCCTTTGCCAGCTCACCGCCAGCAGATGAGCTGGACACTTGTTCTGGGGACACTTGTGCAGTGTGAAATACCTGGCCAGGATCTCAGCGAGGGAAACCCGTAACCCTGCCTCAGCCCAGCCGTGAGCAGAGAGGAGGCCGACTAGGCCACTCACCTCCTCAGACGCCTGCTCACATTTGATAATGATGGAAGGAGGGTCCTGTTCAGTGGAGAAGAATCCAGAGCAGTCTTTGACCAGCTGCAAGGGAGAGAAAAGAGACCTCAGCATCTTACTGTCCGGGAGCGCTACCGCTCAGGCCACTCGCGTGTGGAGACCTGCTTCCCAGTGTGGGTTGGTCACAAGTTCCGCAGGAGGTTGGGAGGCTCAATCTTGGGCCTGGTTTAAACATCACAGCGGATCAGGACCCCATTATGTGAGGCGCTGTAGAGAGACCAGAAAGATGGTCCCTGCCCCCGAGGCGCTCACAATCTATGTAACCCTGGCTCGCGTTCAATAGCACCTGACTTTGTGAGCAGTGACTACGGATCTAGACTGTTCTCAGTGGTGGCAGATGACAGAACAAGGAGCAATGGTCTCAAGTTGCAGTGTGGGAGATCTAGGCTGGATATTAGGAAACACTATTTCACTAGGAGGGTGGTGAAGCACTGGAATGGGTTACCGAGGGAGGTGGTAGAATCTCCATCCTTAGAGGTTTTTAAGGTCAGGCTTGACAAAGCCCTGGCTGGGATGATTTAGTTGGGTTTGGTCCTGCTTTGAGCAGGGGGTTGGACTAGATACCTCCTGAGGTCCCTTCCAACCCTGAGATTCTATGATTCTATGTGATCCATGGGATTCCTTGTGTATGCCAGCTGAGTGAGAGGGGCCCAGAGAGAACAGCGGGTAAATGTAGATACAGACAAGGAGAGAATGAGCCAAAATCTACACTCCGTTGAGCCAAGCGAGGCTGGATTGCTGTTAGGGCAGAGCATGCTTACGGAATGAGAAGCAGGGTCTTGCAGTTACAGCGCTGGGCTGAGATTAGGGAAACTTGGGTTGAATTCTCCACGGTGCCACTGTCCTGGTGTGTGACCTTGAATGAGTCACGTCACCCACCGGTGACCCGGGAATAAGAGCCTCCCTCTCAGCCAGCCTTTCTCGGTCTGGTCTATTTAGACTATGAACACTTTGGGGCAAGGCAGGGACTGTCTGTGTTTGTGCAGCACCTGACACCATGGGGCCCTGATCTCATATGGGATGTCAAAGTGCTAGTGTACCACGAATAATATTTTACACAAGCTGCATCCCCTTCTCCTTTTGCCTTCAGGGATAGTTCCCAGGTAGAACAGTGCCCCAGCTGACAACAGCAAACCAGAGATTAAAAGCCATGTAGTCCTATAATTAGGGGTTGGATGATGTCTGTGACCTTGATGTAAGGACCAGTAATAGGATACAGTGGAAGAGGCACTGTTCCGTAGCCCCCTTCCTTCCTTTACGTCTCTGCTTGAAAGATGTTGTTGGGCATCTGTGTGATCAGTGAGATAGAAGAGCAGAGGGAGGTGTCTCCGTGCAGGGAGTGATCCTTACCCCGTCTTCTTTGAATTCACACTGGCTGGGGTCGCGGTTCCCTGATACCAGGCACACTGTCTCTTTCACAGTGAATGTCAGCGATTGGATCGTTTTAGAAGACGCGTCCTAAAAAGAAGTTCAACGAATAAGGAAAATTAACATTCACAGTGAGCATCAAGGCACCAGGCCCCACTTTGGCCTTGTACATATTTTTCTTTGATGTTACAGTATCGCCCAGAGACCCAGATTGGCATCAGAGCCGCATGGTGCGAGGTGCTGTTCACACACGTACCCAGACAAGGCCCTTCCCCTAAAGTTGGGCACCTGAAACCACTCGTCACTTACAAAACTCTTAACCCAAATCTGACAGCTCTGACTCTGAATATGCAGAGGGAGCAGCTCTGCTGAGCAAGGGGATGCCATTTGGGGCACTCTCACCTTTCAGAGCAAGGGTGGCATTTTAAAACGAACACAAACTTGTACAGAAGATAAGCGATAACCCTGGCAACTTTTGTAATCAACATAGGGGGCAGGGGACTGGACTCAATGACTTCTCGAGGTCCCTTCCAGTCCTAGAATCTATGAATAGGTGTCAGTGAACAGGGCATTAATGAAAAATTACATACATTAGAACATAGGATGGTGTATGCTTATTTTGATTGCCAGGTATTGCTCTGTGCCTCAGATTTCCCCTCTGACATGGGGATAATAATATGTCCTTTCTCTACCCTTTGTCTTATCTGTGTAGATTGTAAAGTTCTAGGCAGGAACAGTCTCTTACTATGTATTTGTACAGCACCTAGCACAATAGGGCCGTGGTCTTGGCTTGAACTCTAATGCTGCTGAGATATAAATAATATATTAATTAGGTCCCTCCGGGAAGAATAGTGCCCAGCACTTTGTTGCCACTTAATAAATAATGATAATAAGGGATTAACAAATGTCTTTAAATTAAATCTGTCTTCCACATACTGCTAAATTTGAATTCTCTGCGCAAGGAGAGCCAGGGAGGGCACTGAATTCAAAAGTCTTTTCCTAAAGCTTTTTAAACTTTCAGAGCCATCTTTTAATGACCAAAAATCAGTATTTATTTGTAAAGGCTCAGAATCCAGACAGCCAAAAGAAAAAAACTGAGAAGCCCACCGGTATCTTTATTAAATTGTGATTTTTAAGCCAATCCCATGATTTTTTCAGGGCGGACTCATTCTCTTTGAACACGTGTGGCTGGCCACCGCCTTTGTGCCAGGCGTTGTGCAAACACAGAGTAAGACGGTCCCTGCCCCGAATTACTCATAGTATAATTCAAATGGAAACATTCTCTGCCTGCTGAATGTGAATGAACTGCTGGTGTCAGGCCCTTCCTCTGCAGTGGGACCCGGAAGCTGCTGTGTCGCAATAAAGGGAAATAGCTGTCTGGCTGCTACCCATCCCTGCACGTATTTCACTCCCTCTTTATAACCAATTTTGGCCATGCTGCTTTCAGTGACTCCAGCTGGCTTGTCTGTAAATTCCCCGTTGTTCCCCTTCCCCATCCTCTGCCTACTTGGATTGTGAGCAGAAACTGTCTCTCATGGCACCACCAGAAATCAGCCCTGGATAATAACGAGGGTGCAAATACCAGACTGTAGGTACAGGAGTCTAGCATCAGAGGCAGCGATTCCCCATTGACCTGCTCCATGAGCTCAAGCAGCATTGAATATACACAGGCCACAAAGCGATTCCCCAGGTCACTCACCCAGTCTGGCTGCGGCTCAGCTTCCAGGAGCCGATAGCCCAGTGTTGTGCCTGGCTCTAGGTTGTAGATCTGAACTGCAGCTAAAACTGCATCCTCGTGGGTTGGCAGAGGGGACGATGAGGGCGTGGGGGCTGCTGTGACCACCCCGACGAGCAGCAGGACTTTCAGGCAGGTCTCCATCCTGTGCCCTGGGGCATTCAGTGAGAGCTGGGTGGGCAGAACTGTCCCTCCCGGGGGAAGCCCTTTTATACGCTGCCTCCTCCGGGTGGGCTAGTGCCTCATTGGCTGCCTGCTTCGGTCCTCCCTTAACGGGTGGCTTTTCCTCATCCATCCTCAGGATGTTTCCATTGGCCACCCTGCCGGGGCGGGCAGAGAGGGAGGTTGGTCAGGAGAAAAGGAGGATTTTTTCTAATAAATTGCTGAAATCGTGTGCACCAATTGCTAAACAACCCATGGAGGGGGGTGGCCGGGGGCCTCTGTATTGGGAAAGACCAAGGTACCTGTACCTCTCTTGGTGTAAGTCAGCATAGATCTGTGAAAGGTAATGGAGCTAGGGCAAGTTAAACCAGCTGAGGATCTGTTGGGCCAGAACCTCAGCTGCTATAAGTTGCCATTGCTCTATCTACGCTGACTTATATCAAGAAAACACCTCTCCCCTAAAGTCCAGACAACCAGAGCTTTACCTGTCAGCTCTCAGTCCAGAAATCCCACAACAAGCATTCCCCCAGAGCCAGTCAGTAGGCACAGGTCGCTGCTTTTGATGGTGCCCCCACTAAATCCAAGGGGAACGTACAGTCCATCGACAATGGATAAGCACACCCCGGACTGCTCCTGACAGGGCAACCGGCTCTTCTGTATCCCTAGCAATGGGACTGCCCCATGTCCAATAGGAGGACCCTGTTCCAAGGCTGGAGACATCTCACTATCATGAAGTCTTCCTATGAGTCATCCTAACCCATTCCTTCTAATGTTATCCCAGTACTCCTTGTCATACCCCGTAGCCCCCTTTCCAAATCAACCCCCTCTCTTTGGGTTGACCCTTTTGTAGGCTGCTACTGTTTTTTCCTTATTCTGTATTTACATTGGCCAATTTCAGTGCACAGGGCTGTGTCCCTACCCAGGCCAATTTCAATTAATTTTGAGAATCAGATTTCATGAGACACTGTCTCAAATGTGTTACCAAGAGCCAGCAGTATCCCATCGACCACTTCCTCTTCACCCACTGGTCCTGCAGTTCTGTCAAGCACAGCAAACTATCAGATCTGTTCTTCTGTGTGATCAGAGCACGTTCTCTGTGCCCCGAGTGGGGCCCTTGCAATACTTTCCCTCCCACATAAAACACAGTAAACAGTGTGGACGGTATTGCTGGCTGTGAAGCCCCCTTGATCAGGATTCTGCTGCGGGATGAGAACAGGAAGTCTCAGGATTCTTTCTTCAGCTCATTTCTTGCACATTCGGGCTGACCGTTTAGCTGCGGTTTTGTAATCCAGGCAGGACGGACGGGGCTTGTAACTGACAATTCCATCCCTCCCTGTGCGGTATGTGAATTAAAGCTGGTGCGGTGTCACATGGGATTGGTCACACTCGTACCACTTACTTCTTTATCAGTCAGATGCTGAAATGCTAGAAATTCTTGAAGTGTCCTTTAATACTCCCCTATTAACTTGATTGATCCTTGAGTCTTATTTCTTATTATTATTATTATTGTAACATCTTAATCCCAAAATCATGTTTTGCCCAGCCGAATTTTCCCCCTCCACCTAAGGAGTGCTTCTTGCATGTGCCCCCCTGGGGTATAGGTTAAATGCAGAATTGTATTTGATTCAAAGTTTGGCTGTTGATGATTGAATCTGGCCAATAGTTTGCAAAGTCTGTCAAGTCTGTGTGTGCCTTTTGGCAAGTTACTCTGGGCCTCGGTTCCCCGTCTGTGACTCGTGGCCCTTTTTTTCCCCCACTCTTCGTCCATATGACGTGTTTCGATTGAACACTCGTAAGGGCCATGATTCTCCTGTCCTGGGTGTGCGTACAGCTCCTAGCATAATAGATCTTGGTTGGTATGTGTAGGTGCTAGTGTCATATGAAAGAAGAAGACTGAGGCTCATGGCAGGGAAGAATTCAGCCCCCAGTCTTTAGTTTCTGACGCTCCTTTGAATAGTGGTTGCTCTGAGAGTCCCACTGCAACTCCGCCACAGCCCTAAGGTTTAGCACTGCTCAGCCAAGGGGCCTGCACATGTAACCCACACACCTCCTGAGTGCCACTAGATGGGCCAGAACGCCACACCCAGGAGGTGTGTGGGTTACACAAACATTTGCAATCTCATTCTTGCAGGTGCATCTGTAACAAGATGTTACTTTTGTAGCTGTTGGGTGTCTCCGTGCTTTCTCCGTGCAGCTCTCCAGGAAAAACTGGAGCACTGACCCCTGTTTATCACAACACTCCTGCTTAATTGAAATTTGGGGAGTTCCTCTTGATTTGTTCTGTGGAGCACAGCCTCCTCCGTCTGCAGCACAATCTGGCCTTGGGAAACTGACCAGCATTTATCCATCATGGCAGTACAAGTCCCTCAAGCAGCTCTTTCTCCAGACCTCGCCGACATATCTTCCCTGTATCCCCAGTCCGACAGAGTTGGAGGGTAGCTGCCGTCTTCATAGCCGGCCACCACATCTTCCCTGTGTCCGTACTCTCCAGATCCTGGAATCCAGCCCCTCCCTCCAGGGCCAGCCAGTATTGATGCCAATAGAATCCTCCCTGCTCATATGGTCCCCACAACGGTGCCATGCTGCAGGCTCCTCCACAACTCCCCGGCTTTCGGCCCTGGAAGAGCGAAGGAGCTGGACCTACAGGCCTTGAACTCCCTTTCCAAAGCTCAGAGGATCTGGAGCACAGAGATCAAAGCCTTGGATTTCAGGAATCCCACTTGTTTCCATAGATCTTTGTGTGTCCTCCTGAAGCCTTCAGCTAATGAGAGACCCCTAGTTTCCATGAAGTGCTTTTAAGATAGGTTGGTTTAAAGGGGACCCTGGGGCCATCTCAGTACAGGCTGGCATTAAAGACTGTCCTCATCAATGGTGGCTACCAGCCAACTCCAGGCTTCATTCCTGGGTTCGGTGCTTGGCACAATGGGACTCTGATACCGGCCCTGAACAGGGGCTGCTGTGATGCAAATCACTGATAATAAATAATTTTGCCATGAATTTTCCCCTAGAAATGGCTCTTTGGAGTTTTCAAACACCCTGTGCCCATCACACGCACAATACAAATATCCCAGAACACTACACACCCATCGTGACTTACACGTGTGTGGTGTGTCCTGTTGTGTTGGACAGTCTCTGATTTACCCTACATGGAACTAAAGTGCCTTTCCTTTCTCGGGTTATGCTTTCGTGAGAGGAGACAAAGATAAGTGGCTTAACTACCTGAAATGCAGTTAATAATATTTCTCTAGACCTAGGTCTCTGCTGTGTTGGGAGGGTTAACAAGGCAATGTCTGAATATTTAAAATGTAATATAAATTCTGCTATTAGATTAAAGAACTCCAACCTGAATGAGGTAAGGACTGAGGTTATTCCGAATGGGTCTCTCACCCTGACCTACACAGCACTGAAACGTTATGGCAGTTGCAGGTTTGCTTCCCAAATGCGATGGTATTTCTTTTGCAAATGCAGGAAACAGAAGTTAGTTGGGTAAGATGCCCAGCAGTTTGCTCACTGGAATAGAGTTTCTTGTCCATTTCTTTGCTGTGCTATGTAAAACCCCAATTCCACAGTATTGTGCAGACAGACAGACCCTGGTACCTGTGTGGCACCCCATGATTTCAGTGGGGTCCATGTGTGCACAGGGGTCTGTCCTTTGGTACGACTGCAGATTTGGGACCTAAAAATATGGTGCATTTTTTTTTAAATAGTGAAGATAATTGACCACAGGAACCACTTATCTGGGGATATGCTGGATTCTCCCTCACTTGCAGGCTTTCAGTCGGGATTCGATTTCCTTTCAAAAGAGATGCTCTCACAGAAATGGAAGTTCCAGGCTTGATGCAGAAATGACTGGCTGTGGTTCTTTGGCCTGATCTGTGTTCTGCAGCAGGTCAGACTAGATGACCACAATGGTCCTTGCTGGCCTTCTCTATGACTGAAGGAAAGCTATGAAGGTCGGCAGCAACGCTTCAGTTACATGTTTGATGGGGTTCCAAATTCCTTTCTCAGCGACAGCTCTCTCATCTCTGCCCCTCCTTACAATCGCATCATTGTTAGCGAAAGAACCTTCTTCTCTGCAGCTTCTATCATTTGGATGAGATTTCTTGCTCCTCTCTGTCCATCAGATGATATTTAGCATGAAAATTCCAAATTCACTTGGTCCCAGTTCCTCTCACATGTCAAACTCAATGAGGAGTTTAGTCATATAATGACAAGCGAGTGTTGCACGGAAGTGTGTCTAGGAGTCTCAAATGTATGCTCATAGTTCTCAGTCTTGTCCCCCCCACCCAACACACTCACACACACGCTCTGTACACACAATCTCACAAGGCAGACATTCCTTCACGAACAATGGGAAAAAATCATACCCTATCTCTGGGATGAATTCCCTGCTGGTAACAGTGCCTCTTGATCTATTGAATTAATGGAGTTGTGCTTATTTACATCAGGTGAGGTTTCCAGTGATTATAACCTGGGTGCCTAGAGATGCAGGTACGTTTGTCCCAGGAGGATCACTAGCAGAGTGGGTGCAGTGGGATATCTCCCTGGTGGGGTGTATCACTGATGGAGCCACAAGAGCTCTTGACCTCAGGAGAGTGAAAGCCATACACACTTCTGAACATGGGGTGTGCAGCCTAATCCCACAATCCGAGCTAATTAGAGTTCCCATCTCTGCTTGCCCTGCACGTTTGCCAACAGATGTTTCCTACTCAAGGGAACAACAGCTTTTGGGAAAACCCAAGGGTACAAACAACAAATCCCCCAAGGTCAGAGTGACAATCGGGGGTGCCCTAGTGGGGCGACATGACGGCCCTTCCCCGCACTGGATGGGGAGAGGCAGCGTGGTCCTCTTGGTGGGTGACTGTGGCCACGGCAGCCACCACATTCACTCCTCGGCAGCAGACCCTGAGGTGAGGGAGAAGAACTGCATGTGACACTTACTGCGACCCCCTGCAGGATCTTTGGGGACCAATGTGTTAAACCTAGGAATGGCTTCGGTGTGATCGTGTCCTACTCCCTGGGGGAGGGGTACCAGACCTCCTCCCGGAACTACAAACAGCAGGGGAGGGGGTGATTAAGGTGAGTCACTAAAATTGAACCATTCTAGAGAGGTATCTGCCTCTGGAGAGGTTTCAATAGATTGGTTCAAACTGGGGT
This sequence comes from Mauremys reevesii, assembly GCF_016161935.1. Classification (NCBI taxonomy): domain Eukaryota; kingdom Metazoa; phylum Chordata; order Testudines; family Geoemydidae; genus Mauremys; species Mauremys reevesii. Next base: position 4,821,531 of record NC_052624.1, on the reverse strand, counting down.
TTCCAGAGACAATCAGAGAAAGGTCTCTTGGTATAAATAGGCTGAGTTTAAACTGACACGGATTCTGATCCAGCAAATGGACAGGGCCTTCTGTCCAAGGGGGGCGCAACCTTCGCAGAAGTGTTACAAAGACTTTGCCCTGGCAGGGACCCCATAGGACTGGTGGGTGATTCCTGGAATGTTTAGTGTGTGCTTAAATGGTGGGTGCCCAGGAACGAGGGTGGAGGGGGAAGGGTATCAAAAGTGCAGTTAATGCTGAAACTATTCCAGAGCTTAACTATCCTTATAGTTCAAGTATTTCCTAATATCTAACCTAACTCTCACTTACAGCAAATTCTCCAATTTATCAAGGTGATTTTGAATTCTAAGCCTCCAAAGTGCTTGCAACCCCTCTCAGCTTGGTGTCCTCTGCAGATTTTGTAAGCATACTCTCCACTCCATTATCCACATCATTAGTGAAAATATTGAATAGTACCAAACTCAGGACAGATGCCTGGACAACCTCACTAAATACATCCTCCCAGTTTGACAGTGAACATTCATTACTATATTTTCAACCAGTGTTACACCCACTTTATAGTATTTCATCTTCACCACATTTCTCTCATTTGCTTATGCAAATATCATGTGGGACTGTGTCAAAAGCTTTACTAAAATCAAGATATAGCACATCTACTGCTTCACGCCACGCAATGGGCCTGTAATGTAACAAAGAAAGAAATTAAGCTGATTTGGCATGATTTGTTCTTGACCAGTCCATTTTGTCTACTACTTATTATTCTGTTCTACTTTAGGTATTTATAAATAGATCGTTTAATAAATATTTCAGTAGCTTTCCAGGTGTTGAAGTTAGGCTGACTGGTCTGTAATTCCTCAGGTCCTCTTTGTTCCCTTTTTTAGAGAGGTACTGTACCATGTTTTCCCTTCTGTAGTCCTCTGGGACCCCACCCATCTTCCACGAGTTCTGGAAGATAATCGCTACTGGTTCAAAGATTGCTTCAGCTAGTTCCTCAAGTACCCTGGAGTGAATAGCATCCGGCCTTGCCAACTTAAAAGCATCTAATTTATTTAAATATTCTTTAATCTGTTTTCTCTATTCTGGCTTGTGTTCCATCCCCTTTCTTGTTAAGCATCTGATCACAATCAACCCCTTTAGTGAAGACTGACGTAAAATAGGCATCCAACTCTTCAGCCTTCTTGATGTCTTCGGTTATTAGCTCCCCTTCCCTCCTACATAGCAGACCTGCACTTTCCTTCATCTTACCCTTGCTCCTAACGTATTTATAGAACCTCTTCTTATTGCCTGGTATGTCCCTTGCTAAGTGTAACAACTTTTGTGTCTCAGCCTTCCTGGTTTTTTCCTGTGTTCTCGAGTTGTTCTTTTCTACTCATCTGTAGCAATTTGTCCATGTTTCCACTTTATAATGTTCAGGTCACTAAAGAGTGCCTGATGCAGCCATATTGCCTCTCATGGGACTTCATATCATTCATGACTTCAACTGATAGATTTTTAAGGCTAGAGCGTAAGGGCGGCAGAATCAGGTTTGTTGTCAGGCCAAAGAGCTCGAGGGTTTTCAGTCCGATGGAATTTGTACCTTTAATGACCCTGCTTTGGGATTTTGTCCCTGTGGGTTTGTGTACAGGAAGGTGGGAAGGGAGCTGTGGGATCCTCTTTCATTATCAACGCTATGCTGGGAGCCTGAACTCTACCGGTGTGTCTGGTTGGGAGAAACCTTGGGGCAGCCCCAGCCTGTTCTTTGGGGAAATTTCACCCCAAGTCTGCAGAGGGACCTGTGACCATCAAGCCTTTCATACCAAATATTGTCAGTCCCTCCTTGCTGGAGTGTACTAAACCCGCAGGAAGTGATTTCTTTGGGGGTTATGGGGCTACCTGGGTCATAGAGCCGACAGGGCAGTGGGTGTTACCCACTTTCTGGCTGGCACCTGCAGTAAATCAGGGAGGCTGAGGGAATCCACGATGGATGTGACTGTTAACCCAGTTAAGATCCTCAATGATGTGTGTGCTAGTTACACCCATTCCCTTTACTCCCCTTGAGGCCACCTGGTGCCATCTAGTGGTGGATGAATGAAAGTCCCAGTCTAAAGTATTACATGCCTTGGGCCCTAAATTTTCCCAAGTGACTGTTGGTTTTGGATGGCTCAAAATTTGGATGCCCAACAAGAGAGATATTGAAGGCTGGCTGAGAGGGAGTGCCTCGTTTTCAGAGGGTGGAGGCTCAGCACTTTCTGAAAACTTTCTTTGAGGCCGTCTGTGTTGAGCACCCAAAATCGCTCGTCACTATTAACGAGTTGGGCCTTAGTGTCTGGATCTCTGTTGCAATAGGGCAGGGGTTGGTTCTCTTTAATGAGGATGGCATGTGACTCCTAGTCGGGGGTTTTCATTGGCCAGTAGCACAGTGAGGTCACTCACTCCGGCTCACATCCCTAATCTCCTCCTAGAATATGGAAGAAGAGGACAACAGTATAGGTTTGCAGCATGGCAGTTTATTATACAGAGGAGCCCCGTAGAGCAGCACTGAAACAGGTGCTATGTGGTATGCAGCAGCAGATACTCAGAAGCTGTTCAGATTGTTATGAGCCTTGCTTCCGATGGTGCTTCCAGTGGAGGAGAAATGGCGGCACAGCTGGGTCTGGCAGCAGCGGCTCACTTTCAACTCCTCTCTTTCTGGATCTTCTTAGCTAGTACGGGCAAGACTGACTTGAATAAGCTTCCAGGCATTTCAATGAATAAACCTACCAATATTTCCTCAGCCCTGTGAGATGACATTAGGCTAGAGGGCAAAGAGGTCGGGGTTAGCTTCTCCACGCAGACTGATACTGGATCCTGCAGCTCAGAGAACGTTAGTTCGTTCTCTTTTGTATATCGTTGGTTAGCAATGACTAGAGGCCCCACCTTTGATCAGGGCTACAGTTGTTACTGTACACACACACTGAGAGACCATCGCTGCCCCAAGGGGCTTACACTCGAGATAAACGTGGGCAAAGGGTGGGACGGTAACAGCATGACATGCCTGAGGTCCCACAGCTGTTCAGTGGCAGAGCAAAGAGCAGCGCCCTGAGCTCCTGAGTCCCAGCCCAATGCCCGCTCCCCTGTAGCACGTGGCCTCTCCAGAGCAACAGAGAGCATCCGACCAGTGTCACTGCAGGCCTAGGTGGCTACTGGGGGAGAATTGTAGCCTTCAGGAGTGAGTGTTGCCAACGAGCTCTTGGACAGAGGGTGACATCGCTCTGTGGCTCAGGAAGAGGCAGGACCTTGCTTGTGTGCTAGAGGTGTGCCATTGAAGGTGCAGGATCATAAACAACTCTTATCCCCTCCCCCTTTTCTGTCTCTACTCCTTACGCCCACCTTGGCCCATGTGTTAGGGCAGGTCCCTGTTCTAGGGTAAGAAGGCCCATGATTATAAACTCAGCCATTATCCCCTCCCCCTTGGCTGTCTGTCACCCTTACGCCCACCTTGGGCAGGTCCCTGTTCTAGGATAAGAAGGAGGGGCCATGCTGGGGCCTTTGCCTGGTGTGTGGGACCAGGGGCCATTCAGTGTCTGCATCGTACAACGTTTGTAAATGTCACTGCCAGACAAAGGCAGGTGGTGAGGAGCCTCCCCAGCCCCCCTGTCCTTGCCCCGCTCCCAGGCACCGTATGGAGCTTTAGGTTTCTTACGTATCCCAGGGAGATTAGAATTTGCTCCCTGTGGTTCTGCTGGCGGCTGTAGGGTTCCACCTCCAGGCTTGTGGGGCAGGAGGCCTTTGCCAACTTGCTGCCAGTAGGCGGAGCTGGACCTTTGTTCTGGGGACACTTGTGCAGTGTGAAATACCTGGCCAGGATCTCAGCGAGGGAAACCTGTAACCCTGCCTCAGCCCAGCCGTGAGCAGAGAGGAGGCCGCCTAGACCACTCACTTCCTCAGACGCCTCCTTGCATTTGATAATGATGGAAGGGGGGTCCTGTTCAGTGGAGAAGAATCCAGAGCAGTCTTTGACCAGCTGCAAGGGAGAGAAAAGAGACCTCAGCATCCTACTGTCCGGGAGCACTACCGCTCAGGCCACTCGCGTGTGGAGACCTGCTTCCCAGAGTGGGTTGGTCACAAGTTCCGCAGGAGGTTCAGAGGCTCAGCCTCCAGCCTGATTTGGACATCACAGTGGATCAGGACCCCATTGTGTGAGGTGCTGTACAGAGGAAGGTCCTTGCCCCAAGGTGCTCACAATCTATGTAACCCTGGCTCGTGTTCAATAGCACCTGACTTTGTGAGCTGTCACTATGTGATCCATGGGATTCCTTGTCTACTCCAGCTGAGTGAGAGGGGGCCACAGAGAACAGCGTATGGGTAAATGTCGATATAGACAAGGAGAGAATGAGCCAAAATCTACACTCCGTTGAGCCAAGCGAGGCTGGCTTGCTGTTAGGGCAGAGCATGCTTACGGAACTGGAAGCAGGGTCTTGCAGTTACAGCGCTGGGCTGAGATTAGGGAGAGTGGGGTCGAATTCTCCACTCTGCTGCTGACCTGGTGTGTGACCTTGGGTGAGTCACGTCACCCACCAGTGACCCGGGGAAAAGAGCCTCCCTCTCGGCCAGCCTTTGCCTGTCTGGTCTATCGAGATTGTGAACACTTTGGGGCAGGGACTGTCTGACTGTGTCTGTGCAGCACCTGGTACGGGGGCCCTGATCTCATTAGGGATGTCAAAGTGCTAATGTAAAAAGGAATATTATACATGAGGTTCATCCCGCTCTTCTTTTGACTTCAGTGAGGGTTCCCCGGTAGAACGGAGCTCCAGCTGACAACAGCAAACCAGAGATTAAAAACCATGCAGAATGAATGTATGTTGTCCGTGACATGTATGTAAGAATCAATAAGCAGGCTACAGCAGAAAAGGCACTGTCCCATAGCCCCATTCCTTTCTTTATGTTTCTGGTTGAAATATACATTTTCTGTGAGGCTTGGGGACCTGAGAGATACTATTGGTCAACTCAAGGTGCAGCTGGGTGATCAGTGAGATAAAAGAGCAAATGGAGATCTGGGTGCCAGGTTTGTATAATTTTTGGTGGTGCCCAGAATGGATCCAAGCAGAGCCGTCCCATCCATAGGACAGACCGGGGCAACTGCCCTGGGCCCCGCACTTTGGGGGGCCCCATGCTTCAGGGGGATGCAGGTTCCCAGGTGGCCTGGGGTGTTAGCAGAGGGCATGGCTCCGGTAGCAGTGAACGACCTGGTCTCGCCCCACCTTGCTCCGCTCTGCTCCACATGGCCGGCTCCTGGCGTTGCTCGGGGGAGGAGACGGAAGCCAGAAAGAGGTGGGGTGGGAATTTGAGGAAGGGGTGGAATGGGGGTGGGGAGGAGGTGGAGCAGGGGGGAAGAGGCAGGGCAGAGCAGGGCGGGCTGGGGTCAGGTCACTGCTGCCGGTGCCAGGCCCCCGCTAACCCCCCAGGCTGCCCTGGACCCCGTGTCCCCGTGAAATGTGGTGCCCCCCAAAGTTGCCCCGGTCCGTCCTATGGATGGGCCAGCTCTGACAATACAAGCCCAAACATTGGTGGCGCACGTGCACCACGGGCCCATATAACTCACTGCCTAGGGACGGAGATGTCTCCCTGCAGCAGGTGATCCTTACCCCATCTTCTTTGAATTCACACTGGTTGGGCTCGCGTTTCTCTGATACCGGGCACACTGGCTCTTTCACAGTGAATGTCAGCGGCTGGATAGTTTTCAAAGACACGTCCTAAGAAGACCATTCAATAAAAAACAAAATTAACATTCACTGTGAGCAGCAAGGCACCAGCCTCCACTGTGGTGTTTGGCGTAATTATTTTTATTTTATTATTATTTTGTGTTACAGTATCACCCAGAGGCCCAGACTGGCATCAGAGCCTGTAGCGGGGTGGTTACCCACGCCTGCCCTGAGGGGGTGAAAAAGCGGCCCTGGAGAGGGCTGCAGCTCTAACAGCTGGGCTGACTGGGGAAGCAGCCACAGCTGGGCAAGGCCCCAATCAGGCCACAGCTGGCCCCTGTATAAAAAGGCTGGGAGCCAGGAGCCCAAACAGTCTCCCTCTGCCTGTAGAGGGTGAAGGGCCTGGCTGCAGGGAGCTAGACACAGGGCACCTGAGTGGAGCAGGGCTGGGGAAAGGCAGAGGAGCTGGGGAGCTCCAGCCTGGAAAGCCCCAGGCTGTGGGTTAGCATAAGGCCAATGGGTACTAGGGGTTGCAGAGGGCAGCCCAGGGGTAGGCAAGGGCAGCAGCTCCAAACCCACCCTTGCAGGTGATGAGTAGGCTGACACTGCAGTCTGCCCCAGGGCGTGGGGGCTACACGATGACTGGCAGTAGCCTTATACTGAGGTGAGGTGGGGATAGTGGGTGAGGGTTTCCTGAGAAGGAGAGACTCAAAGAGAAAGGGGTCACTGCCAGGGGGCAGCACCCCAACTCACAGGGCACCAGAGTCCAGGGAGGGACACGGGGGCCAAGTGGTAGTGGATCACCAGCCTGCAGAGGGTGCTCTGGGCTGGAAATTGAGCTAATTCCCTGAGAGACCAGCAGGAGGCACCGCAGGGGTGAGTCCGCACGCTTACAGAGCCGCATTGTGCTGGGCGCTGCTTGCATACACATGCAGGCAAGGCCCTTGCCCTAAAGAGATTCCAGTCTAAGCAGAATGTAACATTGACTTGTTCTAGTCCTCTGAAGTAATACATTTTAAATAATCCTTCTCAGCTTTTGTCCAGGGTCTAGCATGTTTCAAATGCTGGTCAAACATTACTCCAGACATGTAACTTTGTGGGCTGTGGGCTAGTTCTGGAGTAGCCCCATGGTCTTAAGTTGAGGTTTTGAACAAATAATGGGTATCTTGCAATTCCTCCCCCATCCTGCCCTTCTCTGAGAAAATCCAGTCGCTCAGAGTTTCTGTATGTCTTGTAATTCCTGAAAGTGCAATTCCAGGGCTTATTACCTCGTGGTAACTTCCATATGTAGGTTCCTGGCTTGCAGAAGTTACTTCTGTGTGCCAGTGTTTGCAGGATCAGACCCCAAAGTGTCCTCCTTTTGGGCTTGATCATGCATGGCTCTGAGCACCCTGGTGTGGAGCTGAGCACCCTCAACTTACACTGGCCTCATTGTGAGCAGAGGGTGCTCAGCAGCTCACAGGATCAAGCCTTTCATTAAACAATGGTTATTTCCCTAACTGTCAGTCCCGCAAATTGAACTTTGCTCTGCAGCTCAAACCCTGCTGTTCCTTCTCACGCCTCATCACGGGAACACATTCAACAAGGTGCTGTTGATGATGCACAAGAAGGAACAAAATCCAGCTCCCACTATTCAGAGCCAGCTGGAATACAAAGGAGTGAGTATTTCTGGGTACGTCTACACTACGGGACTATTCCGAATTTGCATAAACCGGTTTTGTAAAACAGATTGTATAAAATCAAGTGTGCGCGGCCACACTAAACACATTAAATCGGTGGTGTGCGTCCACGGTCCGAGGCTAGCATCGACTTCTGGAGCGTTGCACTGTGGGTAGCTATTCCGTAGCTATCCCATAGCTCCCGCAGCCTCCCCCGCCCCTTGGAATTTCCGGGTTGAGATCCCAGTGCCTGATGGGGCAAAAATCATTATCGCGGGTGGATCTGGGTAAATGTCGTCAGTCACTCCTTCCTCTGGGAAAGCAACGGCAGACAAGCATTTCGCGGCTTTTTTCCCTGGATTGCCCTAGCAGATGCCATAGCATGGCAATCATGGAGCCTGTTTTGCCTTTTGTGACTGTCACCGTATGTGTACTAGATGCCACTGACAGAGGCGATTCAGCAGCGCTACACAGCAGCATGCTTTTGCTTTTGCATGACAGCAGAGATGGTTACCAGCCATACTGCACCATCTACCAATCCATAAATTGGTAAAAAGATGATTATGGCTACCAGTTGTTTTGCACCATTTGCTGCTGTCATAAGTGCCCCTGGCTGCTCTTAGCCAGGGGCACAAAAGCCAAAACTGGGAATGACTCCCAGAGTCAATCCCTTCTTTTTGGTATCTAAAAATAGAATCAGTCCTGTCTAGAATATGGGCAAGTGTATTAGAGAACCACTGTATCAGAGAGCACAGCTGCTCTGTGTCAGATCCTGCAGAAATTATGAGCTGTATGCTATTCACAGGGGGTGCTCCTGCAACAACCCCACCTGTTGATTCCATTCTTCCCCCAGCCTTCCTGGGCTACTGTAGCATTGTCCCCCCACTTGTGTGATGAAGTAATAAAGAAAGCAGGAATAAGACACACTGACTTGTTAGTGAGAAATGAGTGGAAGGCAGCCTCCAGCTGCTATGATAGTCCAGACAGGACAGTAAGGAGTGTGGAGGAGAGGAGCCCAGCATCCCTCAGCTAGTCCAGGGGCAATTGAATCTTTTTTTTACACATGAAGGGTGGGGGCTGACAGAGCTCAGGCCCCTGTTGCTATGATGATGATGGTTATCAGCCATACTGCACCATCTACCAGGAAAAATTAGGGCCAGGCACCCTTGATTGACCTGACAGATGCTAGTCAGCATAGTTACCAGCCCTTTTGCACTGCCCCATGTGCCAATAGGCTGATGATGAGGACAGGTACCAGTCATTTTGCACCATCAGCCACCCATGGCAGGGAGGGGAGCAAGGATGTTGGTGTTCAGTGCTGCAGCATCGCGTCTATCTGCAGCATTCAGTAAAGATAGGGTGACATGTAAAAGAGTCAAGAGAGGATTGTTTTCCCTTTCACTTCTGGGGTGGGTGGGGGTGCGTAAATTGCCGAGCTATGCCCTGAACCACCGCGGACACTGTGTTTGACCCTAGAAGCATTTGGAGCTCAGCCAAGAATGCAAATGCTTTTCAGAGAGACTGCAGGAACTGTGGGATAGCTTGAGTCCTCCAGTCCATGAGCGTCCATTTGATTCTTTGGCTTTCCGTTACGCTTGTCACGCAGCAGTGCGCTGAGTCCCTGCTATGGCGTCTGTCTGGAGATTTTTTAAAAATGTTTTTTAATTCGTCTTCTGTAACGGAGCGCTGATAGAACAGATTTGCCTGCCCTTACAGCGATCACGTCCGCATGGTCCATGCGGGAGCTCTTTCTTTATTTTGATTTTTAACTGCATCACCACCCGTGCTGATCAGAGCTCCACGCTGGGCAAACAGGAAATATTCAAAAGTTCGCGGGGCTTTTCCTGTCTACCTGGCCACTGCATCCGAGTTCAGATTGCTGTCCAGAGTGGTCAGTGGTGCACTGTGGGATCCCGCCTGGAGGCCAATACCGTCGATCTGCGGCCACACTAACCCTAATCCGATATGGTAATACCGATATTAGCGCTACTCCTCTCATTAGGGAGGAGTACAGAAACCGGTTTAAAGAGCCCTTTATACCGATATAAAGGGCCTCTTAGTGTGGACGGGTGTGGTGTTAAATCGGTTTAATGCTCCTAAAACCGGTTTAAACGCGTAGTGTAGACCAGGCTTCTGTTAGCCCTGGGCCAGGATTTTAGAACGTCTGTAAGCTGGGTCTGAATGACTGCTTCCCTGGCAGCTAGCTGGGAGTGGGAGAGGCTTGGGGCTGTTTATGTAAATACAGTTTGCTCCTGCTCTATTTACATATTCATCAGATACAGCAGTGTCAAAGTCATCAACTTTGGCGGGCGTTGGGTACAAATCACCTTAGTACTGTTAGGCCTGAATAAAGATGTAGCACAAAAACCAGTTATGTCAATCTGACTGAAGTCAGCATGTTTCATAAAGCCCTGGAAAAAAAAAGAGATATAAGAAGGGGTTCTCATTCCTGCTACCAGCTGCGTTAACTCCTGTCTTCCAGTGTCTGGTGCTTGGCACTATGCTAAAAAGAAAAGTTGGGGGGGCATCACACTTTGCTTTATAAAAAAAAAAACAAATGTGCTTATTTATTATTATTTGTTAAAAGGGGGGGGGTGGGGGTTGGGTTGTGTAAAAAAAAAAATTTATAAAATAAACTGTCTATATAATAAAAGCTTAAGTAGCTGGTTCTTTGCTGGTTCTTTTTGGATACAATGTGTCTTACTTTTTAATAATAACTTATCAATAAAGAATTTTTGTTTTGGACCTTGTTGGTTGTGGTTGTCTGTCAGACAACTAACTCACGAACTGGGGGGGTTCGAGTCCCCGACAGTACTGAATGCAGAGGTAGTGAAATATGGTTACCAATGTTGTAATTATTGTAGGAATACAGGAAAGCAAGACTGTGCTTAACCAGTCCCAAATGAAGGGGCCACCCTCAGTTGAAAGAACCTCATTAAGCCAGGGGCTCAAATGTCAGAGCTTAGGAGGGGTGAGGACAGGTATATCTGGCTAGGAGGCTGTATACCCTCAAGGATCTTCCCTAGACTGGTTTAACCTGTTCCTTCCCCACTGTTCAAAGACTAGAGCTAAATGCTCTAATGAAGCCTGTTTGTTATGTTAAATGGTCAATCAGGGCTGAAATCAGTTGTGGTAGGACTGTGATTTTTGCCCTGCCTGCTAAGAGCTAAAAACCATGGAGAGCTGAAATCACTTGAGAGGGGGCAGTGTTTCTGCCAAGCCTGTAGAGAGCTGAAATTTACTAAGGCTGATGTGCAGAGGTCACAGCAGAGAGGCAGGTGGCAGCAGAAGGCAACTGATAGCTGGTGAATGAGTGGCTGGTGCAGCAGAGAGGCACAATGAGCAGCAAGCAGGGTGTCTGGTGGAGAGGCCCTGCGAGAGCGGTGAGCAGACAGCCAGCAGGGCCGTGGCAGAGAGGTGCGATGAGCCGCCAGCAGGGCGGCTGATGGAGAGGTGCGGTGAGCAGGTGACCAGCGGAAGCAGACGGTGAGCGGCCAGCAGAGTGACCGGAAGAGAGGGGCAGCGAGTGAATGCCTGAGCAGCGGAGTGAGTAAGGTACCTCTTTACCCCACCCAGGGTGGCAGGGAGGTGAACTCTGCAGATGTATCTCTCAACTCTGGGTCTCAACTCTGGGTCACTCAACCGTGAGTTGGGTGCAGAGAAGGGTTGGGCATGTGAAAGGGACTTTTCAGTTGCCGGACTTAAGAACCTGAGGAGAAAAGGGCACTGCCCAGCTTCCTTGGGGGTGGGTCTTTTACACACGGTTTATGTTTATGAGCCCTGTTTGTGGTGTTTTTCCAAATTAACGCTGAGTTACTTCCCTCCTTTAGTTAAAAGTTTCTTTTCTACACGCGGACTCTGTGCTTGCGAGTGGGGCACTATTCCTCTCCGAGGCACCCGGGGTGGGGTGTAAATTTCCCAGGTTACTGGGTGGAGGCTCGAGCTGGTTCTGTGTTGTATCAATGGAAAGGAACCCCTAGATACTGCCTGCCCTGAATTGCTCACGGTATAATTCAGATGGAAACATTCTCTGCCTGCTGAATCTGAATGAACTGCTGGTGTCCGGCCCTTCGTCTGCGGCGGGACCAGGAAGCTGCTGTGTGGTCATAAAGGGAAGTAGCGCATGACTGCAACCCTCCACATATTTCACTCCCTCTTTAAAACCCCGTTCTGCCATGCTGCTTACAGTAACTCAAGTTGACTTGTCTATAAATTCCCTGTTATTTCCTTCCCCTAACGTGTGCCTACTTGGATTGTGAGCAGGGATCATCTTCTTTGGAAAGTACCAGGCCCATAGCCAGCACCACCAGAAATCAGCCCTGGATAATGACGAGGGTGCAAATAACCAGACTGTAGGTACAGGAGTCTAGCATCAGAGGCAGCGATTGATCTGCTCTATGAGCTCAAGCTGCATCGAATATGCACAGGCCACAAAGTGATTCCCCAGGTCACTCACCCAGTCTGGCTGCGGCTATGGCTTGTCTTCACTACCGAGCTAAATCCACACCGCTGCAATTGATGCAGTGGCATCAACTTAGCCAGCAGGTCTGGTGAACGGCCAGACTGGGTCAGACCAAAGGTCCATCTAGCCCAGTGTCCTGTCTTCTGACAGTGGCCAATGCCAGGTGCCCCAGAGGAAATGAACAGAACAGGTAACCATCAAGTGATCCATCCCCTGTCGCACATTCCCAGCTTCTGGCAAAGAGCTCTCCCCTCGACATAATTAATCCACCTCAGTGAAAGGCGAAAGCTGTGTTGATGGGGCACGTCTCCTGCCGACCTAACACAGTGTAGATACCCTACATCAGCTTAACATGGTATGTTGCTCAGGGAGGTGGGTTTTTACACCCCAAACAACAGAACTTACATTGACTTAAACGGTAACGTAGACAAGGCCTCAGCCTCCAGGAGCCCATAGGCCAGTGTTGTGCCTGGCTCTTGGTTGTAGATCTAAACTGCAGCTAAAACTGCATCCTCGTGGGTTGGCAGAGGGGACGATGAGGGCGCGGGGGCTACTGTGACCACCCCAGCGAGCAGCAGGACTTTCAGGCAGGTCTCCATCCTGTGCCCTGGGGCATTCAGTGAGAGCTGGGTGGGCAGAACTGTCCTTCCCGGGGGGAAGCCCTTTTATACGCTGCCTCCTCTGTAGGGGCTACTGCCTCATTGGCTGCCTGCTTTGGTCCTCCCTGAATCGATGGCTTTTCTCCATCCATCTGCAGGACGTTTCCATTGGCCACCCTGACAGGGCAAGCATAGGCGGGATGCTGGTCAGGGGAAAAAGAAAATGGTTTCAAATACATTGCAGAAATCACCTGCACCTATTGCTAAACAACCCACGGTGAGATGGGGAGCTGTCCTGGGGCCTCTGCGCTGGGAGAGGCTGAGCTACGTGTCTTAATTCTGTTGGGCCAGATCTCCACACAATTTGAATTCATTTTGAGTCACATTTTGTAAGACACTATCTCATATGTGTTACCAAGGGCTGGTTATATCACACTGGCCACTTACTGCTCATCCACTGGTCCTGCAGTTCTGTCAAGCACAGCAGTCAAACGAGCAGATCTGTTCTTCTGTGTGATCAGAGCACGTCCTCTGTGCCCTCTGAGTGGGGCTCTCGCAATACTTTCCCTCCCACATAAAATGCAATGAACACTGTAGACGGTATTGCTGGCTCTGGAGTCTCCTTGGATTCTGCTGCGGGATGAGAACAGGAAGTCTCAGGATTCTTTCTTCAGCTCATTTCTTGCACATTCGGGCTGACCGTTTAGCTGCGGTTTTGTAATCCAGGCAGGACGGACGGGGCTTGTAACTGATAATTCCATCCCTCCCTGTGCGGTATTTAAATTAAAACTGTTGCTTTGTCCCAGGGGGTTGGGTGGCAGTGTGCTCAGATCACATACTTCTCTATCGGTTAGTATCTGAAATAGTAGAAATTCTTAATGTGTCTAATAATACTCCCCTAGTCGCCTGTTTGATCATTGAGTCGTCATATGTTTTAATTCACGTATTATTTATTAATTGTATAGCTGTAACACCTGAATCACAAAACCATCCTTCCATCCAACTTTCACCTCAGACCCTGCGTGTGTCTCTTGCATAGGGTGACTTCCTGGATCTGTGAGTGTGGGGTAGCCCCACCACATGGGCTGCCCCAGGGATGGGAACCCCAATGCTTCCAAGTTCTGCCGCTCCTGGGGTGCATCCACCAGGCAGACAGCCACAGGGCCACAACCCCCAGATCTCCCAGGTTCTGCAGCAAAGCTGGAAGTTCAGGGCCCCGGCTCCAAACAGGGCTCAGCTCCTGGCTGCACAGCATTCCCAGGTCTGGCCAGTTGATTTCCCTAGGGTGACTGGGACATGCAGGTCAATTTGTCCCAGTCTGATCACTGGCACAGGGGTGCTGTGAAATGTCGACCTAGTGGTGAGTGTGACTGTTGGCGTCTAAATCCTCTAGGTCTTTCTCACATGCCAAACTCGAGGAGGCATTCAGCCATCAAATGGCAAGCGAGAGCTGCCCAGGAGTGCGCGTCTAGCAGTCTGAAACCGTCGGTCCATCTCCCTCCCTGCCCATCACACCCCACTGTCTACCCATAACCACCCAGGACAGAAATACTTTTACACACGATGCATCAGATCCTGCCCTGACGGGGCTGAATCCTCTGTTGGTATAAATGGCTATTGCTCCTTTGACCCTAGTGGAGCTGTGCTCAGTTACATCAGCTGGGGGTCTGCCCCATTGAGTTCAACAGGGCTGCCCGGGGAAGCAGGCACACTTCCCCAGGGGGATCACTAGCACAGTGGGTGCAGTGAGAGATCCAGCTAGCAGTGGGTTTGCCCGCTAGACAGCCATACGGGAGGCTGCCTGCAGGACAGTGAAAGCCATACGCTGCTGTAAACACGCAGTGTGCAGCCTAACCCCACGATCCCAGCTGGTCAAAGTTCCCAGCTCTGCTTGCACCGGCACCTTCGCCAATGGAGATTTCTGCAGAAGGAAGAGTGATAGGCCGGGGCTTTGCCAGGCCCCGCTTGGGCTTTTTCAGAGTCTCTCCCTTCTTAAGCCTTTACCCCTTTTGGGAAACTTCCTCCAGTCTTCCCGGAGTCACAGCTATGGGGGCCTTCTGATTAAGGGGATGTTCACTCTGACTTGCCCTCTAAGGGAATCTCTACAGGTTTGGCCGTGAGATCCGGCTAAACCCCAGGTCAGGGCTCATCTTTGAGCTCTTCCGGGGGCAATCGGTTTGTACCTCGTCTGGCGAGTCCTTGTGGGGGGCAGTGCACACGCTGCCTTCCTCTCAGTGACCCCACTGGAAGAGCCAGCGAACTCTAGGGCACAGCCGCTCTGGTCCTGGGAGCTGCCTCTTCCCTTGACGAGCTCCCTTTTGAGCGTGTTTCCCCCAAGTGGCCCAGGCACTGCTGTGTGCTTAGTTAGCCCCAGCTGGGCCCAGAGGGGCTCGTTAGCCTTCTCTTGGCTGGGACAGGACCGGGCCCATCACAAGATGCAACAGCGTTCAGGAAAACCCAAGTGCACAAACATGTCCTGCAAGGTCCCTAGCAGGGCGATAGGACGGCCCTTCCCTGCACTGGATGCAGAGGGGCTGTGCGGCCTCCTGGTGGCTCATTGGGACCACAGCAGCCCCCACTTGGGCTGCTCCGCACCACACCCTCAGCTGAGGGAGAAGACGGCTTTGGGGGGGACGTTTTTCCATCTTTTGGGCTCTTCTCCCTGATTTTGCTGTTAGCCCATCACTTCCCCAGTCCCCCATGCAGTATCCATCACCTTGAAAAATTGAGCGGGGGGGGGGGGGTGTCCCACGAGGCCAGAGGCAGAACTGTGGGGTGGGAGCAGGACTGGAACAGCAGGAGGGGCGAGTGAGGTGGCCTGGCAGAGATGGAGGACACCCAGGACTGGGAATGCTGCAGGTCAGGATCCATATGCCCTGGTGGAGCAGTGGCGGGGGTGGGGGGAGGCCAGGGAAGAGCAGGGGAGCTGCAGCTCAGCCCTGAGGTGCATTGTGAAGCTACATGGGGGGGGCTCAGGACTGGATTAGTTGGGGGGGGGTTTGCAGGCCCTTTGGCAGAGCAGCGTAGGAGACCAGACCGCACTACCAGGGGCTGCTGCAGTGGTAGGCCTGTGCTGAGAAAGACACTTGCAGACCTAGGGGCTGGGGGTGCTGCCGCACCCCCCCTGGCTTGAAATGGACTCCATTATATACAGGGTTTGGTTCAATGGCTCTCAGCACCCCCACTACACAAATTAGTCCAGCACCCCTGCTTGCAGACAAGTTTCATAGGCCATGAGGAACAATAAGTCTCCGAGCAGACAGGTGCTCCACAACATGTGTAACTAGACTGAAAGAGCATCCGAGCCATCAGGGAAATACCCCATGGGGCAGGACCCAAGACAGGTTAAAGGAAGATTGTACGATCATAGCAGTCAAGAGGCTGTAACCAAGTCGAGGGCCAGCCTTCCGGTATGATGGACACAGCAAATCAGATGACCAGCAGAGAACATTCATGGAGAGCCTTAAGCAGCACAGAGATCGTCCGTGGGACTTCAGTGGTACACAGCCGTGGGCTGGTCCTCCGCCCAGGGGTAACTTTCACCTGGAGAGGTCGTGCAGGGGGTGACGTCACGTTACTGTCTATACTCTCAGTGTGAAGGGCGAGGCTTGACACGTTTCTGTTACACTCTGTATGTGCCTGAGATCTGCTTGGGACAGCCAGGTGTAATTGTGTTTAGATTCCCCATACTTAGCCACTGCACTCACGTTTGGGTTTGGGAATAGCTGTAAACATCACAGCTGATTGTCTAAATTTATTTACCGCCTGATCTGCCTGAGCCAAATTCAGACCCAATTGCGTGGCTGGAACCCAGGGGAAGCCATGTGGGGGCAAAAAGGGCACGAATCAGCAAGGGCTGGATCTGAAGCCAGTTGAAATCAGTGGGAATCTGGCCAGTGGCTTCAATAACTGCAGACCCTGAACGTTCAAATCCCCTGCAGTGCCCACATGGGGCAATTAGAGATGCGTCCACAGTCAGATCTGTGAGTGGAGCCCCGCCCAGTGCAGGACTGTCTGTGTCTGGCCCACAGAGCATGAAGAGCTCGTTCTCCAAGGGGACTGTCACTTGGGAGAGAGGAGGATGGTACATTCAGGAGTGAGTGGGGGGCAGGACTAGGACGGGGTGTTAGGGTGAGACTCAGAGGAAAGCAGTTGCAACCAACTGGGATAAAACTTAGCACAAGGGGATCTAGGTAGAACATCTGGGGGCCGTGGATGAGTCTGCCAAGGGCAGTGGAGGGAATCCCATTGCTGACACTAGGCTGGGAAAGGCACTGGGGTGTGCGTTACCTTGTAGGGAACAACCCCGCGCTGGCTGGGGGTGACAGATTAAATGCCCCAGAGCCTGGCTGAGGAAAGCACCTCTCTTCGGGAGAGAACCTCCTGGACTTCAGTGGGACCTAAGCGTGTCATCGACTTCAGGCTCATGTTTGATTGCTTTCCATAAGTGGGCCCTAAGCCTTCCGAGTTGCCTGACAAACGGGTAGTGAGCACAGCCACCTCACTGAACGCTTTCTCCGGGATAGCTGCGAGGAATGCGGCTCCTTCTCCAGCCAGCCTAGATAGCTCCGGTGGTTATTGCAATGTATTCAGACCACGCTAACAGTGCGCCAGGAGCTGCACAGAGAGAGAGACAGTGTCTCTGCCCCAGAGAGTTCACAGCCTAAACCCACAGCATCCAGGTGAGGCAATGGGGTGAGGATCTGCAGCAGGGGCAGGCAAGCTTTTTGGCCTGAGGGCAGCAGCGGGTTTCTGAAATTGTATGGAGGGCCGGTGAAGGGACTGTGCCTCCCTAAGCAGCCAGGCATGGCCCGGCCCTCGCCCCCTATCTGACCCCTCCTGCTTCTTGCCCCCTGATGGCCCCCCTGGGACTTGTATCTCATCCAACCCCTCCCCCCCCATTCCCTGACGGCCCAAGGGACCCCGCCTCATCCATCCCGCCTGCTCTCTGTCCCCCTGCCCACCCCTGGACCGCCCACCCCATCCAACCCCCCCTCTCCTTCCTGACTGCCCCCTGGGAATCCCTGCCCCCATTCAACCACCCCTTCTCCCTGACCGTCCCCGGACCCCCGGCCCCTAACTGCCCCCACCGTCCCATCCAACCCCCTCTCCTTCCTGACTGCCCCCCTGGGACCTCTGCTCCCATTCAACCCCCCTGTTCCCCGCCCTCTGACCACCCCAACCCCTATCCACACCCCTGGCCCCTGACCACCCCCCAAACTCCGAGGTCAGGGGCTCAGGGGCCAGACAGGACGGTCCCGCAGGCCGGATGTGGCCCGCAGGCCGTAGTTTGCCCACCTCTGATCTACAGGACCCTTCATATGCGGATAGACTCTAATAGCCTCTTTGGATGTAATTGTACTAAACCATAACGTCAGGGGGGGATGAACTCTCCCCACCCCCAAACGGGGCACTGAGACTAGTATGTGCCCCTGCCAAAGGTTAAGGGGAGACTGGGAAGCCTGATGCAGTGTCAAATACTGTCTCCGTCTCCCCTGATCACAGGGGGAAATTTTCAGCATCTACTTCCTTTTTACATTGCCTTGGGGTTCTTGTCAGCGGTATGGGGCCTTCAGTGCCGCGGCGATTGCTCTGCCCCTGGGAGAGCCCAGGTGACGTCCGGCGCTTCTCCCCCAGAACAGGCAAAGGGAAGCGGGAGCTGAAAGCCTGACCCAAACCCCACTGAAGTCAATGGAAAGACACCTACTGGCTTCAGTGGGCTTTGGCTCAGGCCCATACACAGTGACTGGTTTAACCCTCTTCATCAATCGGCAGTTCTGGAGCACCTGTCACTTGTACCGAGCCACCAGCTGTGAGGCAGGAGCTCCATTCCCAGCTCTTTCCACCCCAGCTCCTCGTGTGTCCCTACTGGCTTCGAGCCCAGAGCGCTTGCGCTTGTGCGGGGCATCCCTGGATTCACAAAGTTGGGCAGGAAGCCCAGGGACGAATGTTACTCGAATGCCCACCCCTGTGTCGCCCGGCTGTGTTAAATCTCTTGTTGAGGAAAGGACATGTGCCATTTAAAACCAACCCAAGGAAGAGATGGGCCATGAGACGGTGTTTGAACCGTCTTTCCTCCTTGCGCCATCGTGAGAAGCTAGTCACTGGCCTAGCTGGACCGTGGTTCTGATGTCGTGTGGCCACCCTTGGTATCTGAGTCACTTACAAGCCAGTCAGAAGCTACAAGGAGAAGGCTGGAACTGTAAGGGGATGGTAAATTGTATTGTACTGTCAAGCCACTGGCGGGGTGTGTGTGTCAAATACTTTATTTAATACCTTTTTGCCACAGCTGTGTGTCAAACACCACCCGGGAAAGCATTAAAGGATCTTATGACCGAATACATCTGGTGGGTACAAGGAAGCTCTGGAGCCAGTCCACATCTGGTGCAGAAGAACATGACATGGTGTCAGGACTAAACAACGAACAGAAACGGAAGGAACAAAGCAACAAAGGTTGCAACGAAGCGAGAGTTGCAGAAGCTGCTGTGTGGATGCTCAGGCCTCTTCCCATCAGGCCACTTGTAATCTACTGCCTTTGCCTTTGCCTTTGCCTCCGCCATGGCCGATGAGTGTGTAGGAGCCAGGCAGGTGCCAGCGACGACGCCACCAGCTACGTCTTGGGCTCCTGGGCCTCCTGATGTGAGTATCCTGGAGGGAAAGGAGCACATGAGCGTTTACAGGGAGACCGATACCGGCTCTGTATCACTATCTGCCACTCTGGATTTGCTTGGGAAGTGGGAGGAGGTTGCTATGTTCTCGGCACTGCCCTGTGTTGGGGAGGTCTGAGTCAGGAGGCCCAGCTGGGTCGCCTGCTCCATGGCCAGGAGTTGGGAGCTTAGTGGTGGGGACGCTATAACTGGGTGCTCTGGGAGGAGCGGGAAGCAGCTGCAGCCCTTGGGTCCCCCCAGGGAGAGACCCTTGCTTCTCTCTTCCTGGCTGAAGGCTGACACTGCACGATGGGGCCTATCTGGGAGGGCCAGGAACTCCCTTGCTGGAGATCTAGAGCTCTGGGACAAAGCTTTCATGGAAGAAGGAGTGCCCACCTCCCACTTCTGTCCAAGCCTTGCTTCCATGATGGCTCTCTGGGCATGGGGGAAGGTCCTTGCTACATCATGGGAGGGGGCAATTTCTGTTATATGGGCTTAGGAAAGGCTCCTGCTGCATTGGTTACCCATAAATCTCCTAAATGGGACTAAATCGTAGCCGCAGAGAGGGCATCCCCCCTCCACCTGGCCATCTCTTGTCCCAGGTGGAGACGACATCGAAGTTTGGATTCCTCCTATATCCCAGTGAGGTGTTTGCATGGCAGATGGGATCTGTGGGATTCAGCTGCCAGCCCAAGGGGGGGTCTCTAGTGGCTATGCCCCTACCAGATGCAGCTAGACACCCATCACGGTGCTATCCTCACAGTCTCAAATCCCACCCAGGGAACTGATGGGGAAGACACCCTCCCTGCTCCATCACTGGCCCAGCCCCCACTTGGAAGATGATGTCACCAGAGTGCAAGACCTACCTCCTGGGTCACAGTGTTGCAGCTGATGATGACTATGGGCGACTCCTGCTGGGTGGAGAAGGATCCCGAACAGTCTCTGACCACCTGTGAGGAGGAAGATCTCAGCTCAGTTTCTGAGTGCCGTGGGAGGAAGAGCCGTGCGTGAGCCGCCTCTGCAGGCGTGGGTACAAATCTGGCTGTGGGGAAAATGGGCTGAAGTCCTCAGCCTCGGTCATGGTGACAAGCAGCACCTCAGGAGGTGGGGCTGGGTACAAGAGGGAGAGATTGGGATGGCCACTTTATCCACCAGCCGCATCCCTGCTAGTTAAAGCCCTTGGTGGTCTGCAAATACAGCCCTAAGTAGAGCACGTGACAAGAGTCTAGCCCGGAGGTGACTACAGCTGGATGACCCTGGTGAGGACTACGGTAGAGAGGAAACATTGCAACTTCTGGGCTAGGCAGAAAGCTGGATGGGCCATTGCTGCTTCCTGAGCAGTGCTGGACTACAGGCTGAAAAGCATTATGGGCAAAAGACACATGTACACTGTGGGTCAGAGCCCACCTCCCACCATTTCTCTAAGAACTCTCCCCCCCAGCAGCAGCCTTCCCTGCTGGGCGATAACGGCAGAGCAGCCTGTGAACGTCTGCTCACGCTTGTAAAATGAATTCCGTCCCCCCTCCGGATAGTCATTTCCAGCAAGAGGGCTTGAGTCTGGCGCCGCATCTCTTACCCCTCCTGGGTAGGGTTAACTCCCATGACTAGCGCCCTTTATTTCAGCCCAGAGCCTGTTGCCCCGCAAAGGGCCATGGCGAAGAACATTCTACGCCTGCTAGCCCTGGGGGCCAGGTAGCGCTGATCAGGGACCACGGCAGCTGGGTGTTAAACGAAACAGGAGACAGAGCCCGTGGAGCTGTCTCCAGAGACGGTTATGACTTACCCCATTGTCTGTGAAGTCACACTTGGTCTCGTGGAGGTTCTCTGACACCGGGCACACGGTCTCTTTAACCGTGAACTTCAGCTGCTGCCGAGAGTTAGACGTCATATCCTGGCAGGGGGAATGAAATAGAAGATTGGGATAAACTCTGATGGGGAGTAAGCCCCCATATCCACCACAGCACCCACACATCAGGCTCTGCCTTGCCATTTAGCTCACATCAGCCATGTGCTATCCCAACTTCTCTCTCTGCATTTATCCAGCAAGAGCAACCATGCAGCAGGCTGCAGCTCAGCATTAGTGCAGCCACAGGTAGCGCACTGGTCCAGCTGTAATGCAGCAGAAGACAAAGTCCCCACATGTCACCCAACTCACACCAGTGGAACTCCTCCAATTTACACTGGAGCGACAGAGCAGGATTGAGCCCCATCATTGCAATTTACAAATAAAATGAGTCTTTTGCAAAGGACACACGGGGAGCAAGTGACTCTGTTGCTAAATCTCCATAAATCTGCTTTCAACTCGGTCTCCAGCTCTGTCCTTTAGGCTTTTATATGGCACCCATCAGAGTAGCGTCTCAGGGTTTATTTTACTGAGATGTCAATTCATTGCACAATAAGGCACACGGTGGACACTAGGGGGCAGATTTACACACATTTTGGATGGCAGCTAGTCACCTAATTTGCATGCATAATTATCACTAGTGAGCATGCAAACTGGACAAATACACAAATGCCACTGCTGAGCCTCTGGTAATGCAATTACTAGTTTGCACAACCAATCCCAGCAATCACATGTGCAAATTAGTCTAGCTATCACCTCTGTATTTTGCACAACCAAATGCTTGAACACCTGGCCCTTAATTCAAAACTTCTCTTACTGCATGGTTCTCCATTGGAAATAATATATAGAGAGAGCTCTGCAATATATGTAATATTAAGGTTTATCATGAATTTTTGCCTAGAGAGAAAACGATCCCTATCTTAACAAATCCTACGGAAAGGCTGCATTACGACCCTTCATGGCTGTCCGTATGTAACCCTCACACCTCCCAGATATGGTGTTCTGCCCCCTCTAGTGGCACTGAGACCACTTAGAGCTTAATGAGTGTGCTACCACCTTAGCTAACCGCCATGAGGTTTTTAGCTCACGCAGTACAGGCTCAAGCACTGAGGTCCCAGGTTTGATCCCACACGACAATGACTGGGGGTCTGTTGGTGTTACAAGTGGGGGCTCGTCTGGGATTTCAACTGGGAAGTCTCTGAATCTCAGGATGTCTTTCCTCAGCTAGGGAAGTATGTAACCCACACACCTCCTGGGTGTGGTGTGTTGTTCCCCTCTAGTGACACCGAGACCACTTAGAGATTAATGGGTCTGCTACAGCCTCAGCTAACAGCCATTGTGGCTTTTGGCTCATGCATTACGCTTCAGAGGTCCCAGGTTCGATCCCGCCCAACACCCGGGGTCTGTCGGTGTTACACTTACAAGGCAGGAAGCTGCTGTGTTATAACCTGGTGTGAATATCTCAAAGCTTCTTGGGTTGTGTTTTGAATAGATGGGAGTTGGGTTGGAGGAGCAAAGAGCCTAGTGGGTGAGGGTCTGATTCTGGTGCCTGGTTTCAAGCCGCAGCCAGGGCATAAGGGAGTGAGCTGGTACTTACCCACTCAGGCTGTGGGTCCGCTTTAAGGAGCCGGAAGGCATGGTCTATGCCTGACCCTTGGTTGTAGAAATCGACAGCCAGGGCAATGGCCTCTTCATAGCTCAGCGTCTTGTGTTGAGAAGCCACCGCGGTGGCTGCTGCGGCCACAATGCCCAGCAGCAGGAGGCGCCGGCAGCAGGTCTCCATCCTCGGGCCCGTTGGAGGCAGTGCCAGCAGAGTGCCATCCTGCCGCCTGAGGGAAGCCCTTTTATATCTTGCTGCACTAGGGGGAGATTCATGATGTCCTTGGGCTCCCCGGAAACCGAGGCTTTTCCTGTTGTTTACAGGAAATCTCCCTTAGCCAATTGCTGGTACATGCAAAACAAGAAGCTCAGCGCAAACAAGGGACGATGCTGGGGCTGTGCGTATTGCTAAACATTTGTCTGACTTGGCATGGGCAAGCAGCTGCGAAGAAAGAAGGAACAAGTGGCCGTGCAGCTTCCTGCCATACGTTTAATTTATTATTAGCTCTTAACTCCCAGGATCTGGGTCAGAGATGCCCAGCAACGTGGTGGAGCTCCACGTCTCCCCAACTGCCATCTTGTTCTATGCGATCTCATCTGTGCCCTCTGCAGCAATGTCTGCCTGAGCCTGCAGAGAGCCTGAAACAACAGCTCCTGCCCCATTCATTGCAGTGCCGAGCTAACGCATTTTAATGCCAGCTATGACGCTGCAGTTTGGCATCACAAGTGGGTGTTGCTTAGGAGATACCACTTACCCCCCACCCCAACCCAAGGGAAAGAAACTGAAAAGGGCCTGATTGAGATTGTAAGCTATCATACTGTGCGTGTGTGTGTCCTGCCTGGCCCTGTGATGGGATACATATACCCCATCCTGGCTGTAAAAGGGTTAATGAGAGGCCAATTAACCCAGCTGGCGGCAGCTGTGGGGAGGGGAGGCAGCCCCATGTGTCACAGCTGGCAGAGGAGTTGGGTGGCTGATCTAAAGGCAGGAAGTCTGGAGCAGGGAGAAGCTCTGGGACTAGAGTGGAGAGATCAGGAGGGAGCCCAGGGGACAAGTGGGCTCTGCAGGGGAATCCGATAAGAGGCCAGGAGAGACATGGAGCAGGCTCTGGGGCTGACGCAGGCTCTGGTGATGAGCTCTGATAATGAGGCAGGATCTGGACCTGCAGGGAGAGACCCCTGGGAAGTTTTCCACTGAGGATCGGGGGGATGAACGGTCAAGCCCAAGGAGGGCAGAAGTGAGTTTGTTTATACTTTTGTTTAATGGGGTATTCCGGGTTTGATGGGGTATTCCAGGGGGAGCCCTGCGCGTCATGGCCCTGGCAGGACAAACATGGAGATCCTTGCTGACCCACTTGGAAGGGAGAAGTCTAGAGGGAAGCTAGCAGCAAGGAGTCTGGTGTGATCCTTGACTAGGGTGACCAGACAGCAAATGTGAAAAATCGGGACGGGGGTGAGGGGTAATAGGAGCCTATATAAGAAAAAGACCCAAAAATGGGGACTGTCCCTATAAAATCGGGACATCTGGTCACCCTAACCTTGACTGCCTCTGCTGGAACCAGTGTAGTGATGGGCCTGGGTTCCCCTACCAGCCTCTGGTCGGGTGGCGTGAACCCCTGGGGAAATCATCTACCGACCACTGGGGCCAGAACCAAGGGCGGCAGAGGGGGTCAGGTGTTTGTTTTTGTTGGCCTGGCTGTGACCTGGCCGGAGGGCTGAGTCATGAAATGAGGCAGACCACCGCAGGGACTGGAGCAACCGTCCCATGGGGACCTTAGAGGGAGAAAGCCTGGTATGCCATGCCCAGCCACAAGGGGGCATGCCAGCAGCAGGACCCTTCCACGGTCCTCGCATCCCTACATGTCATGACGCCGATCTCACAAAGCATCAGCTGCGTTCAGAAATCTGCACACAATTATTTGTGACCATGTCACTGTGGCAGCGGCCTGTGCGCTGCAAACCATGGATGTATGCAGGCCAACCAGCATGTCACAGCAGCAAAGAGTCCTGTGGCGCCTTATAGACTAACAGACGTATTGGAGCATGAGCTCTCGTGGGTGAATACCCCAGACTAACTCGCTACCCCTCTGATACTTAACAATCATTTAGACGCTCAGCTGGCCACCTTGCACTTGCCACCGCGATTTAAGCGTGCAGTCCTTGGACGCATGTGCAAATTAGATGGGCAGTCGCACCAGCATTACTGCAGGCTGCCCTGGGCTACCCAGAAGAGCCATATGCATCTGAACATAGATGGGGCCTGTTGCCGAGCTGGCAGAAGGTCCCAGGCTCTTACATAAACCAGGAAATGACTACTGGCCCGGGCCTTGCTGTAGTAAACTGGGGGTTTCCATCTAGTGCGGAGAGGTACGTTCACATCGTGGGCAACTCCCATGTGGTTAAACAAAGGTTCCCTCCCTTCCTGCCCAGACGTTCCTCTTCCAGTTGTTAGTTATAAAGGCAAGGCAGGGAAATTCCCGCCCTGATATTATTTATCCCCCGGCTCTGAGCACCCTGGGCCTCTACAGTTCACGGCATGGTCCCTGTCCTCCCACGAGCACTGCAGGGAATGGGAGCACGTGGATGAGTAAAGCAAGCAGGATTAAGCTCCTAGCGTGCATTTTCCCCTCCGTTGATGTGCCCGGTGTGCGTGGTCCTGTATGAAGCAGATTATTGTGCCAGTCAGCTTTGTGTGCTTTCCACACCCTAAGGTAACCTCCCACGAAAATCCCTCTTTTGATCCCGCACTGAAGCAGTCGGGAGGGGGGCCCCAGTGAGGGGTAAGGACACGTGGGGATGGGAAGGATCAAACCACAGCAGAGATGTGTAGTTAATTAGCCAATCAAAGGGCAGGTTGCCAGTGTTCTCCAGAGCCCACCCTTATGGTAACTCCTGGTGCCCCACGTCCGTATCCCAGAGCTGGGCTGAGCAACCTGCCAACTCCCCTTGCTTTGTGCATGGATCTCACACACACACACACTGGATGGTATTTTCCCCCATGCCGGGAGCTGTTCGCCCTTCACCACGGTCCCTCCAGGAGTGAGCTGCTGGTGCGTACCTGACCCTTAGAGCCCCCGTGCTGTAGCAGTGTGTGACAGCAACCACCTGGAGCCATGGGATCCTGGGAAGTAGGGGGTGAGGGGGGTGGTTAACTGCTGGGAAGGGAAGCGGGCAAAGACAACAGTGGAATGAGTTTCTGGGCAGAAGATAATGGACACCCTACAGCTAAATCACAGACCAGCTGCAGCAGGGGTAGAACCTTCACCCTTGGCCTCTGAAAACACAGGCTTCTGCCGCGTGAGCAAAAGGAGAAAGTCTAGTAACGTTCACCACCAGGGCATAGACCCCAGGGCCATGCACACATGCCTGGTCACGCCCCCGTGGAAGTCAGGTGTGGAGAGACACACCCATTTCGGTGGAAGCAGACTTGGGCCTGAGGCGTCAGAGCAACTCAATGGGTCCCTTGTCAGTGGCCCTGCCATGGCCTGGGATGCTGTGTGGGGTGTGAACGCAGCGCGCCTGCAAAAGTGGCTTTTCTGGGAGCAATAACGCAACAAGGTGTCGCTCAACCAATACAAACCCGCTTGGGACAGCAACACCTCGCGCTCCGCCACTCCTGGTAAGCCCGTGACTGGGCGTGTCTTGTTAACCGTGCTTACAGAATGGGTTACTGGAAGGGACAGAATATTAACATAAGACGTTTTCTAAATCTTGATCGACTGCAACAGCTCTGTGGTACCCAGCCACTTAGGACTGGAAGTGAGGAAAGCCCAGCCAGGCCTCGAGAATGATGCAGGATACCACCTGCAGAAGATCCCGAACCATCCCCAGTGCTTCCAAACAGAACCATGCCCCCACAAAGCCCAGCACCGGTGCTTCCAGAACCCCACTTCCTCCCGGAAGATCCAGTGCTGGCTCAGGGACACTGAGAGCGGCCCCCCCACCACATCAGGACCTCCGCTTCAGGACCCACCTGCACACCGCTCCCCAGGTCGAGGAACAACGAGGCCAGAAACTGTCTCCGCAGCACCTGAACCCGCGGAGACACCGCAGCAGGAGGAACAACGGCCACGAGTGAGTGTCGCCACACCGTGGCAATCCGCCTGGGTGGAAGAACTGGCAAAGGCTGAGGACTTCGAGACCTTCAACAGCCTGACGGACAGACTGACTGCGGAACTCTCTGCGGAAATTACTGCCAGAAGGAGGGAACCCCAGGAGGCCTCACAGGCCACACGCAGATTCCCCGTGCCGAGCCGTAACAACACCGCCAGAGAAGGCAGGAGAGGGCACGCTGGCCGCCGCTATGATCCGGCGGTTGCATCCCGTATACAGAAACTATACAGGATGAACCGGACAAAAGCCACGAGGGAGATCCTTGACGGGACCTCCTCATACTGTGCCATCCAGCCTGAGAGACTCCACTCATACTTCAAGGATGTGTTCGACAACAAGGCCAGACCGACTTGCGACACCCAGAGTGCCTTCTCCCGCTACCCCGGATCGACCTCACGGAAGATCTGGAGCGAGATTTTTTCCCCCCAGGAGGTGCAGGTGAGGCTGATGAGGACCAAAAACACCACCCCTGGAAAAGATGGCATCCGCTACCACCTGCTGAGGAAGCGAGACCCCGGCTGCTTGGTGCTTGCTGCCATCTTCACCAAATTCAAGCAGTTCCATAGCGTTCCTCGCTCCTGGAAAAAGTCCATGACCGTCCTCATTCACAAAAAAGGGGAACGAGACGACCCCGGCAACTGGAGGCCCATCTCCCTCTGCTCCACCATCTACAAGCTGTACGCCAGCTGCCTCGCGGCAAGGATCACGGAGTGGTCAGTTTGCGGGGGCGCCGTCAGCTCAGTCCAGAAGGGTTTCGTGTCCTCTGAGGGATGCTACAAGCATAACTTCCTCCTTCAGACGGCCATCCAGGAGGCCAGGAGGTCCAAGAGGCAGTGCGTCGTAGCGTGGCTCGACCTGACCAACGCCTTCGGGTCCATACCCCACCACCACATCTTCGCCACCCCGGGAGAGTTCGGGATGCCGGCTACCTTCATCCAGATCCTCCGGGACCTCTACAAGGACTGCACCACCACCATCTGTGCCACGGACGGAGAGACAGATGCCATCCCCATCCGCCGCGGCGTGAAACAAGGATGCCCCCTCAGCCCCATCATTTTCAACTTGGCCATGGAACCCGCTCATCCGAGCCATCTCCAGCGGCCCGACCGGCTTCGACCTGCACGGCAAGAAAATCAGCATTCTGGCCTACATGGACGATCTGGCCCTGGTCGCCGACAGCTCAGAAAGCCTCCAGCAAATGCTCGACATCACCAGCCAAGCCGCTGAGTGGATGGGCCTGTGTTTCAACCCCAAAAAGTGTGCCTCCCTCCATGTCAACGGTGGCACCAGGGCGATGGTCCGTCCGTCACGGTTCCTTATTCAGGGCGAGTCCATGACCTCCCTCGAAGAGGGAGAGATATACCAACACCTCGGCACACCCACAGGAGTCCGCATCCGGCAGACCCCCGAAGACACCATCACGGAGATCCTGCGAGACGCGCCCAAATTGACTCCTCTCTGCTCATCTCCTGGCAAAATGCCCTCAACACCTTCCTGATCCCTCACATTTCCTTCCTCCTCAGGGGATCGGCCGTGGCGAAGGTGCCCCTGAACAAGGCCGACAGCACCATCAG
This sequence comes from Mauremys reevesii, assembly GCF_016161935.1. NCBI lineage: Eukaryota > Metazoa > Chordata > Testudines > Geoemydidae > Mauremys > Mauremys reevesii. The sequence continues at coordinate 4,793,357 of NC_052624.1, read as the reverse complement.
ACAGCTGGTGAAGAAGTGGCTCCACCTTCCCCAGAGGGCGTGCACGGACATCTTCTACATTTCCCACAGACAGGGCGGCGCCAACGTACCTCGGATGGGTGACCTGTGCGACGTGGCGGTGATAACCCACGCCTTCCGCCTCCTGACGTGCCCGGACCCAACAGTGAGGAGCATTGCACAGGAGGCCGTACGGGGTGCGGTCAGGAAACGCATCGCCAGGGCCCCCTCCAAGCGGGACGTCGCCACTTACCTCAGCGGCTCCCTGGAGGCTGAGTTCGGGAGAGAGGTGGGAGACCTGTCCTCTCTCTGGTCCCGCGCCCGCAACGCCTCGAGACGTCTGGGTAAGAGGATCGGCTGCTGCTGGAAGTGGTGCGAGGCGCGCCGGTAGCTGGGAATACTGGTGCCATGTGTAAAGACCCTGGACCACATCATTGTCACCCCGACCGCCAGAGCCATGCTAGAAAGGTCCCTGAAAGACGCCATCTGCTGCCACTACGCCGAGAACCTCAAGCGGAAGCCGGACCAGGGCAAGGTGTTCGAGGTGTCCAGCAAATGGGACGCCAGTAACCACTTCCTCCCCGGGGGCAGCTTCACCAGGTTCGCCGACTGGCGGTTCATCCACAGGGCCCGACTCAACTGCGTTCCCCTCAACGGAGCCATCCGCCACGGCAACCGGGACAAGCGCTGCAGGAAGTGCGGCTACGCGAATGAGACCCTGCCGCACGTCCTGTGTGGATGCAAGCAGCACTCCGGAGCCTGGCGGCACCGCCACAACGCCATCCAGAACCGGCTAGTGAAAGCCATCCTGCCGTCCCTGGGGAAGATCACCGTCAACTCCGCCATCCCCGGGACAGACAGCCGACTGTGACCCAACATCGTCGCGACGGACACAGAAAAGAAGAAGGTCCTCCTGGTAGACGTCACGGTGCCTTTCGAAAACCGGTCACCGTCCTTCCACGAGGCCCGAGCACGGAAGGGGTCGAAGTATGCCCTGCTGGCCGAGACCCTGAGAGCCAGGGCTACGAAGTCCAGGTACACGCCGTGATCGTGGGAGCCTTGGGCTCGTGGGACCCCCGCAACGAGCCGGTTCTGAGAGCGTGCGGGGTCGGTCGACGCTACGCCCAGCTCATGAGACAGCTCATGGTGTCCGACACCATCAGGTGGTCCAGAGACATTTATACCGAACACATCACCGGACACCGCCAATACCACACTGAGTAATCGAGACAGTCGACCAGGGAAATTACCCACTTCCTTCCCTGACGGACCCAGGGACACACCCCACCCATGTACCTATCCGCTTCACTGATACTGACTTGGACTCCTTATTCATTCCATGGGTGGCGTATCCGAGCCCACTTATCCACTGACCCTTTAAAAACCCTTGCACCCCAATCTGGGTCTATGGCCGTTATGCGATATGTATGTATCTTTTCATCCTTGCAAACGATATCTGTGACCCCCATAACCCAAGCCTGACTCCAGATGTACAGTACCTTCCCTCTCAACCTGTGTATATTTCATTTCAAACATTTACTTTAATGATCTTACCAATTCAATCCATCCCTGCCTTCGATGGGCTAGAAATGCCCAGCTGGACCAGTGACAAATATTTCCAGAGTCAGTGAACTCTTCTAAGGGTGTGAAAGGGAAAAAAATAAGTGGATCCCCTTCAATAAGCATCCGAATCATTGCAAGCACATCTAGACCAGGGATCGGCAACATTTGGCACGCAGCTTGCCAGGGTAAGCCCTCTGGCGGGCCGGGCCGGTTTGTTTATTTGCTGCGTCTGCAGGTTCGGCTGATCGTGGCTCCCACTGGCCATGTTCATCGCTCCAGGCCAATGGGGGCTGCGGGAAGCGGCACGGGCCGAGAGATGTGCTGGCCGCAGCTTCCTACAGCCCCCATTGGCCTGCAGCGGCGAACTGCGGCCAGTGGGAGCTGCAATTGGCCAAACCTGCGGATGCGGCCGGTAAATAAACTGCCCCGCCCCGCCAGGGGGCTTATCCTGGCGGGCCGTGTGCCAAACATTGCCGATCCCTAATCTAGACCCTCAGAAGCGACCCCAGTGCTGGCTTTTAACCTGCACGCTCAGCTGAAATCCCTGGAGAGCTGTGATTAAAAACAATCAGTGGCACAGCATGCAGGCTCGTGCTCTTGAGTGTTGGCTCTTTTAGCTCTATGGGACAGCCGGGACCAACTGCATCTAGCAGGCGTGTGTGTAACACCTGCTGCGCCTGGAAACCCCTCTTTTGCACAGGCCAGCAGGTACGGAGTGAGTAAGTAGCACAAAAGAAGTTACTTGTCCGGACCCATGTGATTTTCATTAAGTGATTGTGCCCCGAAGCTTCAAGCAGGGTGTACAGAGGCTGGACAGGGGCGTTGTGCCAGGCGCTGTACAGAGATGTAATAAATGACAGATCTTGCCCCAAAGCCCTGATAGTCTAAAAGACAAAGCATATCAGGAGGCTCAGACAGGCTGGGGGTGGTGGAGACGGTAATAAAATTAATAGAAGGTGCCTAATTCTTAGCCAATCGAGGGCAGAGACCACGATTTGTCACCTGGCTGGCCATAACAGGGGACAGTTTTCTGGGCCGTGTGTGCAAACAGCTGGGCCACGCTGGAGTTGAATTGCTGAAGCCTGACTGATGATGTAAATGATCAGATCAGACAAGCTGCACTGACCGCACAGCTCCCTGCCAGCTACAGTTACATGAAGGTCCTGAGCCCGATTCTCATTCGCACCCTTGTCAGTCCATAACTTCTGTGGCATTGCTCCTGATTTACCCCGAGGCAGCGGAGAGGGGGAGCCAGACCCTCTTGGCAGGTTTTGGGCTCTAGGAATAAAGGCCCGGGTTTTGATGCCAGCTAACAGGCCGATCTGCAGAAGCTGCCAGCCCGGAGAAGAGCGCTTAGAATTGCTCAACTCTTCCTCCACTTCTGCTTTCAAAATGCATCGCAGACGTTTCCGCAGCCTTGTACTGAGTACACGTTTTTGCAATCCAGGGCTGGCCAAATGGCAGCCCCCCGCCCCCTACATGCCAAGTTCTAAGCGGTGCAGGCTTCCTCTTGTTTCCTAACAAATCAGAAAACAGTTTTATGCAAGAGCTAAGCTTTGGGAACCGGTGTGGCAAGAACAGACTTTTGTAACCGCTTTACTTGGGTGTTAGCAAATCGCTCAGGGAAAGGGCCTTCTGCCGTGGCCAGAGAGCTAAGATGAAGGAAGCAGAATGAAGAGTAGAATTGGGATAAACAGAAAAGAAAATATATAGAATGATTCTTTGTAGCAATCCCCAAAGCCAAGGTCAAGGCCTCATTGTGCTAAGTGGGGCACAAACCCAGTGTAAATCTTTTCCCCAAGGAGCAGACACTCTAAATAGACAAGACAAAGGCTGATGGGGGAAACAGAGGCAGAGAGAAGTGAAATGACTTCAGAAGTCACAAAGTAGGTCAGTAGCTGAGCCAGGAACAGAAGCCGGCTCTCCCACCTGTAGGGAGGCGGTGTGGTTCCCCGCCGCCCCAGAGAGAGACGAGTCCCTCCAGACACCAGAGTGGGCAGAGCCAGGGAGCTCTGAGCCCACCCCCAGGGGGTCAGGCGTTGCCCCAGAAGTATAAAGGCCCGACCTTATAAAATCACGAGTGGTGTGGAGAAAGTGAGTAAGGAAAAGTTATTTACTTGTTCCCATAATATAAGAACTAGGGGTCATCGAATGAAATTAATGGGCAGCAGGTTTAAAACAAATAAAAGGAAGTTCTTCTTCACACAGCGCACAGTCAACCTGTGGAACTCCTTGCCTGAGGAGGTTGTGAAGGCTAGGACTATAACAGCGTTTAAAAGAGAACTGGATAAATTCATGGAGGTTAAGTCCATTAGTGGCTATTAGCCAGGCTGGGTAAGGAATGGTGTCCCTAGCCTCTGTTTGTCAGAGGGTGGAGATGGATGGCAGGAGAGAGATCACTTGATCATTGCCTGTTAGGTTCACTCCCTCTGGGGCACCTGGCATTGGCCCCTGTCGGCAGACAGGATACTGGGCTGGATGGACCTTTGGTCTGACCCAGTGTGGCCGTTCTTATGTTTTTATGACCTCAGAGCTCATTGAGAGAGCAACTGCGGGGAAGCCCAGACGCCTCCAGCGGAGCTCGCGATTGGGAAAGCCCAGCGGCCTGCAGTAAACCCGAGGACTGGACCAACCTGCCCCACGCCAGCTACCAGGAGGAGCTGCCGACTCTACCCCTCGCCAGCTCTCCCCAGGAGCCCATGGTGCTGGATTCCCCTGAGCCCCGACCCAGGTACCTCAAGAGGGGGAGTCCGGAAGTAGCCTGTGGGCAGCCGACCCTAGTCTGGCTGCAGCAGGGCCAGAGCCCATGTCAGTGTGTTGGGACCAGGATCCCCACTGAGGCAGCAGCGGGTCATCTGCCGCTGCAGGGCCCTGGGCTGGGACGCCGTGGAGTGGGAGGGCCTGCGTCCCCCCTGCCACCCACCTCCCGGGTGCCCGTCTCCCCCTCTCCCCGGCCCTTTGGGACCTAGGGCCTGGACCTACTGTTTATATTGTTGCTGCTCAGATCCTGCCGCCCCAGGGGGAGACGAGCCCCGGCTACCCTCTCTACGCCACCCAGTGGCCTGCCCAGCATGTGTCAGACACATGTCCAGTAACAGAGCTGTGTGTACAGGACAGCCACCGTCACAGGATCATGTCTCCAAATGAAAGTTAACTGAGGTCTGGGCCATACCTGGGCTTTACATCGGTACAGTTACCTCTCTGCGGGGTGTGGAAAATGCCATCCTATGCCCCCCCCTCCCCCGATGCAAACAGCACTAGGTCAACATAAGAATTCCTCCGCTGGCCTAGCTAACGCCTCTAAGGTTTAGTGTTGGCAGCGTTGCTGTATCTGTGTCAGTCTCAGGATAGTAGAGAGACAAAGTGTGTGAGGTGATATCTTTTATTGGACCAACTTTGGTGGGTGAGAGAGACAGGGCCGGCTCCAGGGTTTTTGCCACCCCAAGCGGTGAAGAAAAAAAAAAAAGCTGCGATCGCGATTGGCGGCAATTCGCCGCTTTCGTCTTTGAGGGCAATTCAGCGGCAGGTCCTTCCCTCCGAGAGGGACCTGCCGCCGAATTGCTGCTGAAGAGCCCGACGTGCCACCCCTTCCCCTTGGCCGCCCCAAGCACCTGCTTGCTGGGCTGGTGCCTGGAGCCGTTTCGAGCTCCGCAGAGCTTTTCTTCAGGCTGGGAAATGTACTCAGAGTGTCACAGCTAAATACAAGGCAGCACAGGCCGGCTCGTCCAATACAAGATATCAACTCAGACCAACTTCTCTCCTTCGTACACTGACACCTTCCAGCCACCACCTTCTTCTTCTTCTGGTTTAACACGGATATTGTGATAGCACAACAGGGCACAACTTTTTTGCAGCTTTTGGTGCTAAGTGGTTGTGCTAAATTATGAGTATAAAATGCTCCCATGCAAATTTGGTGGCATTTTACTCACCCTTTGGGGTGGCCTGACCCAAAGCCTATGGGAGTATGTCAGCTGGGTCCGTGTGGCTTTGGTTCAAGCTCTGTATGTGCATGCAAGGTGCAAGCCAGTGGAAAATCAGCTTAGCGCTGTGTGCTTGGTATTTCCAAAGGGCTGGGCGCAGTTCTGCTTTATGCCTAGCAGTATACTGATTCTGCTGGCCTTTCGGTGTCAGCTATTTTCACCCATTCATAACATTCAAGATTCTGTGAGGGACCAGACATTTATACCAGAATATCCAGTGGTATAATAGGTAATGGGAACCAAAGTGCTTTGGAAGGAAGATTAAACCTCCTGCTTCAGAGTTTAAATAAATCTCTGTTGGGGTTAGGAGGAGATGTTCCTAGAGAGGCAGATTAGCTCAGATCTGTAGGGCTTTTTACACCTTTCTATGAGGCAGCTGGTATTGGCCACTGTCCGAGTCAGGACATTAGGCTAGATGGACCTAGGGTCTTATCCAGTCTGGCAGTTCCTGTTTTATAAAAGCTTTACTTTTTTGGGCTTAAATGTTCCCTCCTCAGTCACTTCCTCTGTAGGGGGGTTGTTTTTTAAAGTTTACTTGCAAAGTTTTAAGAGGTTTAAAAACAATCTTTTTCCAGTGAGCACAAAGATTCTCCCCACCGTCCTTCTCCTGGGGATCTACGCAACGCCGGCCGCAGTGCGTGAGCAGGCCTGAAGGCTGACGGTGCGCTGTGCTGAGTTGGAACCGGCGTGCTTTCTACAGACACCCTTCTGAACTTTTGCAGATGCGCAATTGATCACGTGCAACAGGAGTTTCTGTTAAACCGGGGTTCTGCTCTGAAAGGGGGCTATGTAATAACTGCATCGTCTTCCTCAACTGGGCTGCTCCGGGGGGTGTATTTGAAATCAGACGCGCTGGCTGTTAGGGACGGATGTCTGTTTTTCCATCCCCGTTAGCTCCGGGGAGGCACCAGAGCTTTGGAGAGGGAGCTGGGGGCTCTTTCGCCATGTGCATCACCAGCAGAATTGTTTACAAAGTTCCAATCAATGGCGGGGGGAGTATGAGAAGGAAAGAACCCGCTTTGGCTCTCGGGGCACGATCCTCCCCTGCCTTGGCCCCCGGGTGAGTCATTTACACCCAGGGCCACCTGGGGAGGGGGGGGCAAGTGGGGCAATTTACCCTGGGCCCAGCAGGGGCCCCCAGGAGAGTTTTTCGGGGCCTCTGGAGCAGGGTCCTTCACTCACTCCAGGGGCCCGGAAAACTCTCACGGGGCCCGGGCCCCCGGAGCTTCTTCCGCTCCGGGTCTTCGGCGGCAATTGGGCGGCGGGGGGCCCCCGCCGCAGGTCTTCAGGGCACTCCGGTGGCGGGTCCTGGAGCATAAGGACCGGCCACCGCCGAATTACCGCAGAAGCGGGGGCCCCCTGCTGCCGAAGATCCCAGGCCCCCTGAATCCTCTGAGCGGCCCTGTTTACACCTGCACAAAATGCTCCCGAGTCAGAATCCTCAGCTGCGTTTTACGCCCACTTGGCCCAGGTGCAGATGGTTCCGGGGGAGTGAGCTGCTCCAATCCCTGAGGGGCTTGCAGGGCTGGTAGTCAGAGCCCTCCCTGCCCACGTCTTCCACGTAAACAGGGCACGTTTGATCTGGAGTCAGAGAGACGATAAACCCAGAGCCCCCCGGTGCCTTTTTCAGGGTGGTTACGCCCCTGAGGCTCAGTCCTGCACTCACTGAAGCCAGTGGGAGTTTTGTCATAGGGCGTGACAGACAGCGGCGGCTCTAGACATTTCACCACCCCAAGCACGGCGGCACGCCGCAGGGGGCGCTCTGCTGGTCACCGGTCCCGCGGCTCCGGTGGACCTCCCGCAGGTGTGCCTGCGGAGGGTCCGCTGGTCCCGGGAGGTGCCTGCTGCCCTCCCAGCGACCGGCAGAGCGCCCCCCCGTGGCATGCCGCCCCAAGCACACGCTTGGCGTGCTGGGGCCTGGAGTCGCCCCTGGTGACAGAGCCCCTAAGACAGATGCATTTGGGACAGGCCAGCTGTGCTGCTGTTTGGTTACCGGCCGTACCTCCTTCTTCAGGAGCTGGGTTCGTACGGAAGCTGTCACGTAGATACCCCACACACTGTGAGCAAGGGGGCTGTGTGTCCGCCGCATGCCCTTCTCAGGAGCTAAGGTAACTCTGTTGAGGAGGGGGTGAGGGAACGGCCAGGGAGGAAGCGTCGCTTTAAGAACCATGGCTAGGTTTGGAAAGAGGCTGGTTAATTTGATCTTTGTAGATAAGGGGCTAAAATAAGGGTAAACAAATCTCATGCTTCAGGGCATAAGCAAATTGCTGCAGAGGCCAGGAAGGAATCCCCGCTCCGCTGGCTAGGGTGGATTCTGGGGCGGGCTTCACCACTCTGAAGCATGGGGATAATAAATTCTATGTTCCAAAGGGAGCAAGCATATTTCTTGGCCACTCCCCTCTCAAGCCGGACTAGAGCTGTGTGTCGTAGAGAAGGCAGCCCTGCCTTGTTGTAGGGTGCCTGGGAACGTCATGGGGATATTTAGTATTCTGCATGCATTGTCTTCAGACTGCTGCAGGGGTCATGGATAGGGCAGATCTCTGCTTGTTTCTGGGGGAAGCAGCCAAACACGGATCTGTGGTTGCTGTCAGGGAAAAGGGGGTGAACGAAGACCAAAAGATGCGGCAGCTGCCGGAGGTGCTCCGCATGGTCCGGGAGCTGCTCCTGTAGCAAGGCTAACAGGGAGCAGGTTAGATCTGCAAGGGGAGCCTTAAGAATGTGGGTAGCAGCTGTGCCCAGGGTTACAGGGCTGGCGGCATCTCTGTCCTCTGCCTGATGTGCCAGGCCTCATGCCCTTACCTCTCCTGGGGTGGAATCATGTGATTCTCCCACTTTTAGCCTATAGCACCCTGAGATTGACCCGGGTCTACCCCAAAAGCTCTGTCTGGGCTCAGAACCTGCCTTTCTTCCCTTCAGGAGCCTGTGATTGTGAGGGAATTCACAGTGACCAGATGGCCTTGTGCAACCAAAGTACCATTTAACCTTAACTGGAGGAACATAACATAAGAGGAAAAGGATTTTAAATCAACAAACAGTCTGTCTGACGTAAAGCCCTACCACCCTGCGATGGGGCCCCTGGCAGGCCTACCTACTCCAGACATCCCCAGCATTGTCTGTCCATCTGGTCAACTTCTCAGCAACTGCTCCCCTGGCCTCTGGACCAAGAGGGACCTTTTAATTCTTTGCAGTCCTTCTGCGCTGCTGGCACCCAGCCTTGCAGGGCTGGCTCCAGGCGCCAGCTTAGCAAGCAGGTGCTTGGGGCGGCCACTCTGGAGGGGGGCGGCACGTCCGGCTATTTGGCGGCAAGTCGGCAGAGGACCCCTCACTCCCACTTGGAGTGAAGGACCTCCCGCCGAAGTGCCGCAGATTGTGATTGTGTCTTTTTTGGGCTGAGAGGTGGGGAGAGGGCTGCTTGGGGCAGCAAAAACCCTGGAGCCGGCCCTGCAGCCTTGGCATATGATCTCTGTGACCAGGGCTGAGCCCGGAGGTAGGATCTTTACAGCAAGGAGCTCAGGCATTGCCTCTGTCACCTTGAACTGTTTACCAGGAGGGAGCTTATCCTGAGCTACTGTTTAACTTCCTGCTTGTTTTTCCCAAGAGATGGCTACTACACTGAACCAAGGTAGTCATACAGGACCCATCCTATAACCAGATCACAGACAGTGTCCGCAATTATTACAGAGCAGCACCCCGTCTGCCACAGCCCGGCTGAGCCACCACAGCAGTGGGACCAAATGCTTTTTAAATAATAAAAACGTGCTGCTGGGGGAACGTAGTCTATAACGGGATGTAGCCTGCCAATGTATTCCAGCCGCAGGGCAGTGCTGTGAGCGCTTGTGCTGCCACCTTAAGGCAGCTCCGTGGGGCTACACTTTTGTGTACGTGTAAGTGCTTGTGAAATACTTGTTCAAAGGCTTGTGCACAGGAGCTGAGCAGTAGCATTGAGTGGGTCCAGCTGAGCTCAGGGAACCCGTGTGCTAGGCACGGTACATAACACTTTGTGAGAGAAAGGACTTACCCCAAGGGACTTACAATCTAGGCAGGCAAAGGGTGGGAGCAAGGGAGTATTGTTGGCCCCATTTCACAGAGGAGAACTGAGGGCCAGAGACGGTAAATGACTTGCCCAAAATGAGCCAGGGGCGCGGTGGCAGAGGCAGAAATTAAACCCAGCTCTCTGGAGAGCTGGTCCTGTGCCATAGCCACAAGGCTATCTGCCTTCTTCAATCTCCTCCCTCAATCCCCTGCTGCTGCCTACCATCCCACCCTCACACCCCCTCAGCTTCCCAGGAGGATGCAGTGAGAGTGAAAGGGGCCCACAACAGCATCACCCTGGGTGCCTGCTGGGTTCTTCTGACACGGCCCTGGGGCGACAGTGGAGTACAGCTCAGGGGAGGCGGCGCTGGCTTGAGAGGACCTGACCTCCCTCTCCAGTCGCACCTGCGCCGGTGGTGGGCTGTTGCTTGTAGAAAGCCCAGCACAGGGTAAGTGTCTACACACGCCCACTTTCCTGGGGGCTCTCAGGCTGCCAGGGCGGCCCTCAGAGGGGCTGGGGCCGGTCCAAGGCTACTCAGATTCAGCACAGCCCTGGGGGAGCTGCTGCTGGGGAAGAGGGGTGAGCGTCTCTGGGCCTCGCGTTAACGATGCCCTTCCCAGGCAGAGCTCCTAGAGCATGGATCCCATGGGCCTTCCTTGCGGGGGGAGGAGTTACTCTCTCTCTCACACACACAGACAGGAGTTTTCAGGCCGGTGGCCAGGCAAGGGTTAAGGCGGGTTACCTTGGGCTCTCTGGGTCCTGGCCCCAGTGAATGCGTGAGCAGCAGGTGCCATGGGAGGGCAGAGCCGCTCTGGGTCATTGGCCCTGGGGAAGGGGCCATCCAGTGCCTGTGTGCCGGCCGGCCGGCATGCCCAGGGGACACGGCCCGGGGCTGGATTCTGAGCCAGTCTGGCCGTCACTAGCCCTCCCCTTCTGAGGCAGCCAAAACACGCTGCCCTTCGCCCGCTCTCCTACTGCAACGGGCTGGGCTGCACGGCGGTGCCAGGCGCCTCCCGGGAGCCGCATGGAGACGGCGCCGTGAGCCGGGGTGCCCTGCCCATAGCAAAGCGTGGTACCCCCAGCCCTACCGCCCGGGACTCCCCTGCTGGGAACCAGCCAGGAGGCCTTGAGGTCACCCAGCACAGCCACCCCGGGCCTTGCGCCTTACCCTCTGCTGCCCCCCGGTGGCTGCTGCCTGGCACTCCTTGAAAGCAGAACCGTTTTTTAAAATCTTCCATTTCTGCTCTTCGTACGGGTTCAGGGAGCCTGCCTTCCTCTTCCGCAGAGCCCACGGTGACAGCCGTGGTCTCTCTTTGGACACCGAGAGAAGTTACGGGGAGTGAAGAGGTTAAAGTCTAATTACCATTCTGTGAGCAATCGCTAATGACAAAGGGTACCTAGTAATCCCCCCCACCACCTCCCCCCCACACAAAGGAGCCCTAAGTAATGTACAAGGAGGCCATGTCCACCCCTGCTCTCTTGGTGGGAGAGTCAAGTGGAAGCAGTTTTTGGACGCCTCAGTGGATTGTGTGTTTCAGGTGGTGGGGGGCAGTGGATGCAGCTCACAGAACTCTGGCCTCCTGCAGGAGCTGCTCTGTGTCCAGGTACCTAGAGTGGTGTATTGAAAACCATTTCAAAATTGTAAGCTATCACTTTACATGCTCAGCGGGGTTGCCTGGTCCTCCTTGCAGGCCAGGGGCTCTGTAGGGAAGCTAGCAGAGTCAGTCTGCAAAGAGCCAGCCTAGAGCAAGGTGGGATGAGTTGTGCCTCGCTGATTTAGGGAGCAGCCTGCTTTGTCTCTTCCTGTATTTGGTTCTCGCGTGTTAAGTTTCTGTATTCTAAGAAATTAAAGTTGTGCTACGTTGCAACTTCCAACAAGAGTATTTAATATTTTTATCTATTTTCTCTGTTTGTAAGCGGTGAACATAACACCTATGTGGCCTCTATCACTGTAAAATCTGCATGCCTTCCAAATGAAACTCTGTGTGTGTGTGTGTGTGTGTGTGTGTGTGTGTGTGTGTGTGTGTGTGTGTGAGAGAGAGAGAGAGAGAGAGAGAGAGAGAGAGAGAGAGAGAGAGAGAGGGCTGGCTCTAGGTTTTTTGCTGCCCCAAAGAAAAAAATTTGGCTGCCCCCCACCCCAGCCCTGGGCTTGCCCTCCCCGACCAGTGCCCTCTGCTGCCCCAACCCTGGGCTCCCCCCCAAACGTGACCTCCTTGTTCACCACAGCAATCCCCATTTACACTTGCAGTGGGGCTCAAACCGTTTCTCCTATTTTTATTTCACTTTAGTATAAATCTCACACCCCCCCCCCGTCCCCCACAACCCCATCTTTAGTGCTCCAAGGGCACATGGAAGGCACAGGGACTAACCCTCAAACCTTGTACCCGGAAAGGGATGGGGATCTAGTAAAGAGGGTTTCCGGCAGAGGAGCAGGTGTGGGGGTGCTTGGGGGGCTCTACACTGGCAGAGAAGAGGGGTGTGGTGTGCTGATGGAAGAGGAGAGGGGGGTATCAGGAGGGTTGCAGGAGAAGAGGTGCAGGGGGAGGTGTGGGAGGACAGGGCTGGGTGTCGGTGGAGGGAGAGTACAAGGGGAAGGGGTGCAGTGAAGGAGCGATGGGGGGAGGTACAAGTGGAGGGGCTGCGCGCGGGATGGGGGTGCAAGGGCTGAGAGGGGCAGGCGCTGACAGCTGCTTCCCCAGCCCCGTGCAGGCAGAGCCGAGAGGACAGACACTGACCCCCAGGTGCCCGAGCCGCGGGGGTCCCCTGGCGGGGCAGGATCCCTCGCTGCCCCGCTCGGAGCTGGGCTCTGCCTCTCCCCGCCCAGGGCAGACAGCGCAGGGCTGAGGCGGGGGGTGGCGTGGCGGGCTGGGTCCGGGGGCAGGAGGGGACAGCTCCCTGGCAGCTCCGGCTGCCCAGCCACTCGCCCTGTCAGCGCGCGAGCCGGGATCCACGCCCCCTGCCCAGCCCGGCGGCTCCCTGCACAGCCCACCCGGGCGGGGAAACGCTGCGCCGCCCTGGGGAGACTCAGAGCAGCAGCAGCGGTGGCGGCAGCAGGATCCCTCCTCCCTCCCTGCATCCTGGGCCCCACTTCCCTCCCTCCCCAGCTCCTCACACCCAGGCTAGACTGCAGTTCAGGATGCCCTGCCGCCGCAGAGCCGGAGCGTCGTCCCCCGGAGCCGAGCCCCTCTCGCCCCCCGCGGAGCCGGAGCGCCGTCCCCCCGGAGCCGGGCCCCTCCCGCCGCCGCGGAGCCGGAGCGCCGTCCCCCGGAGCCGAGCCTCTCGACCCCGCGAGCCGGAGCGCCGCCCCCGGAGCCGGGCCCTCCCGCCGCGGAGCCAGAGTGCCGTCCCCCCGGAGCCGGGCCCCTCCCGTCGCCACGGAGCCGGAGCGCCGTCCCCCCCGGAGCCGGGCCCCTCCCGCCGCCGCGGAGCCGGAGCGTTGTCCCCCGGAGCCGGGCCCCTCCCGCCGCCACGGAGCCGGAGCGCCGTCCCCCCGGAGCCGAGCCCCTCCTGTCCCGCGGAGCCGGAGCGTCGTTGCCTGTAAAGTAAATAAGGTTTTAAAAATGTTTAAGAAGCGTCATTTAAAATTACATTAAAATGGCAGAGCCCCCCGGACCGGTGGCCAGGACTTGGGCAGCGTGAGTGCCACTGAAAATCAGCTCGCATGCCGCCTTCGGCACCTGTGCCATAGGTTGCCTACCCCTGGCCTAGCGCCTGCTGTCCCGTTCCTAGGGAAGTTCTGTCTCCTGCTTACACAGGCCCCCCTAGTTGCTGAGAGTATCACAGTTCCAGTGGAATAACAATGGATAATCCCTTTCCCTTGTGTAGCCCTTTCCATCACACTGTTGCGTAAAGTTAGGGGTCACAGAGGCAGAGGCATCTCTCAGTAGCTCAGGCTGATCCCAGGGAGGGCTTTGATTACCAGGATGGAGACCCCGCACTGGTCTCTGTATCCTGTGGGGAGCCAGTGCGGCGGGTGGAGCAGCAGGGCCGTGCGTCCCCAGCAGCAGCCAGTGTTGCTGCGTGGAGGGGCTGTGGTGTTTGGTACCAGCCGAAGCTCCCGCATTCCACTTGGCCCATTCCCAGAGAGAACAATCAAGCCTGGAGCTCACAGCGGCATGGGTAACTGTGCTCAGATCCGAGTGTGTTAGCACAGGGCGGATTCTTCTGGCCAACCTCAGATAGCAACGAGTGGTTTGAATTGTTGTTACCTGGACATCCAAAACATTGAGGAATCCAACAGAATCCTGAGGGTTTCATGTTGCAATCCACTGGCAGGTGCGGTCATAGGAAGGGACCTCAGGAGGTATCTAGTCCAACCCCCTGCTCAGAACAGGGCCATCCCCAACTAAATCATCCCAGCCAGGGCTTTGTCAAGCCAGGCCTTAAAAACCTCTAAGGAGCCCCAAGAATCCCGTGAGGAGACACATCCCGAGAGGACTATGCGACGTCTGTGGCTGGTGCTGCTGCTGGTTCTGGCATTGGCTGGGCCTGTCCTGCAGCAGCCGCTGGTGAGTCCTGGCCCGGGGCTCTGAGCACGTCCCTGCAGGGAGGCTCTTTCCCGCGTGCCCTTCCTGGGGATCCCCGGCGGGTGGGATGGGATCGGATACAGGGTCGCTCTGTCAGGATGCTCTGTGAGGAGCCAGAAACCCTCCCTCCCCTATCGCTGCTGTGGGAATTGCATCTCCCCACCCAGGGGATCCACAGCCTCCCCAGAAATGGCCTTGCCACATGGAAGATTCTCACTGACCCCTGCCCTGACCAGCCAAACCTTCCATATGGGGTGGGGCCGGCCCCTGAACCCAGCCTCCCCCCCCAACCTCTTCCCTAGCGGGGCAGCTGAAGCTGGGGAGGGCTGAGCCTGTGGATCGGCCGCCAGCTCCTCATCAGCTCTGGGCAAAGGGGTTCCCTTCAGAGCAGGAAACGCAAGCCGGGCCCCGACCAATGGGAGCTGCGGAGTCAACACTCAGGGTGGGGGCAACATGCGGACGCCCCGGTGGCCACCCGTACACCTAGGAGCTGGAGGGACATGCCAGCCGCTTCCCAGGAGCCACGCCACAGAGCCGGGCAGGGAGCCTGCCAGCCCCACTGCGCCACCAACCAGACTTTTAACAGCCCGGTCAGTGGTGCTGACCGTGGCTGCCAGGGGACAGCACATGGAGTCACCTGGCTGCCCCCGAGCCGGAGTGACAGGCCGGCCGCTATTCCATGGCTAAGCACCGCCAGGAGCCTGCACTCTGTCCCATGCCCCAACCCCCTACCACAGCTCGGAGCCCCATCCTGCACCCAAACACCCTCCCGGACCCCACACCCGCCCCCGCATCCCAACCCCCTAGCCCAGCCCAGAGCACCCTCCCACACTGAATCCCTCGGCCCCAGTCCAGAACCCCCATTTAGAACCCCAAACCCCTGATCCCTGGCCCCACTCTAGAGCCTGCACCCCCAACCGGAGCTCGCACCCCCTCCCACACTCCAACCCCCTGCTCCAGCCTGGTGAAAATGAGCGAGGGTGGGGGAGAGCGAGCAATGGAGGGAGGGGGGATGCCATGAACAGGGCGGGGCCATGGAGAAGGGGGTGGGGCAGGAGCAGGACAAGGACTTTCAGTTTCCTGCGATTAGGAAGTTGGCAACCCTAACGGTGACAGTCCCTGTGGTTCTCCCGGGCTCGCTGCCTCGCAGCCTGGGCAGGCTGGGACCCACTCCCGGGGTCTCCCTAGTGCCAGCCCGGAGGGGGCAGCCATGGAGCAGGCCGGTGCCTCCAGCTCCTCCGGCCCCTAGCGCCGTGTCTCGGCTGGGTGTGTTTCAGGGCGAGAGAGTGAGACGGGCCATGCGGAGAATGTGGAGACCAGGCAGTTTCTCAGTCGTAGGCGTAGTCATCAGAGATGGAAAATGGAAAGGCTGAACAGGCGTCTCAGCTGGGAGGGGACGGCACCACCGGTCACTCCCCTCTGGCTGGGCCCAGCCGGCCTCCCCTCCCGCACCTGTTCCCCAGCACTGCTGAGCTGTCGGCCAAGGTTACACGCCAGGAGTGATCTTGCTGCTGGCTGCGGGGTACAGAAACCCCCAGCCCCTGCTGAGCGCTACAGACAGAGGCCACGACTGGGCCCGCTCGGTCGTGGGATTCTCAGTCCCTCCGTGCCTGGCGATGAACCCACTTTGCTGAGCCTGGAGCTTCCCGTGTGTTTTGCATTTATTCACTCGCACCAATAAAAGCAGGAACCTCTGAGCCTGGCTCCCTCATTCCCAACGGCCCCGGCTCCAAGGGGTGCAGGGCAGGGTCCCGTAGGCAGCCCAGAGCTCCCAGCGGCTGTAGTAACCCCCTCCCCGCCCCTCTCCAGTGGGGGATAAGGCTGTACCCCCAGAACAGCTGGAGCGAGGCCCATGGAGCCGGGCTCCTCCCGCCTTCCCATGGGTAGCACCAGGGACTGGCCCCGCCGCTACTCTGACAGCTGGGACCTGGCCCGTGTCCTGTCACCGAAGGGAGTGGCCGGTTCCCCGGCTCCCAGCCAGGCCATGAGGTGGCGCAGGGCAGGGTCTTTGCTCAAGGGGACATGGGGTTGGATGAATCTCTAGGAAGAAGCCAGGCTCCCCTGGCCTCCCAGTGCTGGGGACCCCCCTCCCCTGGCCTGTATTCCCAATGGCACCCACCCAGAGATACTGACCTTTGGTTTTGCCGGTGGGTGCCCCACCCAGGCCTCAACCCCTCTCCTGAGGCCCCACCATCACTCCACCTCTTCCCGCCCCCACTCGGCCCCCTCCCTCAAGACCCGCTCCCCTGAGCGCCTCCCGCCCACCCACCTCCTCCTTTCTGCCCTCTCCTGCCTTAAGGGCAGAGAGGCGCGAGTGGTGGGCCAGTCCCTCTCTACAGCTGATCGACGGCGCAGCCATTGAAGAGCTGATGGCGGCACACGGCCAGCCGCTGAACAGCTGATTGGCAGCCACCCCCAGAGCCCCCAGAGCTGTAGCCCTGGCCAGCCCCCTGAGTGCTGAGCACCCCGTAATATTTCTGTGCAGGTGCTTGAGCCCTTGAGCACCCATGGAGTGGGCACCAATAGACCCGCCTCCCCAGGGTCTGTGCGACGGGCATTAGGTCGTGGGGCAGGGAGGATCTGCCCCAGAGCTGGCAGGGCAGCAGCTGCTCGTTGGCCCATGGGCAGAGGAGGGGGCACTGACTGAACTGGGCACTAGAGCAGTTTCCTTCCTCTGAAGCAGCAGGGCCTGGCTGGCACCACGGAAGGTCGGCCACCAACGCAGATGGGCCACTGGCCTGCCTCGGTTTGGAGCCAACTGATGTCACTGCTTACCCCGTGGGAGGGGCTGCCGTTTAACAACACGAGGTATCCCTGGTCTCATCTCTCCCACCCTCCCCAGCGCCCTGTCGCACAGGGGGCGGAACAGACATTAGTGGGGCCTTATCGGCCATTTCTTTAAAGTCTCTGAGTCCTGCCATTAGGCCGACATTTTCCACTGTGCCCAGGAATTTTGGCTCTCTTAGTTCATAGGGTCCCCTCCTGACACATGCAGGGCCTGAGATCCCGAAGGGCTGAGCGGGAGGAGGGGGCTGCTCAGGAATCTCAGACAGTCAGGTTCTAGGTGTCGCAAGTGGGGAACATGGAAACTGAAACAGCCAAAATCCACGGTCACTATGGAAATGTTTTTCCTTAATTTCTCCATGGCTGTGGGGCTATGTGCCCTGTCCTCTAGCTCTGACCTTTAACCCCACAACTGGAGAGCCATGCTTTACAAAAGTGACTCATGAGTTTGGGTATCCAACTCCAGACACCTTCGTGGTACGTGATATTCAGACACGTCTCAGCCCCCACACTTGGAATGGCTGGGCCCTGTAGGGCAGATAAAGTTGTGCCCCAAACTCACCAGTCAGTTTGGAAAATCTTGGCCTCTGGCTTTATCACACAGAACCATTCCCAGTGGCGCAGGAATCTCAATGCGCTTCATAGAATCATAGAAGATCAGGGTTGGAAGAGACCTCAGGAGGTATCTAGTCCAACCCCCTGCTCAAAGCAGGACCAATCCCCAACTAAATCATCCCAGCCAGGGCTTTGTCAAGCTGGGCCTTAAAAACCTCTATGGATAGAAAGAACAGGAGGACTTGTGGCACCTTAGAGACTAACACATTTATTTGAGCATAAGCTTTCGTGGGCAACAGCCCACTTCATCGGTCACATAGAAATCCCCACCCATTCTTCTCTTCTGCAAACTAAATAACCCCAGTTCCCTCAGCCTCTCCTTGTAAGTCATGTGCTCCAGCCCCCTGATCATTTTTGTTGCCCTCCGCTGGACTCTCTCCAATTTGTCCACATCCTTCTTGTAGTGTGGGGCCCAAAACTGGACGTAATACTCCAAATGAGGCCTCACCAATGCTGAATAGAGGGGAATGATCACTTCTCTCGATCGGCTGCCAATGCTCCTACTAATGCAGCCTAATATGCTGTTAGCGTTCTTGGCAACAAGGGCACCCTGCTGACTCATGTGCAGCTTCTCATCCACTGTAATCCCCAGGGTCTTTTCAGCACAGCCCCGAACTGCTCCCTGGCACCGGGCAGGAAATGGGAGCAGAGTCGCATTGAACACACACAGACTGCAGCACCTGCTGCCTCAGCCAAAAGCATTCAGGTAATTAACCCTTTATTGGTGCTGCCCTCGCCTCCTCTCCCCTCCCTCGTGCACACACAAGGCTGGACGTGGTACACACGGGGGTGTGGGGATCCCCAGGGCTCACAGGGACTGTGAGGTGGGTCGACACTGAGATTTTTTGTCTGAATTTCCCACAATAGCACTCGGGCCCTGATCCTCAAAGGTCTTTACCTTATAGCCAACCACTGAGATCAGGGCCCTGTTGCACTGCGGAACGTACCTGCACATGCAAAGAGACACCTCCTGCCCCAAAGAGCTTACAGTCCAAAGACACTCGACCAACAAAGGGTGGGAGGAAAGAACAATCATTATCCCCATTTCACAGACGGGGAACTGAGGCACCAAGAGATGAAGGAACTCGCTCGAGGTCACCCAGGGAGCAGGTGGCAGAGTGGGAAACTGGACGGAGCGCTCCTAAGCCCATCCTGTGCCTTTCTCTCCCTGACTTTGTGGCAGGAATGGAGTGATACAGTCCTGCCTGCTATTGTCGACACAGAGATTTTTTGTCTGAATTTCCCACTTTCCCTACCCCAGGTTCAGCTCCGCCCAGTGGTGAGACTAGAGGGAGTGCAGACAGGGGTGCAAGAGGGGGCCGATGTCTAACCCTGTTCAGAGCAGGGCTGCACACCCTGGGGGGTAAAACATACTCACACACCTCACTAGCCCCTCTCCATCCCCACTTTCCTCACATCACCCCGGGACGCCTCGTTCCAGCCCCGGGGGCTCTGAGCAGCTCTGCCATGTGACAGGTGGGGGCCCCACGGCTTTGACTCCTTTAACACTGGGCTGATCCGACGCCCTGGAGGTGCCGTGTGGTGACTGTCGGGGCTGATGGCTCAGTGTGAGAGACAAAGTATCACGTACGAGTAACGGGACAGAACAGCCTGTCCTGACCCATCCTGCCCCTCATGCCCACCACCCAAACACCACCGGGGAGGGGGCTGCCCGGGCCCAGGGTCTATGGGCGACGTGACAAATTAGTTCTTGCTCCAGGTTTCCATGCGGTGAGGAAACCTGCTGGAGAGATCCGTTAAGTGGCAGTTTCAGTGTATTGCACACGAGGCCCTTTCCTGTTTCCCCTGGGGGGGGGGAGAAAGGAGGTTCCTTAACCCCCAAGGTCCCTCCCCATGCGGGAGAGGGGAAAGCTGGTTAAAAACCTCTCGCACCCGCCAGTGGCTCACACAACCCCCAGCCCCACCCGAGGCCAAGGCCCCTCTCCCAGGGGAATCTGTGGCACAGCCCGAGAGTCCCGCAAGGAGATGCAGCCCCAGGGGACGATGAGGCGTCTGTGGCTGTTGCTGGTTCTGGCGCTGGCCGGGGCTGCCCTGGCTGGGCCCATCCTGCAGCAACCACTGGGCGTGGAGGGTCCCGGCGCGGTGGCAGCGCGTGATGGGGCGTCAGCCCAGGTGGACGGAGCCCAACAGCAGCCGCTGGTGAGTCCAGGGCTCTGAGCACGTCCCTGCAGGGAGGCTCTTTGCCGCGTGCCCCTTCCTGGGGTCCCCGGGGGGTGGGATGGGATCGGATACAGGGTCGCTCTGGCAGGATGCTCTGTGTGGAGCCAGGGACCCTCCCTTCCCCCGTCCCCACTGTGGGAATTACATCTCCCCACCCAGGGGATCCACGACCTCCTCAGAAATGACCCTGCCCCAGGGAGATTCTCACTGATCCTTGCTCTGACCAACTGAACCTTCTGTTTTGGGCAGATCTGGCCCCTATACCCAGCCTCCCGCACCCTCTACCCCGGGGGAGCAGCTGCAGTGTGGCCCTATAGCAGGGCTCCTCCTGCCTGCCTTTAGTCGAGCAGTAACCTCTTAGGGTGACCAGATCACCCAGGTCAAATATTGGGACGCAGGGGGGCGGGGCGGGGGCAGGGACAGAAGGGAAAAAAATGGCGGCAGAGCAAAAAAAAAAAAATCCTCCACCCCCGATTCCTCCTCCCTCCACAAGCGCTGGAGGGAGGCCCGGGAGACTCAGGGGAGCGCGGGGCCGGGGTGAGTGTGAGTCCGGCCTGGCCCCGAGCAGGCAGGACTCGGGCGCGGTACCTGGAGGGAGAGTAGGGGGTGGCCCACGGGGCCAGGCGGCGGCTGTTCTCCCCACCTGGGCAGTGGGATTCGGAAGCAGCCGGCGGGAGGAAGCGGCCGCTGGCCAAGCTCGGCGGCTGCGGCTCTGGCGCCCAGGAACCCGGGCCTGCTGCGCCCAGCCCCTGGCCAGTTGCGTCTGGGCTGGCTGCTCAGCTGGTGCAATCTCACGGGCGGCCCCGGAGTGGGGGAAGCAGGCCCCAGCCCCCCGCTCCATCCTGGTCGGGTCCCACAGGGGAACGAACAGGGCTGGGCTGCCAATACCTCCACCGCGGGATTGCACCAGCTGGGCAGCCAGCCCAGACGCAACAGCAGGCCCGGGCTCGGGGGGTTCGGGCCCGGGCACCATAGCCGCAGCCGCCGCGTGCCACGTGCTTGGCCGCTTCCTCCTGCCGCGGCAGTGGGAGCTGCAGCAGCGGCTGCTCCAGAGTCCCGCTGCTCACATTCTCCCACTTCTCTCCGGAGACTAGACCAGCTCGAAAGACTCCTGTAAGGACTTTAACGCTCCATCTGCGGCTAGGCCGCCACCGCTGGAAGAGGAGGATTGTGTCAGCTGTCTGGAAGCCACTGCACCTGTGCTCATTTAGATCAGCAGAGACCACAGAGTCCAGGCCTCGGCACAGCCTCTGGAAAGAAGGGGAGGGGAGGAGGGCACTTTGGAAACCAGTCTGGGCTGGTGCTTTTAAACGCTTCCTTGCCCCATGCCCACTTGTTCACTCTTCTCTCTAAATTCTTGCTCTCTCCAATTCATTTGTTGCAGGGAGTGAGAGTGAAAAGGGCTGCCCAGGGACCGAGAAACCGAACCATATTCAGCGGGTGTCACCCATCGAGACCTGGCTGCCTGACACTATATCACCACACAGAGACGGTTCATTATATTCCGCTGCCCCGAGCAGGCATGCGCGGGAGGCGCCCCGGAGCCCCGGGAGCAGCGGACCTCCCGCGGGCTTGACTGGTGAGGGTCCGCTAGTCGCGCGGCTCGGCTGCACCTTCCGCAGCTGCGGGCGGTTCGCTGGTCCGGCGGCTGCGGTTGAGTCATGCCTGCGGGAGGTCCAGCCGACCCGCGCGACCAGCGAACCGTCCGCAGTCACGCCTGCGGGAGGTCCAGCCGAGCCGCGGGAGAGGCGCCCCCTCCGCAGTCATGCCTGCGGCAGGTCCCGTCGTCCCGGGGCTCCGGTGGACCTCCCGCAGGCGTAACTGCGGCAGGTCCGCCGGCCCAATCTGCCGCCCCTGCCGGCAAATGCCGCCCCACGCGCCTGCTTGTCGCGCTGGGGTCTGGAGCCGGCCCTGTCACCACTTCAGTAATGAGCAATAAGCTTGTTGATGCTGGAACCAGCCCCTCGAGCTGGGAGCATTTCAGGCCTGCATGCCCCTGCCTCGGATCGCCAGAGCTGTGTGCGCCAGCCACTCGGCTGCAAACACCCCTTTCCAGGCATCACATGCTACAGAGAACGTCTGCTGATTCTCCCCTCATTGGTTTTACACCCATGTATCTCCCATGACCTCACTGGAGTCACTCCTGATTTACACCAGTGTGAATCTGGCCCTAAAAAGCATGAGCTTGCTGCTCGCTGTCGGGTACGGGAGCCCCCAGTCCCTCGCAAGCGCTGCGGACAGAGGCCACGACTGGGCCATGTGGGTCGTGGGAGGCTCATTCTCTCCGTGCCTGGCGATGAACCCGCTTTGCTGAGCCTGGAGCTTTCCGTGTGTTTTGCATTTATTCAGTCGCACCAATAAAAGCAGGAACCTCTGAGCCTGGCTCCCTCATTCCCAACGGCCCCGGCTCCAAGGGACGCAGGGCAGGGCCCCGTAGGCACCCCAGAGCTCCCAGCCGCTGCAGTAACCCCCTCCCCGCCCCTCTCCAGTGGGGAATAAGGCTGCATCCCCAGCACAGCTGGAGCGAGGCCCATGGAGCCGGGATCCTCCCGCCTTCCCATGGGTAGCAACAGGGTCTGGCCCCGCCGCCACTCTGACAGCTGGGACCTGGCCCGTGTCCTGACACCGAAGGGAGTGGCCGGTTCCCCGGCTCCCAGCCAGGCCATGAGGTGGCGCAGGGCAGGGTCTTTGCTCAAGGGGACATGGGGATGGATGAATCTCTAGGGAGAAGCCAGGCTCCCCTGGCCTCCCAGTGCTGGGGACCCCCCTCCCCTGGCCTGTGTTGCCAATGGCACCCACCCATAGGCACCAACTTCTCCCGGCGCCGGTGGGTGTTTGACCCCCCTCAGCCCCCAGCCTCACCCCCATTCCAACCCCTTCCCCAACGTCCTCACCCCAACTCCGCCCCCTCCCTGCCCCTCTGGGACTCCTTCCCCAAATCCCCGCCTCGCCCCGAGCGTGCCGCGTTCCCACTCCTCCCCCTCCCTCCCACAGCTTGTTACGCTGCGAAACAGCTGTTTTGCGGTGGAAGCGCTGGGAGGAGAAGCGGGGACACGGCGCGCTCAGGGGAGGAGGCAGAGGGGAGCTGAGGTGAACTGGGGTGGGGAGCTTGGCTGCCAGTGGGTGCAGAGCACCCACCAATTTTTCCCTGTGGGTGCTCCAGCCCCAGAGCACCCACGGAGTCGGCGCCTATGCAGCCACCCAGAGGTGCTGACCTTTGGTTTTTCCAGTGGGTGCCCCACCCTGGCTTCACCCCCCTCTCCTGAGACCCCACCACCAGTCCACTTCTTCCCACCCCCGCTCGGCCCCCACCCCCCAAGAGCAGGGGCGGCTCTAGGTATTTTCTCGCCCCAAGCACGGCAGGCAGGCTGCCATCGGGGGCTTGCCTCCGGGAGGTCCCCGGTCCCGCGGATTCGGCAGCAGCCTGCGGGAGGTCCCCCGAAGCCGCGGGACCAGCAGCCCCTCCACAGGCATGCCACCGAAGGCAACCTGCCTGCCACCCTCGCAGTGACCGGCGTAGCGCCCCCCGTGGCTTGCCGCCCCAGGCACGCGCTTGGCGTGCTGGTGCCTGGAGCCGCCCTTGCCCAAGACTCGCTCCCAGGAGCGTCTCCCGCCCGCCCAGCCCCTCCTTTCTGCCCTCTCCTGCCTTAAGAGCAGAGAGGAGCGAGTGGCGGGGCAGTCCCTCTCTGCAGCTGATCGTCAGAACAGACACTGAAGAGCTGATGGGGTTGCAGGGCCAGCCTCTGAACGGATGATTGGCAGCCCCCCCCCCCCAGTGGGTGCTGAGCACCTCCTAATATTTCTCTGCAGGTGCTTCAGCCCCTGAGCACCCATGGAGTCAGCGCCAATAGACCCACCTCCCCAGGGGCTGTGTGATGGGCATCAGGTTGTGGGGCAGGGAGGGTCTGCCCCAGAGCTGGCAGGGCAGCAGCTACTCATTGGCCCATGGGTGGAGGGGGGCACTGAGTGAACTGGGCACTAGAGAAGTTTCCTTTCTCTGAAGCAGCAGGGCCTGGGTGGCACCACTGCAGGTCGGCCACCAACGCAGATGGGCCACTGGCCTGCCTCGGTTTGGAGCCAACTGATGTCACTGCTTACCCCGTGGGAGGGGCTGCCGTTTAACAACACGAGGTGTCCCTGGTCTCATCTCTCCCACCCTCCCCAGCGCCCTGTCGCACAGGGGGCGGAACAGACATTAGTGGGGCCTTATCGGCCATTTCTTTAAAGTCTCTGAGTCCTGCCATTAGGCCGACATTTTCCAACGTGCCCAGGAATTTTGGCTCTCTTAGTTCATAGGGTCCCCTCCTGACACATGCAGGGCCTGGGCTCCCGAAGGGCTGAGAGGGAGGAGGGGGCTGCTCAGGAATCTCAGACAATCAGGTTCTAAGTGTCGCAAATGAGATACCCAGAAAATGAAACAGCCAAAATCCACGGCCACTAAATCATCCCAGCCAGGGCTTTGTCAAGCCGAGCCTTAAAAACCTTTAAGGATGGAGATTCCACCACCTCCCTAGGTAACCTATTCCAGTGCTTCACCACCCTCCATGTGAAATAGTGTTTCCTAATATCCAACCTAGACCTCCCCCACTGCAACTTGAGACCATTGCTCCTTCTTCTGTCCTCTGCCACCACTGAGACCAACCGAGCTCCAGCCTCTTTGGAACCCCCCTTCAGGTAGCTGAAGGCTGCTATCAAATCCCCCCTTATTCTTCTCTTCTGCATACTAAATAACCCCAGTTCCCTCAGCCTCTCCTTGTAAGTCATGTGCTCCAGCCCCCTGATCATTTTTGTTGCCCTCCGCTGGACTCTCTCCAATTCGTCCACATCCCTTCTGTAGTGGGGGGGCACAAAACTGGACGTAATACTCCAGGTGTGGCCTCACCAGTGCCGAATAGAGGGGAATAATCCCTTCCCTCGATCTGCTGGCAGTGCTCCTACTAATGCAGCCCAATATACTATTAGAGTTTTTGGCAACAAGGGCACCCTGCTGACTCATATCCAGCTTCTCATCCACTGTAATCCCCAGGGTCTTTTCAGCACAGCCCCGAACTGCTCCCTGGCACCGGGCAGGAAATGGGAGCAGAGTCGCATTGAACACACACAGGCTGCAGCACCTGCTGCCTCAGCCAAAAGCATTCATGTAATTAACCCTTTACTGGTGCTGCCCTCACCTCCTCCCCACCACCACCCCCCACCTCGTGCACACACAAGGCTGGACGTGGCACACACGGGGGTGTAGGGATCCCCAGGGCTCACAGGGACTGACCTTCCCGTAGCCAGGTAAGAGGGGTTCAACACTGAGATTTTTGTTCAAATTTCCCCTCTTCCCTATTTGGATCCGCCCAGTGGTGAGAATACAGGGAGTGCAGACAGGGGTGCAGGAGGGGGCCGATGTCTAACCCTGTTCAGAGCAGGGCTGCACACCCAGGGGAGTAAAACACACTCACACACCTCACTAGCCCCCCTCAGCCCCAGTTTCCTCACATCACCCCGGGACGCCTCGTTCCAGCCCCGGGGGCTCTGAGCAGCTCTGCCATGTGACAGGTGGGGGCCCCACGGCTTTGACTCCTTTAACGCTGGGCTGATCCGACGCCCTGGAGGTGCCGTGTGGTGACTGTCGGGGCTGATGGCTCAGTGTGAGAGACAAAGTATCACGTACGAGTAACGGGACAGAACAGCCTGTCCTAACCCATCCTGCCCCTCACGCCCACCCCCCCAAACACCCCCGGGGAGGGGGCTGCCCGGGCCCAGGGTCTATGGGCGACGTGACAAATTAGTTCTTGCTCCAGGTTTCCATGCGGTGAGGAAACCTGCTGGAGAGATCCGTTAAGTGGCAGTTTCAGTGTATTGCACACGAGGCCCTTTCCTGTTTCCCCTGGCGGGGGGGAGGGAAGCAGGTCCCGAAACCCCCAAGGTGAAGGTACCTCCCCATGTGGGAGAGGGGAAGGCTGGTTAAAAACCTCTCGCACCCGCCAGTGGCTCACACAACCCCCAGCCCCACCCGAGGCCGAGGCCCCTCTCCCAGGGGACGTGGTAGCAGAGCTCGACAGTCCCAGCAGGAAACGCAGCCCGAGGGGACGATGAGGCGTCTGTGGCTGGTGCTGCTGCTGGTTCTGGCGCTGGCCGGGGCTGCCCTGGCTGGGCCCATCCTGCAGCAGCCGCTGGGCGTGGAGGGTCCCGGCGCGGTGGCAGCGCATGATGGGGCGTCAGCCCAGGTGGACGGAGCCCAACGGCAGCCACTGGTGAGTCCTGGCCCAGGGCCCTGAGCACGTCCCTGCAGGGAGGCTCTTTGCCTCATGCCCCTTCCTGGGGTCCCCGGGGGGCGGGATGGGATCGGATACAGGGTCGCTCTGGCAGGGACCCTCCCTATCTCCAACTCTGCTGTGGGAATTACATTGCCCCACCCAGGGGATCCACGGCCTCCCCAGAAATGACCCTGCCCCAGGGAGATTCTCACTGATCCCTGCCCTGACCAGCCGAACCTTCTGTATGGGGCAGACCCAGCCCCTGAACCCAGCCTCCGCCACCCTCTCCCCTGGGCGGGGGAGGGGATCTGTAGCCGGGAGGTTCCTGCTTTGCCCCCAGGTTCCTACATGTTGGGATCCCAGACAACGCCCAGTGCCCAGCCCCTGTCACGTCTCCGGGGGACAGAGGCCGAGCAGGGCCCATGGCTGAGCCAGGCAGGGCAGGGCCCACTTTGCACCCCCGACTGCAATACAGACAGGGTCTGGGCACAGCAGATCAGTGGGCGCAGCCCCCTGTCGGCTGAAGAGTCTTGTGGGGAGGACGTGGTGCTCGGCTGGGACCAATGCAAAGGGGATTCCGGGCTGAGGCTGCTGGACACTGACAGTCCCTGTGGTTCTCCCAGACTCGCTGCCTCGCAGCCTGGACGGGCTGGGACCCACACCCGGGGTCTCTAGTGCCAGCCTGGAGGGGGCAGCCATGGAGCGGGCCGGTGCCTTCAGCTCCTCCAGCCCCTAGCGCTGTGTCTCGCCCGTGTGTGTTTCAGGGCGTGAGAGTGAGACGGGCCGTGCAGCCGCAGATCAGCGTTTGGAGACACGGCATGTACTCAGCCATGCGTGGAATCGTCAGAAGGGGAAGCTGGAAAGGCTGAACTGTCTCAGCTGGGGAAGTCGTGGGAGGCTCAGTCCCTCCGTGCTGAGCCTGGACCTTCCCGTGTGTTTTGCAGTTAATCACTAGCACCAATAAAAGCAGGAACCTCTGAGCCTGGCTCCCTGGAGGTGGGGAGACGACTTCTCTCCCAGTGCCCATCGCAGGGACTCCAGAATCAGGGAGCAGAAGGGGGCAGGGGGCCATGGTCCCATCACTTTTAAAAGTGGGGCAGGGAGGATCTGCCAGGGGGCTGGCAGTGGCCACTGAGAGCTCGGCAGGGGGTGCTGGGGGCAGGTCGCCCAGTGGGTGGGTAAATGGAGGGCCCTGGGGCTGCCGCCAGGGAAGGAGGCAGGTGTCCCTTCTCATTTTCCCAGGGAGACCCAGGCCTGCTGCGCTCCCTTTGCGCCCGGAGGGACCCTGCCCAGCTCAGCCAGTGGCAAGCGTGGGTTTGGTGGGGGGCATTTCTCAGCAAGGGATTCCCCCATGTACAGCCCTGACTGCTCCGGGGTACCAAGTTTCCTTCCTCTGAAGTAGCAGGGCCTGGCCGGCACCGCGGCAGGTCGGCCACCAGCACGGATGGGCCACTGACCTGACCCTGTTTGGAGCCAACTGATGTCACTTCCTGCCCGGTGGGAGGGGCTGCTGTTTAACAACAGGAGGTGTCCTGGTCTCATCTCTCCCACCCTCCCCAGAGCCCAGTCACAAAGGGGGTGGAACAGACATTAAAGGGGCCTTGTCATCCGTTTGATTAAAGTCTTTGAGTCGTCTCTAGGCCAACATTTTCCGGTGTGCCCACTACTTTTGGCTCTCTTAGTTCATAGGGTCCCCTCCTGACACATGCAGGGTCTGGGCTCCCGAAGGGCTGAGCGGGAGGAGGGGGCTGCTCAGGAGACTCAGACAATCAGGCTCTAGGTGTCGTCATTGGGAAACTCAGAAACTGAAACAGCCAAAATCCACGGCCACTTGGGAAATATTTGCCCTTAATTTCTCCATGGCTGTGCGGCCACTAGCTCTGAACTTTAACGCCACTTCTGGAGAGCCACGATTTACAAAAGTGACTCAGCAGTGTGGGTGCCCAACTCCAGACGCCATCGAGGTACGTGATATTCAGACACGTCTCAGCCCCCACAGGCAGCTTGGCTGCCCCCACAGACTCACCAGTCAGTTTGGAAAATCTTGGCCTCTGGCTTTATCACACAGAACCATTCCCAGTGGCGCAGGAATCTCAACGCACTTCAGCAAAGCCCTGAGCTGCTCCGGGCACCGGGCAGGAAATGGAAGCAGAGTCGCACTGAACACAGCAAAGAGTTCACGTAATTAAACCTTGTGACGATGCGGTTCTGGCGGGACCCAACTGAGGTGCCAAATCAGGACCAATTGCTCAAACAGGGCAGTCACAGCCCTAGGGTGGGGTTTTTCCACCTCTACGGCAAACCAAACCAGCCAGACAAAAAGGACTTTGGTCTCACCCCACTGGCTAACCACAAGTCACACAAGCAATTCCCTTAGACACTCCAGTCTCCCAGCATCACCACCAGTGCACTCGTCCTGGGGATGAATGGTTATGAAAACCAACACCCCAATAAAAGGAAAAGGTTCCCTCGATCCCAAAGGACCAAGCCCCAGACCCAGGTCAATATACACATCAGATCTTACCCACAAATCACACTGTTGCCAATCCTTTAGAATCTAAAATCTAAAGGTTTATTTACAAAGGGAAAAAGGTAGAGATGAGAGGTAGAATTGGTTAAATGGAATCAATTACATACAGTAATGGCAAAGTTCTTAGTTCAGGCTTGCAGCAGTGATGGAGTAAACTGCAAGTTCAGATTAAGTCTCTGGAGAACATCCCCCGCTGGGATGGGTCGGTCAGTCCTTTTGTGCAGAGCTTCAGTTTGTGGCAAAGTCCCTCCAGAGGTATGAAGCAGGATTGAAGACAAGATGGAGATGATGCATCAGCCTTATATAGGCTTTTCCAGGTGTAAGAATCTCTTTGTCCCCACTGTGGAAAATTACAGCAAAAATGGGGTCTGGAGTCACATGGGCCAGTCCCTGCATACTTCGCTGAGTCACAAGGCGTGTCTGCCTTCTCTCCATGGGTCAATTGTGTAGCTGATGGTCCTTAATGGGCCATCAAGCAGGCTAAGCAGAGCTAACACCAGCTTGTCTGGGATATCACCCAGAAGCACATCACCAACTTGAAATACAGACAGTATAGAGCCAATATACATAACTTCTACTAAAAATGATACATGCACACAGACAGCATAATCATAACCAGCAACCCATAACCTGGTCTAAGACACCTTATATGACCCCCTTTACCTGAGATTTGGTGCCACTACAGGACCTTGGTTGCAACCATGTCCTATATGGTCCCCATTTATATCAATAACGTCACAAACCTTTACTGGCATTTCCCTCTCCTCCCCTCCCTGGTGCACACACAAGGCTGGACGTGGTACACACGGGGGTGTGGGGATCCCCAGGGCTCACAGGGACTGACCTTCCCTCAGACAGGCAAGAGGGGGGTCGACACTGAGATTTTTGTTTGAATTGCCCCCTTTCTCTACCCCGGGTTCGGCTCTGCCTGGTGGTGAGACTAGAGGGAGAACAGACAGGGGTGCAGGATGGAGCTGGTGTTTTGAGCACTGTGGTGTCTAACCCTGTTCAGAGCAGGGCTGTGCACCATGGGGGGGTAAAACACACTCACACACCTCACTAGCCCCCCTCAGCCCCAGTTTCCTCACATCACCCCGGGACGCCTCGTTCCAGCCCCGGGGGCTCTGAGCAGCTCTGCCATGTGACAGGTGGGGGCCCCACGGCTTTGACTCCTTTAACACTGGGCTGATCCGACGCCCTGGAGGTGCCGTGTGGTGACTCTCGGGGCTGATGGCTCAGTGTGAGAGACAAAGTATCACGTACGATTAACGGGACAGAACAGCCTGTCCTGACCCATCCTGCCCCTCACCCCCCCCCCCCAACCCCCCCCGGGGAGGGGGCTGCCCGGGCCCAGGGTCTATGGGCGACATGACGAATTAGTTCTTGCTCCAGGTTTCCATGCGGGGAGGAAACCTGCTGGAGAGATCCGTTAAGTGGCAGTTTCAGTGTATTGCACACGAGGCCCTTTCCTGTTTCCCCTGTGGGGGGGGGAAAGTTCCTTAACCCCCAAGGTCCCTCCGCGGGTAGGAGAGGGGAAGGCTGGTTAAAAACCTCTCGCACCCGCCTGTGGCTCACACAACCCCCAGCCCCACCCGAGGCCGAGGCCCCTCTCCCAGGGGAAGTGGTAGCAGAGCTCGACAGTCCCAGGAGGAGACGCAGCCCGAGGGGACGATGAGGCGTCTGTGGCTGGTGCTGCTGCTGGTTCTGGCGCTGGCCGGGGCAGCCCTGGCTGGGCCCATCCTGCAGCAGCCGCTGGGCGTGGAGGGTCCCGGCGCGGTGGCAGCGCGTGATGGGGCGTCGGGCGAGGTGGACGGAGCCCAACAGCAGCGGCCGGTGAGTCCTGGCCCAGGGCCATGAGCACGTCTCTGCAGGGAGGCTCTTTGCCACGTGCCCCTTCCTGGGGATCCCCGGGGGGTGGGATGGGATCGGATACAGGGTCGCTCTGGCAGGGACCCTCCCAAACCCCAACTCTGCTATGGGAATTACATCTCCCCACCCAGGGGATCCACGGCCTCCCCAGAAATGACCCTGCCCCAGGGAGATTCTCACTGACTCCTGCCCTGACCAGCCAAACCTTCTGTATGGGGCAGACCCGGCCCCTGAACCCAGCCTCCCCCCACCCTCTCCCCTGGGTGGGGGGGAGCTGTAGCTGGGAGGTTCCTGCTTTGCCCCAGGTTCCTACATGTTGGGATCCCAGACAATGCCCAGTGCCCAGCCCCTGTCACGTCTCTGGGGGACAGAGGCCGAGCAGGGCCCATGGCTGAGCCAGGCAGGGCAGGGCCCACTTTGCACCCCCCACTGCCATACAGACAGGGTCTGGGCACAGCAGATCAGTGGGCACAGCCCCCTGTCGGCTGAAGAGTCTTGTGGGGAGGACGTGGGGCTCGGCTGGGACCAATGCAAAGGGGATTCTGGGCTGAGGCTGCCGGACACTGACAGTCCCTGTGGTTCTCCCAGACTCGCTGCCTCGCAGCCTGGACGGGCTGGGACCCACACCCGGGGTCTCTAGTGCCAGCCTGGAGGGGGCAGCCATGGAGCGGGCCGGTGCCTCCAGCTCCTCCAGCCCCTAGCGCTGTGTCTCGCCCGTGTGTGTTTCAGGGTGTGAGAGTGAGACGGGCCGTGTGGCCGCAGATCAGCGTTTGGAGACACGGCATGTACTCAGCCATAGCTGGAGTCGTCAGAAGGGGAAGCTGGAAAGGCTGAACTGTCTCAGCTGGGGAAGTCGTGGGAGGCTCAGTCCCTCCGTGCCGGGTGATGAACCCGTTTTCTGAGCCTGGACCTTCCCGTGTGTTTTGCAGTTAATCACTCGCACCAATAAAAGCAGGAACCTCTGAGCCTGGCTCCCTGGAGGTGGGGAGACGACTTCTCTCCCAGTGCCCATCGCAGGGGCTCCAGAATCGGGGGGCAGAAGGGGGCAGGGGGCCATGGTCCCATCACTTTTAAAAGTGGGGCAGGGAGGATCTTCCAGGGGGCTGGCAGTGGCCACTGAGAGCTCGGCAGGGGGTGCTGGGGGCAGGTCGCCCAGTGGGTGGGTAAGTGGAGGGCCCTGGGGCTGCCCCCAGGGAAGGAGGCAGGTGTCCCTTCTCATTTTCCCAGGGAGACCCAGGCCTGCTGCGCTCCCTTTGCGCCCGGAGGGACCCTGCCCAGCTCAGCCAGTGGCAAGCGTGGGTTTGGTGGGGGGCATTTCTCAGCAGGGGATTCCCCCATGTACAGCCCTGACTTCTCCGGGGTACCAAGTTTCCTTCCTCTGAAGTAGCAGGGCCTGGCCGGCACCGCGGCAGGTCGGCCACCAGCACGGATGGGCCACTGACCTGACCCTGTTTGGAGCCAACTCATGTCACTTACAGCCCGGTGGGAGGGGCTGCTGTTTAACAACACGAGGTGTCCTGGTCTCATCTCTCCCACCCTCCCCAGAGCCCAATCACAAAGGGGGTGGAACAGACATTAAAGGGGCCTTGTCATACATTTGATTAAAGTCTTTGAGTCGTCTCTAGGCCAACATTTTCCGGTGTGCCCACTACCTTTGGCTCTCTTAGTTCATAGGGTCCCCTCCTGACACATGCAGGGTCTGGGCTCCCGAAGGGCTGAGCGGGAGGAGGGGGCTGCTCAGGAGACTCAGACAATCAGGCTCTAGGTGTCGTCATTGGGAAACCCAGAAATTGAAACAGCCCAAATCCACGACCACTTGGGAAATATTTGCCCTTAATTTCTCCATGGCTGTGCGGCCACACGGCACATCCACTAGCTCTGAACTTTAACCCCACTTCTGGACACCCACGATTTCCAAAAGTGACTCAGCAGTTTGGGTGCCCAGCTCCAGACGCCATCGAGGTACGTGATATTCAGACACGTCTCAGCCCCCACAGGCAGCTTGGCTGCCCCCACAGACTCACCAGTCAGTTTGGAAAATCTTCCCAGTGGCGCAGGAAGCTCAACGCACTTCAGCAAAGCCCTGAGCTGCTCCCGGGCACCGGGCAGGAAATGGAAGCAGAGTCGCACTGAACACAGCAAAAGAGTTCACGTAATTAAACCTTTACTGGCGTTTCCCTCTCCTCCCCTCCCTTGTGCACACACAAGGCTGGACGTGGTACACACAGGGGTGTGGGGATCCCCAGGGCTCACAGGGACTGACCTTCCCTCAGGTAGGCAAGAGGGGGGGTCGACACTGAGATTTTTGTTTGAATTTCCCCCTTTCTCTACCCCGGGTTCGGCTCCGCCTGGTGGTGAGACTAGAGGGAGAACAGACAGGGGTGCAGGATGGAGCCCGTGTTTTGAGCACTGTGGTGTCTAACCCTGTTCAGAGCAGGGCTGCACACCATGGGGGGTGAAACACACTCACACACCTCACTAGCCCCCCTCAGCCCCACTTTCCTCACATCACCCCGGGACGCCTCGTTCCAGCCCCGGGGGCTCTGAGCAGCTCTGCCATGTGACAGGTGGGGGCCCCACGGCTTTGACTCCTTTAACACTGGGCTGATCCGACGCCCTGGAGGTGCCGTGTGGTGACTGTCGGGGCTGATGGCTCAGTGTGAGAGACAAAGTATCACGTACGAGTAACGGGACAGAGCAGCCTGTCCTAACCCATCCTGCCCCTCACGCCCACCCCCCCCAAACACCCCCGGGTAGGGGGCTGCCCGGGCCCAGGGTCTAAGGGCGACGTGACAAATTAGACTCCAGAGAGAAACTGCTGAGCTCCAGTTCATCTGCAAATTTAACACCATCAGTTTAGGACTAAACAAAGACTGTGAATGGCTTGCCAATTACAGAACCAGTTTCTCCTCCCTTGGTTTTCACACCTCAGCTGCTGGAACAGGGCCCCATCCTCCCTGATTGATCTAACCTCGTTATCTCTAGCTTGCTTCTTGCTTGCTTATATATATATACACCTGCCCCTGGAAATTTCCACTGCTTGCATCCGACGAAGTGGGTATTCACCCACGAAAGCTCATGCTGCAAAACGTCTGTTAGTCTATAAGGTGCCACAGGATCCTTTGCTGCTTCTACAAAACCAGACTAACACGGCTACCCCTCTGATACGTGACAAATTAGTTCTTGCTCCAGGTTTCCATGCGGGGAGGAAACCTGCTGGAGAGATCCGTTAAGTGGCAGTTTCAGTGTATTGCACACGAGGCCCTTTCCTGTTTCCCTGGGGGAGGCGGGAGAAAGGAGGTTCCTTAACCCCCAAGGTACCTCCCCATGCGGGAGAGGGAAAAGCTGGTTAAAAACCTCTTGCACCCGCCAGTGGCTCACACAACCCTCAGCCCCACCCGAGGCCGAGGCTCCTCTCCCAGGGGAATCTGTGGCACAGCCCGAGAGTCCCGCAAGGAGATGCAGCCCGAGGGGACGATAAGGCGACTGTGGCTGTTGCTGGTTCTGGCGCTGGCCGGGGCTGCCCTGGCTGGGCCCATCCTGCAGCAGCCGCTGGGCGTGGAAGGTCCCGGCGCGGTGGCAGCGCGTGATGGGGCGTCAGCCCAGGTGGACGGAGCCCAACAGCAGCCGCTGGTGAGTCCAAGGCCCTGAGCACGTCCCTGCAGGGAGGATCTTTGCCGCGTGCCCCTTCCTGGGGATCCCAGGGGGGTGGGATGGGATCGGATACAGGGTCACTCTGGCAGGATGCTCTGTGTGGAGCCAGGGACCCTCCCTCCCCCCATCCCCACTGTGGGAATTACATCTCCCCACCCAGGGGATCCACGACCTCCTCAGAAATGACCCTGCCCCAGGGAGATTCTCACACTGATCCCTGCCCTGACCAGCCGAACCTTCTGTTTGGGGCAGATCTGGCCCCTATACCCAGCCTCCCCCATCCTCTCCCCCAGGGGAGGAGCTGCAGTGTGGCCCTATAGCAGGGCTCCTCCTGCCTGCCTTTAGTCAAGCAGTAACCTCTTAGGGTGACCAGATCACCCAGGTCAAATATCGGGACGCAGGGGGGCGGGGCGGGGCGGGGGCAGAGACAGAAGGGAAAAAAATGGCGGCAGAGCAAAAAAAAAAAAATCCTCCACCCCCGATTCCTCCTCCCTCCACAAGCGCTGGAGGGAGGCCCGGGAGACTCGGGAGCGCGGGGCCGGGGTGAGTGTGAGTCCAGCGCGGTACCTGGAGGGAGAGTAGGGGGTGGCCCACGGGGCCAGGCGGCGGCTGTTCTCCTCACCTGGGCAGCGGGACTCGGGAGCAGCCGCTGCTGCAGCTCCCACTGCCGCGGGGGGAGGAAGCGGCCGCTGGCCAAGCTCGGCGGCTGTGGCTCTGGCGCCTACGAACCCGGGCCTGCTGTGGGAACCCAGCAGGGCGCACCCTGCACCCAGCCCCTGGCCAGTTGCGTCTGGGCTGGCTGCTCAGCTGGTGCAATCTCACGGGCGGCCCCGGAGTGGGGGAAGCAGGCCCCAGCCCCCCGCTCCATCCTGGTCGGGTCCCACAGGGGAACGAACAGGGCTGGGCTGCCAATACCTCCGCCGCGGGATTGCACCAGCTGGGCAGCCAGCCCAGACGCGACAGCAGGCCCGGGCTCGGGGGGTTCGGGCCCGGGCACCATAGCCGCAGCCGCCGCGTGCCACGTGCTTGGCCGCTTCCTCCTGCAGCAGTGGGAGCTGCAGCAGCGGCTGCTCCAGAGCCCCGCTGCCCACATTCTCCCACTTCTCTCCGGAGACTATACCAGCTCGAAAGACTCCTGTAAGGACTTTAACGCTCCATCTGTGGCTAGGCCGCCACCGCTGGAAGAGGAGGATTGTGTCAGCTGTCTAGAAGCCACTGCACCTGTGCTCATTTAGATCAGCAGAGACCACAGAGTCCAGGCCTCGGCCCAGCCTCTGGAAAGGAGGGGAGGGGAGGAGGGCACTTTGGAAACCAGTCTGGGCTGGTGCTTTTAAACGCTTCCTTGCCCCGTGCCCACTTGTTCACTCTTCTCTCTAAATTCTTGCTCTCTCCAATTCATTTGTTGCAGGGAGTGAGAGTGAAAAGGGCTGCACAGGGACCGAGAAACCGAACCATATTCAGCGGGTGTGACCCATCGAGACCTGGCTGCCTGACACTATATTACCACACAGAGACGGCTCATTATATTCTGCTGCCCCAAGCAGGCATGCGCGGGAGGCGCCCCGGAGCCCCGGGAGCAGCGGACCTCCCGCAGGCTTGACTGGTGAGGGTCCGCTAGTCGCGCGGCTCGGCTGCACCTCCCGCAGCTGCAGGCGGTTCACTGGTCCGGCGGCTGCGGTTGAGTCATGCCTGCGGGAGGTCCAGCCGACCCGCGCGACCAGCGAACCGTCCGCAGTCACGCCTGCGGGAGGTCCAGCCGAGCCGCGGGAGAGGCGCCCCCTCCGCAGTCATGCCTGCGGCAGGTCCCGTCGTCCCGGGGCTCCGGTGGACCTCCCGCAGGCGTAACTGCGGCAGGTCCGCCGGCCCAATCTGCCGCCCCTGCCGGCAAATGCCGCCCCACGCGCGTGCTTGTTGCGCTGGGGTCTGGAGCCGGCCCTGTCACCACTTCAGCAATGAGCAATAAGCTTGTTGCTGCTGGAACCAGCCCCTCGAGCTGGGAGCATTTCAGGCCTGCACGTCCCTGCCTCGGATCGCCAGAGCTGTGTGTGCCAGCCACTCGGCTGCAAACACCCCTTTCCAGGCATCACATGCTACAGAGAACGTCTGCTGATTCTCCCCTCATTGGTTTTACACCCATGTATCTCCCATGACCTCACTGGAGTCACTCCTGA
Organism: Mauremys reevesii; assembly: GCF_016161935.1. NCBI lineage: Eukaryota > Metazoa > Chordata > Testudines > Geoemydidae > Mauremys > Mauremys reevesii. The sequence goes on along the minus strand of NC_052624.1, from coordinate 4,757,209 downwards.
TTTACACCAGTGTGAATCCGGCCCTAAAAAGCATGAGCTTGCTGCTCGCTGTCGGGTACGGGAGCCCCCAGTCCCTCCCAAGCGCTGCGGACAGAGGCCACGACTGGGCCATGTTGGTCGTGGGAGGCTCATTCTCTCCGTGCCTGGCGATGAACCCGCTTTGCTGAGCCTGGAGCTTTCCGTGTGTTTTGCATTTATTCACTCGCATCAATAAAAGCAGGAACCTCTGAGCCTGGCTCCCTCATTCCCAACGGCCCCGGCTCCAAGGGGCGCAGGGCAGGGCCCCGTAGGCACCCCAGAGCTCCCAGCCGCTGCAGTAACCCCCTCCCCGCCCCTCTCCAGTGGGGGATAAGGCTGCATCCCCAGCACAGCTGGAGCGAGGCCCATGGAGCCGGGATCCTCCCGCCTTCCCATGGGTAGCAACAGGGTCTGGCCCCGCCGCCACTCTGACAGCTGGGACCTGGCCCGTGTCCTGACACCGAAGGGAGTGGCCGGTTCCCCGGCTCCCAGCCAGGCCATGAGGTGGCGCAGGGCAGGGTCTTTGCTCAAGGGGACATGGGGTTGGATGAATCTCTAGGGAGAAGCCAGGCTCCCCTGGCCTCCCAGTGCTGGGGACGCCCCTCCCCTGGCCTGTGTTGCCAATGGCACCCACCCATAGGCACCAACTTCTCCCGGTGCCGGTGGCTGCTTGACCCCCCTCAGCCCCCAGCCTCACCCCCATTCCAACCCCTTCCCCAACGTCCTCACCCCAACTCCGCCCCCTCCCTGCCCCTCTGGGACTCCTTCCCCAAATCCCCGCCTCGTCCCGAGCGTGCCGCGTTCCCACTCCTCCCCCTCCCTCCCACAGCTTGTTACGCTGCGAAACAGCTGTTTTGCGGTGGCAAGCGCTGGGAGGAGAAGTGGGGACACGGTGCGCTCAGAGGAGGAGGCAGAGGTGAGCTGAGGTGAACTGGGGTGGGGAGCTTGGCTGCCAGTGGGTGCAGAGCACCCACCAATTTTTCCCTGTGGGTGCTCCAGCCCCAGAGCACCCATGGAGTCGGCGCCTATGCAGCCACCCAGAGGTGCTGAGCTTTGGTTTTTCCAATGGGTGCCCCACCCTGGCTTCGCCCCCCTCTCCCGAGACCCCACCACCAGTCCACTTCTTCCCATCCCCGCTCGGCCCCCTCCCCCCAAGACCAGGAGCGGCTCTAGGTATTTTCTCGCCCCAAGCACGGCAGGCAGGCTGCCATCGGGGCCTTGCCTGCGGGAGGTCCCCGGTCCCGCGGATTCGGCAGCAGCCTGCGGGAGGTCCCCCGAAGCGTGGGACCAGCAGACCCTCCACAGGCATGCCACCGAAGGCAACCTGCCTGCCGCCCTCGCGGTGACCGGCGTAGCGCCCCCCGTGGCTTGCCGCCCCAGGCACGCGCTTGGCGTGCTGGTGCCTGGAGCCGCCCTTGCCCAAGACTCGCTCCCAGGAGCGTCTCCCGCCCGCCCAGCCCCTCCTTTCTGCCCTCTCCTGCCTTAAGAGCAGAGAGGAGCGAGTGGCGGGGCAGTCCCTCTCTGCAGCTGATCGTCAGAACAGACACTGAAGAGCTGATGGGGTTGCAGGGCCAGCCTCTGAACGGATGATTGGCAGCCCCCCCCAGCCCAGTGGGTGCTGAGCACCTCCTAATATTTCTCTGCAGGTGCTTCAGCCCCTGAGCACCCATGGAGTCAGCGCCAATAGACCCACCTCCCCAGGGGCTGTGCGATGGGCATCAGGTTGTGGGGCAGGGAGGGTCTGCCCCAGAGCTAGAAGGGCAGCAGCTGCTCGTTGGCCCATGGGTGGAGGGGGGCACTGACTGAACTGGGCACTAGAGAAGTTTCCTTTCTCTGAAGCAGCAGGGCCTGGCTGGCACCACGGCAGGTCGGCCACCAACGCAGATGGGCCACTGGCCTGCCTCGGTTTGGAGCCCACTGATGTCACTGCTTACCCGTGGGAGGGCTGCTGTTTAACAACACGAGGTGTCCCTGGTCTCATCTCTCCCACCCTCCCCAGCGCCCTGTCGCACAGGGGGCGGAACAGACATTAGTGGGGCCTTATCGGCCATTTCTTTAAAGTCTCTGAGTCCTGCCATTAGGCTGACATTTTCCACTGTGCCCAGGAATTTTGGCTCTCTTAGTTCATAGGTTCCCCTCCTGACACATGCAGGGCCTGGGCTCCTGAAGGGCTGAGCGGGAGGAGGGGGCTGCTCAGGAATCTCAGACAGTCAGGTTCTAGATGTCGCAAGTGGGGAACATGGAAACTGAAACAGCCAAAATCCACGGTCACTATGGAAATTTTTTTCCTTAATTTCTCCATGGCTGTGGGGCTATGTGCCCTGTCCTCTAGCTCTGACCTTTAACCCCACGACTGGAGAGCCATGATTTACAAAAGTGGCTCATGAGTTTGGGTATCCAACTCCAGACACCTTCGTGGTACGTGATATTCAGACACGTCTCAGCCCCACACTTGGAATGGCTGGGCCCTGTAGGGCAGATAAAGTTGTGCCCCAAACTCACCAGTCAGTTTGGAAAATCTTGGCCTCTGGCTTTATCACACAGAACCATTCCCAGTGGCGCAGGAATCTCAATGCGCTTCATAGAATCATAGAAGATTAGGGTTGGAAGAGACCTCAGGAGGTATCTAGTCCAACCCCCTGCTCAAAGCAGGACCAATCCCCAACTAAATCATCCCAGCCAGGGCTTTGTCAAGCCGGGCCTTAAAAACCTCTATGATCACTTCTCTCGATCGGCTGCCAATGCTCCTACTAATGCAGCCTAATATGCTGTTAGCGTTCTTGGCAACAAGGGCACACTGCTGACTCATGTGCAGCTTCTCATCCACTGTAATCCCCAGGGTCTTTTCAGCACAGCCCCGAACTGCTCCCTGGCACCGGGCAGGAAATGGGAGCAGAGTCGCATTGAACACACACAGGCGGCAGCACCTGCTGCCTCAGCCAAAAGCATTCAGGTAATTAACCCTTTATTGGTGCTGCCCTCGCCTCCTCTCCCCTCCCTGGTGCACACACAAGGCTGGACGTGGTACACACGGGGGTGTGGGGATCCCCAGGGCTCACAGGGACTGACCTTCCCTCAGACAGGCAAGAGGTGGGTCGACACTGAGATTTTTTGTCTGAATTTCCCACAATAGCACTCGGGCCCTGATCCTCAAAGGTCTTTACCTTATAGCCAACCACTGAGATCAGGGCCCTGTTGCACTGCGGGACGTACCTGCACATGCAAAGAGACACCCCCTGCCCCAAAGAGCTTACAGTCCAAACACACTCGACCAACAAAGGGTGGGAGGAAAGAACAATCATTATCCCCATTTCACAGACTGGGAACTGAGACACCAAGAGATGAAGGGACTCGCTCGAGGTCACCCAGGGAGCGGGTGGCAGAGTGGGAAACTGGACGGAGCACTCCTAAGCCCATCCTGTGCCTTTCTCTCCCTGACTTTGCAGCAGGAATGGAGTGATACAGTCCTGCCTGCTATTGTCGACACTGAGATTTTTTGTCTGAATTTCCCACTTTCCCTACCCCAGGTACAGCTCCGCCCAGTGGTGAGAATACAGGGAGTGCAGACAGGGGTGCAGGAGGGGGCCGATGTCTAACCCTGTTCAGAGCAGGGCTGCACACCATGGGGGGTAAAACACACTCACACACCTCACTAGCCCCCCTCAGCCCCACTTTCCTCACATCACCCCGGGACGCCTCGTTCCACCCCCGGGGGCTCTGAGCAGCTCTGCCATGTGACAGGTGGGGGCCCTGCCTGTCTCTGAATCCTGCCATTGGGCCGACATTTTCCAACGTGCCCAGGAATTTTGGCTCTCTTAGTTCATAGGGTCCCCTCCTGACACATGCAGGGCCTGGGCTCCCGAAGGGCTGAGCGGGAGGAGGGGGCTGCTCAGGAATCTCAGACAATCAGGTTCTAAGTGTCGCAAATGAGATACCCAGAAAATGAAACAGCCAAAATCCACGGCCACTAAATCATCCCAGCCAGGGCTTTGTCAAGCCGAGCCTTAAAAACCTTTAAGGATGGAGATTCCACCACCTCCCTAGGTAACCCATTCCAGTGCTTCACCACCCTCCTAGTGAAATAGTGTTTCCTAATATCCAACCTAGACCTCCCCCACTGCAACTTGAGACCATTGCTCCTTGTTCTGTCCTCTGCCACCACTGAGACCAACCGAGCTCCAGCCTCTTTGGAACCCCCCTTCAGGTAGCTGAAAGCAGCTATCAAATCCCCCCTCATTCTTCTCTTCTGCAGACTAAATAACCCCAGTTCCCTCAGCCTCTCCTTGTAAGTCATGTGCTCCAGCCCCCTGATCATTTTTGTTGCCCTCCGCTGGACTCTCTCCAATTCGTCCACATCCCTTCTGTAGTGGGGGGCCCAAAATATACACTCAGCCCAATATACTGTTAGAGTTTTTGGCAACAAGGGCACACTGCTGACTCATATCCAGCTTCTCATCCACTGTAATCCCCAGGGTCTTTTCAGCACAGCCCCGAACTGCTCCCTGGCACCGGGCAGGAAATGGGAGCAGAGTCGCATTGAACACACACAGGCTGCAGCACCTGCTGCCTCAGCCAAAAGCATTCATGTAATTAACCCTTTACTGGTGCTGCCCTCACCTCCTCCCCACCACCTCGTGCACACACAAGGCTGGACGTGGCACACACGGGGGTGTGGGGATCCCCAGGGCTCACAGGGACTGACCTTCCCTTAGCCAGGTAAGAGGGGTTCAACACTGAGATTTTTGTTCAAATTTCCCCTCTTCCCTATTTGGATCTGCCCAGTGGTGAGAATACAGGGAGTGCAGACAGGGGTGCAGGAGGGGGCCGATGTCTAACCCTGTTCAGAGCAGGGCTGCACACCCAGGGGGGTAAAACACACTCACACACCTCACTAGCCCCCCTCAGCCCCAGTTTCCTCACATCACCCCGGGACGCCTCGTTCCAGCCCCGGGGGCTCTGAGCAGCTCTGCCATGTGACAGGTGGGGGCCCCACGGCTTTGACTCCTTTAACGCTGGGCTGATCCAACGCCCTGGAGGTGCCGTGTGGTGACTGTCGGGGCTGATGGCTCAGTGTGAGAGACAAAGTATCACGTACGAGTAACGGGACAGAACAGCCTGTCCTGACCCATCCTGCCCCTCACCCCCCCCCCCCAAACACCCCCGGGGAGGGGGCTGCCCGGGCCCAGGGTCTATGGGCGACATGACGAATTAGTTCTTGCTCCAGGTTTCCATGCGGTGAGGAAACCTGCTGGAGAGATCCGTTAAGTGGCAGTTTCAGTGTATTGCACACGAGGCCCTTTCCTGTTTCCCCTGGCGGGGGGGAGGGAAGCAGGTCCCGAAACCCCCAAGGTGAAGGTACCTCCCCATGTGGGAGAGGGGAAGGCTGGTTAAAAACCTCTCGCACCCGCCAGTGGCTCACACAACCCCCAGCCCCACCGGAGGCCGAGGCCCCTCTCCCAGGGGACGTGGTAGCAGAGCTTGACAGTCCCAGGAGCAGACGCAGCCCGAGGGGACGATGAGGCGACTGTGGCTGGTGCTGCTGCTGGTTCTGGCGCTGGCCGGGGCTGCCCTGGCTGGGCCTGTCCTGCAGCAGCCGCTGGGTGTGGAGGGTCCCGGTGCGGTGGCAGCGCGTGATGGGGCGTCGGCCCAGGTGGACAGAGCCCAACAGCAGCGGCCGGTGAGTCCAGGGCTCTGAGCACGTCCCTGCAGGGAGGGTCTTTGCCGCGTGCCCCTTCCTGGGGATCCCCGGGGGGTGGGATGGGATCGGATACAGGGTCGCTCTGGCAGGATGCTCTGTGTGGAGCCAGGGCCCCTCCCTCCCCCCGTCCCCACTGTGGGAATTACATCTCCCCAGCCAGCAAAACATCAGCCTGATAGTGGATCCTTCATTCCACAATCTGCAGATGCATTTCATGCAGGCATTGGCTCAGAACAGAAAGAGATTAATACTCTCACGGCCTCCCCAGAAATGACCCTGTCCCAGGGAGATTCTCACTGACCCCTGCCCTGACCAGCCGAACCTTCTGTATGGGGCAGACCCGGCCCCTGGACCCAGCCTCTCCCCATCCTCTCCCTGTGGACAGGGCAGCTGTAGCTGGGGAGGGCTGAGCCGGTGGATCGGCCGCCAGCTCCTCATCAGCTCCGGGCAAAGGGGCTCCCTGCAGAGCAGGAATCACAAGCTGGGCCCCGGAGCCAGACTCCAATTCGGGCCTGAGCGTTCGGGGGCAGGAGGCAAAGGGTTGAGAGAGGGGGGACAATGGGGAGAAGCCGGCCCGGAAACGCCAGGGGGAGTGTGAGACGTCCCGGCTGCAGGGCGCCCCCTGCTGGGCGTGCGGTGAGTGTCACCCCAACCACAGGGGTAATTCGCTCTCGGCCCCTGTGGAGCGTCAGCGCCCGGCCTGAATCCCCACCTGCTCAGCCACTGAGAGTTTGCCGTGGTGAGTTAATGCCCTCCCGCTTCTCCCCCCCACCCCACCCCCCGTCACTCTCCCTGCAGATGTGGTTAAATCTCTCTCCCTTGCCCAGCCCCAGCTGGGAGTTTCCTGCTTTGCCCTCAGACGCCTAAACGCTGGGAGCCCAGACACTGCCCAGGGCCCAGTCATAGCGGCAGGGGACAGAGGCTGAGCAGGGCCTGTTCTCGAGCCCCCCACTGCAATACACACAGGGCCTGGGCACAGCAGAGCAGTGGGCGCGGCCCGCACTAGGAAGAGACGGGCTCAGCTGGGACCAATGCAATGCAATGGGATCCTGGCGGCTCGGTCAACACCACTGACTGGGCTGTTAACAGTCTGGTTGGTGGCGCAGTGGGGCTGGCAGGCTCCCTGCCCGGCTCCGCAGCGCAGCTCCTGGGAAGCAGCTGGCATGTCCCTCCAGCTCCTGGGTGTACGGGCGGCCACAGGGGCTCCGCAGCTCTCATTGGCCAGGAACCACGGCCAGGAGGAGCTGTGAGGCAGCGCCTGCCGCCAGAGACAGAACACAGAATCACCTGGCTGCCCCGAGCTGGAGCGACCTGCCGGCTGCTATTTCACGGGAAAGTACCACTCAGAGCCCGCGCCCTGCACCCCCTCCCACACACCAACTCCCTAACCCAGCTCCGAACCCTCTTCTGCACCCAAACTCCCTCCCGCATTGCATCCACCTGCTCCAGCTCAGAAACCCTCCTGCACCCAAACTCCCTCCCAGAACCCACACCCTCTCCCACATTGCATCCACCTGCTCCAGCTCGAGACCCTTCTGCACCCAAACTCCTCCCAGAACCCACATCCCAATCCGCTTCTCCAGCCCAGAGACCCTCCTGCACCCAAACTCCCACCCAGATCCCACATCCCAACCCCCTGCTCCAGCCCAGAGCCCCCTCCCACAATGAACCCCTCAGCCCTAGTCTGGAACCCCCAGGTCCCCTATGACCCAGCCATACAGCCTGCACCCCCAGCTGGAGCTTGCATCCCCTCCCACACTCCAACCCCGTGCTCCAGCCGGGTGAAAACAAGCAAGAGTGGGGGAGAGGGAGCAACAGAGGGAGGGGAGATGGAATGAGCAGGCCCTGTGCTTCTCCCAGACTCGCTGCCTCGCAGCCTGGGCGGGCTGGGACCCACACCCGGGGTCTCTAGTGCCAGCCTGGAGGGGGCAGCCATGGAGCAGGCCGGTGCCTCCAGCTCCTCCAGCCCCTAGCGCCGTGTCTCGCCCGTGTGTGTTTCAGGGAGCGAGAGTGAGACGGGACGCGCAGCCGCAGAACTTCAGATCCTGGAATCTAGGCAGTTTCTCAGACATAGGCCTAGTCATCAGAGATGGAAAATGGAAAGGCTGAACAGGCATCTCAGCTGGGAGGGGACGGCACCACCGGTCACTCCCCTCTGGCTGGGCCCAGCCGGCCTCCCCTCCCGCACCTGTTCCCCAGCGCTGCTGAGCTGTTGGCCAAGGTTACACGCCAGGAGTGATCTTGCTGCTGGCTGCGGGATACAGAAATCCCCAGCCCCTGCTGAGCGCCGCAGGCAGAGGCCACGACTGGGCCCTGTTGGTCGTGGGATTCTCAGTCCCTCCGTGCCGGGCGATGAACCCGCTTTGCTGAGCCTGGAGCTTCCCGTGTGTTTTGCATTTATTCACTCGCACCAATAAAAGCAGGAACCTCTGAGCCTGGCTCCCTCATTCCTGACGGCCCCGGCTCCAAGGGATGCAGGCAGTGATGAGCTGTCAAAATATTAACAACCGGTTCCCTCCTCCTCACCCCATGAGGGGGTCGTGCCCCCCCCATCCCCGGGACTCCTGCCCCATCCAACCCCCCACGTTCCTTGTCACCCCACCCCCAGGACCCCTGCCCCATCCACCCCCCTTCCCTGTCCTCTAACTGCCCCCTGCTGCCCCATCCAACCCCTCCTCTTATTCCTGATGGCCTCCCGGGAGCCCTGACCCATCCAACCACCCCTTCTCTCTGTCCCTGACTGCCCCCGCACCTCAACCAACCCCGGCTCCATCCTGACTGGCCCCCGGGCCCCGGGCCCCCATTCAATCCCCTGTTCCCTGCCCTCTGACCGCCCCGACCCCTATCCAACCCCCCACAACCGACTGTACACCCCCTCCCTGCCCCCTTACCACACTTCCTGGGGCCTGGACCTCGACCGGCACCGCGGGACCCGACTCCCTGAGCTGGGCTGTCCAGGCCGGAACCGCTCGGCCAGCACCGGGACCAGCGCCGCGGGGCCCGACTCCCTGAGCCGGGCAGGGCCGGGCCGGAGCTGCTGGGCCGGCACCGGGACCAGTGCCATGACCCGACTCCCTGAGATGGGCTGGAGCCACTTGGCCAGCACCGGGACCGGCACCGCGGGGCCCAATTCCCTGAGATGGGTCAGAGCCACTTGGCCAGCACCGGGACCGGCGCCGCGGGGCCCAATTCCCTCAGATGGGTCAGAGCCACTCGGCCAGCACCAGGACTGGCGCTGCAGGGCCCGACTCCCTGAGCCGGGCCGGAGCCGCTCGGCCGGGTCCAGGGGGAGCTGGACTGGCCCACACGCGCCGTGCCTCCCCAGAGCCCTCCGTGCGTCTGCGCCCCACCCCCACCCTCCCGCGCCCGGCGTACCTGCCTGCTCCTTGTTTCAGGCTTCCCGCGAACATTTGATTTGCGGGAAGCAGGGGAGGGGGAGGAGAAGGAGGGTGGAGCATTCAGGGAACAGGGGGAGGTGAGCTGGGGCTGGGGCTGGGGCCGGGGCCGGGTGGACAGCTGCCTGAGCCTTTGTAAAATTTAAAAGCTTTTTTAGAACCGGTTGTCCTGGAATAACCGGTTCTAAAAAGGCTTCTAAATTTAACAACCGGTTCCTGTGAACCGGTGCGAACCGGCTGGAGCTCACCACTGGGCGCAGAGCAGGGTCCCGTAGGCAGCCCAGAGCTCCCAGCTGCTGCAGTAACCCCCTCCCCGCCCCTCTCCAGTGGGGGATAAGGCTGCATCCCCAGCACAGCTGGAGCGAGGCCCATGGAGCCGGGATCCTCCCGCCTTCCCATGGGTAGCACCAGGCCTGGCCCCGCCTCCACTCTGACAGCTGGGACCTGGCCCGTGTCCTGACACCGAAGGGAGTGGCCGGTTCCCCGGCTCCCAGCCAGGCCATGAGGTGGCGCAGGGCAGGGTCTTTGCTCAAGGGGACATGGGGGTGGATGAATCTCTAGGGAGAAGCCAGGCTCCCCTGGCCTCCCAGTGCTGGGGACCCCCCTCCCCTGGCCTGTGTTGCCAATGGCACCACCCCTAGGCACCAACTTCTCCCGGCGCCGGTGGGTGCTTGACCCCCCCTCAGCCCCCAGCCTCACCCCCATTCCAACCCCTTCCCCAACGTCCTCACCCCAACTCCGCCCCCTCCCTGCCCCTCTGGGACTCCTTCCCCAAATCCCCGCCTCGTCCCGAGCGTGCCGCGTTCCCACTCCTCCCCCTCCCTCCCACAGCTTGTTACGCTGCGAAACAGCTGTTTTGTGGTGGCAAGCGCTGGGAGGAGAAGCGGGGACATGGCGCGCTCAGGGGAGGAGGCAGAGGGGAGCTGAGGTGAACTGGGGTGGGGAGCTTGGCTGCCAGTCGGTGCAGAGCACCCACCAATTTTTCCCTGTGTGTGCTCCAGCCCCTGAGCACCCATGGAGTCAGCGCCAATAGACCCACCTCCCCAGGGGCTGTGCGATGGGCATCAGGTTGTGGGGCAGGGAGGGTCTGCCCCAGAGCTGGCAGGGCAGCAGCTGCTCGTTGGCCCATGGGCAGAAGAGGGGGGCACTGAGTGAACTGGGCACTAGAGAAGTTTCCTTTCTCTGAAGCAGCAGGGCCTGGCTGGCACCACGGCAGGTCGGCCACCAACACAGATGGGCCACTGGCCTGCCTCGGTTTGGAGCCAACTGATGTCACTGCTTACCCCGTGGGAGGGGCTGCTGTTTAACAACACGAGGTGTCCCTGGTCTCATCTCTCCCACCCTCCCCAGCGCCCTGTCGCACAGGGGGCGGAACAGACATTAGTGGGGCCTTATCGGCCATTTCTTTAAAGTCTCTGAATCCTGCCATTAGGCCGACATTTTCCAACGTGCCCAGGAATTTTGGCTCTCTTAGTTCATAGGGTCCCCTCCTGACACATGCAGGGCCTGGGCTCCCGAAGGGCTGAGCGGGAGGAGGGGGCTGCTCAGGAATCTCAGACAATCAGGTCCTAGGTGTCGCAAATGAGAAACCCAGAAAATGAAACAGCCAAAATCCACGGCCACTAAATCATCCCAGCCAGGGCTTTGTCAAGCCGAGCCTTAAAAACCTTTAAGGATGGAGATTCCAGCACCTCCCTAGGTAACCCATTCCAGTGCTTCACCACCCTCCATGTGAAATAGTGTTTCCTAATATCCAACCTAGACCTCCCCCACTGCAACTTGAGACCATTGCTCCTTCTTCTGTCATCTGCCACCACTGAGACCAACTGAGCTCCAGCCTCTTTGGAACCCCCCTTCAGGTAGTTCAAGGCTGCTATCAAATCCCCCCCTCACTCTTCTCTTTTGCAAACTAAATAACCCCAGTTCCCTCAGCCTCTCCTTGTAAGTCATGTGCTCCAGCTCCCTAATCATTTTTGTTGCCCTCCGCTGGACTCTCTCCAATTTGTCCACATCCCTTCTGTAGTGGGGGGCCCAAAACTGGATGTAATACTCCAGGTGTGGCCTCACCAGTGCCGAATAGAGGGGAATAATCCCTTCCCTCGATCTGCTGGCAGTGCTCCTACTAATGCAGCCCAATATGCTGTTAGAGTTTTTGGCAACAAGGGCACACTGCTGACTCATATCCAGCTTCTCATCCACTGTAATCCCCAGGGTCTTTTCAGCACAGCCCCGAACTGCTCCCTGGCACCGGGCAGGAAATGGGAGCAGAGTCGCATTGAACACACACAGGCTGCAGCACCTGCTGCCTCAGCCAAAAGCATTCATGTAATTAACCCTTTACTGGTGCTGCCCTCACCTCCTCCCCACCACCACCCCCCACCTCCTGCACACACAAGGCTGGACGTGGTACACACGGGGGTGTGGGGATCCCCAGGGCTCACAGGGACTGACCTTCCCTTAGCCAGGTAACAGGGGTTCAACACTGAGATTTTTGTTCAAATTTCCCCTCTTCCCTATTTGGATCCGCCCAGTGGTGAGACTAGAGGGAGTGCAGACAGGGGTGCAGGAGGGGGCCGATGTCTAACCCTGTTCAGAGCAGGGCTGCACACCCAGGGGGGTAAAACACACTCACACACCTCACTAGCCCCCCTCAGCCCCAGTTTCCTCACATCACCCCGGGACGCCTCGTTCCAGCCCCGGGGGCTCTGTGCAGCTCTGCCATGTGACAGGTGGGGGCCCCACGGCTTTGACTCCTTTAACACTGGGCTGATCCGACGCCCTGGAGGTGCCGTGCGGTGACTGTCGGGGCTGATGGCTCAGTGTGAGAGACAAAGTATCACGTACGAGTAACGGGACAGAACAGCCTGTCCTAACCCATCCTGCCCCTCACGCCCACCCCCCCAAACACCCCCGGGGAGGGGGCTGCCCGGGCCCAGGGTCTAAGGGTGACGTGACAAATTATCTTGCTCCAGGTTTCCATGCGGGGAGGAAACCTGCTGGAGAGATCCGTTAAGTGGCAGTTTCAGTGTATTGCACACGAGGCCCTTTCCTGTTTCCCCTGGGAGGGCAGGGGGGGGGGAAGTTCCTTAACCCCCAAGGTTCCTCCGCGGGTAGGAGAGGGGAAGGCTGGTTAAAAACCTCTCGCACCCGCCAGTGGCTCACACAACCCCCAGCCCCACCCGAGGCCGAGGCCCCTCTCCCAGGGGAAGTGGTAGCAGAGCTCCACAGTCCCAGGAGGAGACGCAGCCCGAGGGGACGATGAGGCGTCTGTGGCTGGTGCTGCTGCTGGTTCTGGCGCTGGCCGGGGCAGCCCTGGCTGGGCCCGTCCTGCAGCAGCCGCTGGGCGTGGAGGGTCCCGGCGCGGTGGCAGCGCGTGATGGGGCGTCGGCCCAGGTGGACGGAGCCCAACAGCAGCGGACGGTGAGTCCAGGTCCCTGAGCAAGTCCCTGCAGGGAAGCTCTTTGCCACGTGCCCCTTCCTGGGGTCCCCGGGGGGTGGGATGGGATCGGATACAGGGTCGCTCTGGCAGGGCCCCTCCCTATCCCCAACTCTGCTGTGGGAATTACATCTCCGCACCCAGGGGATCCACGGCCTCCCCAGAAATGCCCCTGCCCCGGGGAGATTCTCACTGACCCCTGCCCTGACCAGCCGAACCTTCTGTATGGGGCAGACCCGGCCCCTGGACCCAGCCTCCCCCCACCCTCTCCCCGGGCGGGGGAGGGGATCTGTAGCTGGGAGGTTCCTGCTTTGCCCCAGGTTCCTACATGTTGGGATCCCAGACAACGCCCAGTGCCCAGCCCCTGTCACGTCTCCGGGGGACAGAGGCCGAGCAGGGCCCATGGCTGAGCCAGGCAGGGCAGGGCCCACTTTGGACCCCCCACTGCCATACAGACAGGGTCTGGGCACAGCAGATCAGTGGGCACAGCCCCCTGTCGGCTGAAGAGTCTTGTGGGGAGGAGGTGGGGCTCGGCTGGGACCAATGCAAAGGGGATTCTGGGCTGAGGCTGCCGGACACTGACAGTCCCTGTGGTTCTCCCAGACTCGCTGCCTCGCAGCCTGGGCGGGCTGGGACCCACACCCAGGGTCTCTAGTGCCAGCCTGGAGGGGGCAGCCATGGAACAGGCCGGTGCCTTCAGCTCCTCCAGCCCCTAGCGCTGTGTCTCGCCCGTGTGTGTTTCAGGGCGCGAGAGTGAGACGGGCCGTGTGGCCGCAGATCAGCGTTTGGAGACACGGCATGTACTCAGCCATAGCTGGTGTCGTCAGAAGGGGAAGCTGGAAAGGCTGAACTGTCTCAGCTGGGGAAGTCGTGGGAGGCTCAGTCCCTCCGTGCTGGGTGATGAACCCGTTTTCTGAGCCTGGACCTTCCCGTGTGTTTTGCAGTTAATCACTCGCACCAATAAAAGCAGGAACCTCTGAGCCTGGCTCCCTGGAGGTGGGGAGACGACTTCTCTCCCAGTGCCCATCGCAGGGGCTCCAGAATCGGGGGGCAGAAGGGGGCAGGGGGCCATGGTCCCATCACTTTTAAAAGTGGGGCAGGGAGGATCTGCCAGGGGGCTGGCAGTGGCCACTGAGAGCTCGGCAGGGGGTGCTGGGGGCAGGTCGCCCAGTGGGTGGGTAAGTGGAGGACCCTGGGGCTGCCACCAGGGAAGGAGGCAGGTGTCCCTTCTCATTTTCCCAGGGAGACCCAGGCCTGCTGCGCTCCCTTTGCGCCCGGAGGGACCCTGCCCAGCTCAGCCAGTGGCAAGCGTGGGTTTGGTGGGGGGCATTTCTCAGCAGGGGATTCCCCCATGTACAGCCCTGACTGCTCCGGGGTACCAAGTTTCCTTCCTCTGAAGTAGCAGGTCCTGGCCGGCACCACGGCAGGTCGGCCACCAGCATGGATGGGCCACTGACCTGACCCTGTTTGGAGCCAACTCATGTCACTTCTTGCCCGGTGGGAGGGGCTGCTGTTTAACAACACGAGGTGTCCTGGTCTCATCTCTCCCACCCTCCCCAGCGCCCAATCACAAAGGGGGTGGAACAGACATTAAAGGGGCCTTGTCATACGTTTGATTAAAGTCTTTGTGTCGTCTCTAGGCCAACATTTTCCGGTGTGCCCACTGCTTTTGGCTCTCTTAGTTCATAGGGTCCCCTCCTGACACATGCAGGGTCTGGGCTCCCGAAGGGCTGAGCGGGAGGAGGGGGCTGCTCAGGAGACTCAGACAATCAGGCTCTAGGTGTCGTCATTGGGAAACTCAGAAACTGAAACAGCCAAAATCCACGGCCACTTGGGAAATATTTGCCCTTAATTTCTCCATGGCTGTGCGGCCACTAGCTCTGAACTTTAACGCCACTTCTGGAGAGCCACGATTTACAAAAGTGACTCAGCAGTGTGGGTGCCCAACTCCAGACGCCATCGAGGTACGTGATATTCAGACACGTCTCAGCCCCCACAGGCAGCTTGGCTGCCCCCACAGACTCACCAGTCAGTTTGGAAAATCTTGGCCTCTGGCTTTATCACACAGAACCATTCCCAGTGGTGCAGGAATCTCAACGCACTTCAGCAAAGCCCTGAGCTGCTCCCGGGCACCGGGCAGGAAATGGAAGCAGAGTCGCACTGAACACAGCAAAAGAGTTCACGTAATTAAACCTTGTGACGATGCGGTTCTGGCGGGACCCAACTGAGGTGCCAAATCAGGACCAATTGCTCAAACAGGGCAGTCACAGCCCTAGGGTGGGGTTTTTCCACCTCTACGGCAAACCAAACCAGCCAGACAAAAAGGACTTTGGTCTCACCCCACTGGCTAACCACAAGTCACACAAGCAATTCCCTTAGACACTCCAGTCTCCCAGCATCACCACCAGTGCACTCGTCCTGGGGATGAATGGTTATGAAAACCAACACCCCAATAAAAGGAAAAGGTTCCCTCGATCCCAAAGGACCAAGCCCCAGACCCAGGTCAATATACACATCAGATCTTACCCACAAATCACACTGTTGCCAATCCTTTAGAATCTAAAATCTAAAGGTTTATTTACAAAGGGAAAAAGGTAGAGATGAGAGGTAGAATTGGTTAAATGGAATCAATTACATACAGTAATGGCAAAGTTCTTAGTTCAGGCTTGCAGCAGTGATGGAGTAAACTGCAAGTTCAGATTAAGTCTCTGGAGAACATCCCCCGCTGGGATGGGTCGGTCAGTCCTTTTGTGCAGAGCTTCAGTTTGTGGCAAAGTCCCTCCAGAGGTATGAAGCAGGATTGAAGACAAGATGGAGATGATGCATCAGCCTTATATAGGCTTTTCCAGGTGTAAGAATCTCTTTGTCCCCACTGTGGAAAATTACAGCAAAAATGGGGTCTGGAGTCACATGGGCCAGTCCCTGCATACTTCGCTGAGTCACAAGGCGTGTCTGCCTTCTCTCCATGGGTCAATTGTGTAGCTGATGGTCCTTAATGGGCCATCAAGCAGGCTAAGCAGAGCTAACACCAGCTTGTCTGGGATATCACCCAGAAGCACATCACCAACTTGAAATACAGACAGTATAGAGCCAATATACATAACTTCTACTAAAAATGATACATGCACACAGACAGCATAATCATAACCAGCAACCCATAACCTGGTCTAAGACACCTTATATGACCCCCTTTACCTGAGATTTGGTGCCACTACAGGACCTTGGTTGCAACCATGTCCTATATGGTCCCCATTTATATCAATAACGTCACAAACCTTTACTGGCATTTCCCTCTCCTCCCCTCCCTGGTGCACACACAAGGCTGGACGTGGTACACACGGGGGTGTGGGGATCCCCAGGGCTCACAGGGACTGACCTTCCCTCAGACAGGCAAGAGGGGGGTCGACACTGAGATTTTTGTTTGAATTGCCCCCTTTCTCTACCCCGGGTTCGGCTCTGCCTGGTGGTGAGACTAGAGGGAGAACAGACAGGGGTGCAGGATGGAGCTGGTGTTTTGAGCACTGTGGTGTCTAACCCTGTTCAGAGCAGGGCTGTGCACCATGGGGGGGTAAAACACACTCACACACCTCACTAGCCCCCCTCAGCCCCAGTTTCCTCACATCACCCCGGGACGCCTCGTTCCAGCCCCGGGGGCTCTGAGCAGCTCTGCCATGTGACAGGTGGGGGCCCCACGGCTTTGACTCCTTTAACACTGGGCTGATCCGACGCCCTGGAGGTGCCGTGTGGTGACTCTCGGGGCTGATGGCTCAGTGTGAGAGACAAAGTATCACGTACGATTAACGGGACAGAACAGCCTGTCCTGACCCATCCTGCCCCTCACCCCCCCCCCCAAACACCCCCGGGGAGGGGGCTGCCCGGGCCCAGGGTCTATGGGCGACATGACGAATTAGTTCTTGCTCCAGGTTTCCATGCGGGGAGGAAACCTGCTGGAGAGATCCGTTAAGTGGCAGTTTCAGTGTATTGCACACGAGGCCCTTTCCTGTTTCCCCTGGTGGGGGGGGGGGGCGGGGGAGGGAAGTTCCTTAACCCCCAAGGTCCCTCCGCAGGTAGGAGAGGGGAAGGCTGGTTAAAAACCTCTCGCACCCGCCAGTGGCTCACACAACCCCCAGCCCCACCCGAGGCCGAGGCCCCTCTCCCAGGGGAAGTGGTAGCAGAGCTCGACAGTCCCAGGAGGAGACGCAGCCCGAGGGGACGATGAGGCGTCTGTGGCTGGTGCTGCTGCTGGTTCTGGCGCTGGCCGGGGCAGCCCTGGCTGGGCCCATCCTGCAGCAGCCGCTGGGCGTGGAGGGTCCCGGCGCGGTGGCAGCGCGTGATGGGGCGTCGGGCGAGGTGGACGGAGCCCAACAGCAGCGGCCGGTGAGTCCTGGCCCAGGGCCATGAGCACGTCTCTGCAGGGAGGCTCTTTGCCACGTGCCCCTTCCTGGGGATCCCCGGGGGGTGGGATGGGATCGGATACAGGGTCGCTCTGGCAGGGACCCTCCCAAACCCCAACTCTGCTATGGGAATTACATCTCCCCACCCAGGGGATCCACGGCCTCCCCAGAAATGACCCTGCCCCAGGGAGATTCTCACTGACTCCTGCCCTGACCAGCCAAACCTTCTGTATGGGGCAGACCCGGCCCCTGAACCCAGCCTCCCCCCACCCTCTCCCCTGGGTGGGGGGGAGCTGTAGCTGGGAGGTTCCTGCTTTGCCCCAGGTTCCTACATGTTGGGATCCCAGACAATGCCCAGTGCCCAGCCCCTGTCACGTCTCTGGGGGACAGAGGCCGAGCAGGGCCCATGGCTGAGCCAGGCAGGGCAGGGCCCACTTTGCACCCCCCACTGCCATACAGACAGGGTCTGGGCACAGCAGATCAGTGGGCACAGCCCCCTGTCGGCTGAAGAGTCTTGTGGGGAGGACGTGGGGCTCGGCTGGGACCAATGCAAAGGGGATTCTGGGCTGAGGCTGCCGGACACTGACAGTCCCTGTGGTTCTCCCAGACTCGCTGCCTCGCAGCCTGGACGGGCTGGGACCCACACCCGGGGTCTCTAGTGCCAGCCTGGAGGGGGCAGCCATGGAGCGGGCCGGTGCCTCCAGCTCCTCCAGCCCCTAGCGCTGTGTCTCGCCCGTGTGTGTTTCAGGGTGTGAGAGTGAGACGGGCCGTGTGGCCGCAGATCAGCGTTTGGAGACACGGCATGTACTCAGCCATAGCTGGAGTCGTCAGAAGGGGAAGCTGGAAAGGCTGAACTGTCTCAGCTGGGGAAGTCGTGGGAGGCTCAGTCCCTCCGTGCCGGGTGATGAACCCGTTTTCTGAGCCTGGACCTTCCCGTGTGTTTTGCAGTTAATCACTCGCACCAATAAAAGCAGGAACCTCTGAGCCTGGCTCCCTGGAGGTGGGGAGACGACTTCTCTCCCAGTGCCCATCGCAGGGGCTCCAGAATCGGGGGGCAGACGGGGGCAGGGGGCCATGGTCCCATCACTTTTAAAAGTGGGGCAGGGAGGATCTTCCAGGGGGCTGGCAGTGGCCACTGAGAGCTCGGCAGGGGGTGCTGGGGGCAGGTCGCCCAGTGGGTGGGTAAGTGGAGGGCCCTGGGGCTGCCCCCAGGGAAGGAGGCAGGTGTCCCTTCTCATTTTCCCAGGAGACCCAGGCCTGCTGCGCCCCTTTGCGCCCGGAGGACCCTGCCCAGCTCAGCCAGTGGCAAGCGTGGGTTTGGTGGGGGCATTTCTCAGCAGGATTCCCCATGTACAGCCCTGACTTCTCCGGGTACCAAGTTTCCTTCCTCTGAAGTAGCAGGGCCTGGCCGGCACCGCGCAGGTCGGCCACCAGCACGGATGGGCCACTGACCTGACCCTGTTTGGAGCCAACTCATGTCACTTACAGCCCGGTGGGAGGGGCTGCTGTTTAACAACACGAGGTGTCCTGGTCTCATCTCTCCCACCCTCCCCAGAGCCCAATCACAAAGGGGGTGGAACAGACATTAAAGGGGCCTTGTCATACATTTGATTAAAGTCTTTGAGTCGTCTCTAGGCCAACATTTTCCGGTGTGCCCACTACCTTTGGCTCTCTTAGTTCATAGGGTCCCCTCCTGACACATGCAGGGTCTGGGCTCCCGAAGGGCTGAGCGGGAGGAGGGGGCTGCTCAGGAGACTCAGACAATCAGGCTCTAGGTGTCGTCATTGGGAAACCCAGAAATTGAAACAGCCCAAATCCACGACCACTTGGGAAATATTTGCCCTTAATTTCTCCATGGCTGTGCGGCCACACGGCACATCCACTAGCTCTGAACTTTAACCCCACTTCTGGACACCCACGATTTCCAAAAGTGACTCAGCAGTTTGGGTGCCCAGCTCCAGACGCCATCGAGGTACGTGATATTCAGACACGTCTCAGCCCCCACAGGCAGCTTGGCTGCCCCCACAGACTCACCAGTCAGTTTGGAAAATCTTCCCAGTGGCGCAGGAAGCTCAACGCACTTCAGCAAAGCCCTGAGCTGCTCCCGGGCACCGGGCAGGAAATGGAAGCAGAGTCGCACTGAACACAGCAAAAGAGTTCACGTAATTAAACCTTTACTGGCGTTTCCCTCTCCTCCCCTCCCTGGTGCACACACAAGGCTGGACGTGGTACACACGGGGGTGTGGGGATCCCCAGGGCTCACAGGGACTGACCTTCCCTCAGACAGGCAAGAGGGGGGGTAGACACTGAGATTTTTGTTTGAATTTCCCCCTTTCTCTACCCCGGGTTCGGCTCCGCCTGGTGGTGGGACTAGAGGGAGTGCAGACAGGGGTGCAGGATGGAGCCCGTGTTTTGAGCACTGTGGTGTCTAACCTTGTTCAGAGCAGGGCTGCACACCATGGGGGGTGAAACACACTCACACACCTCACTAGCCCCCCTCAGCCCCACTTTCCTCACATCACCCCGGGACGCCTCGTTCCAGCCCCGGGGGCTCTGAGCAGCTCTGCCATGTGACAGGTGGGGGCCCCACGGCTTTGACTCCTTTAACACTGGGCTGATCCGACGCCCTGGAGGTGCCGTGTGGTGACTGTCGGGGCTGATGGCTCAGTGTGAGAGACAAAGTATCACGTACGAGTAACGGGACAGAGCAGCCTGTCCTAACCCATCCTGCCCCTCACGCCCACCCCCCCCAAACACCCCCGGGTAGGGGGCTGCCCGGGCCCAGGGTCTAAGGGCGACGTGACAAATTAGACTCCAGAGAGAAACTGCTGAGCTCCAGTTCATCTGCAAATTTAACACCATCAGTTTAGGACTAAACAAAGACTGTGAATGGCTTGCCAATTACAGAACCAGTTTCTCCTCCCTTGGTTTTCACACCTCAGCTGCTGGAACAGGGCCCCATCCTCCCTGATTGATCTAACCTCGTTATCTCTAGCTTGCTTCTTGCTTGCTTATATATATATACACCTGCCCCTGGAAATTTCCACTGCTTGCATCCGACGAAGTGGGTATTCACCCACGAAAGCTCATGCTGCAAAACGTCTGTTAGTCTATAAGGTGCCACAGGATCCTTTGCTGCTTCTACAAAACCAGACTAACACGGCTACCCCTCTGATACGTGACAAATTAGTTCTTGCTCCAGGTTTCCATGCGGGGAGGAAACCTGCTGGAGAGATCCGTTAAGTGGCAGTTTCAGTGTATTGCACACGAGGCCCTTTCCTGTTTCCCTGGGGGAGGCGGGAGAAAGGAGGTTCCTTAACCCCCAAGGTACCTCCCCATGCGGGAGAGGGAAAAGCTGGTTAAAAACCTCTTGCACCCGCCAGTGGCTCACACAACCCTCAGCCCCACCCGAGGCCGAGGCTCCTCTCCCAGGGGAATCTGTGGCACAGCCCGAGAGTCCCGCAAGGAGATGCAGCCCGAGGGGACGATAAGGCGACTGTGGCTGTTGCTGGTTCTGGCGCTGGCCGGGGCTGCCCTGGCTGGGCCCATCCTGCAGCAGCCGCTGGGCGTGGAAGGTCCCGGCGCGGTGGCAGCGCGTGATGGGGCGTCAGCCCAGGTGGACGGAGCCCAACAGCAGCCGCTGGTGAGTCCAAGGCCCTGAGCACGTCCCTGCAGGGAGGATCTTTGCCGCGTGCCCCTTCCTGGGGATCCCAGGGGGGTGGGATGGGATCGGATACAGGGTCACTCTGGCAGGATGCTCTGTGTGGAGCCAGGGACCCTCCCTCCCCCCATCCCCACTGTGGGAATTACATCTCCCCACCCAGGGGATCCACGACCTCCTCAGAAATGACCCTGCCCCAGGGAGATTCTCACACTGATCCCTGCCCTGACCAGCCGAACCTTCTGTTTGGGGCAGATCTGGCCCCTATACCCAGCCTCCCCCATCCTCTCCCCCAGGGGAGGAGCTGCAGTGTGGCCCTATAGCAGGGCTCCTCCTGCCTGCCTTTAGTCAAGCAGTAACCTCTTAGGGTGACCAGATCACCCAGGTCAAATATCGGGACGCAGGGGCGGGGCGGGCGGGGCAGAGACAGAAGGGAAAAAAATGGCGGCAGAGCAAAAAAAAATCCTCCACCTCGATTCCTCCTCCTCCACAAGCGCTGGAGGAGGCCCGAGACTCGGGAGCGCGGGGCCGGGTGAGTGTGAGTCCAGCGCGGTACCTGGAGGGAGAGTAGGGGGTGGCCCATGGGGCCAGGCGGCGGCTGTTCTCCTCACCTGGGCAGCGGGACTCGGGAGCAGCCGCTGCTGCATCTCCCACTGCCGCGGGGGGAGGAAGCGGCCGATGGCCAAGCTCGGCGGCTGTGGCTCTGGCGCCCACGAACCCGGGCCTGCTGCGGGGACCCAGCAGGGCGCACGCTGCGCCCAGCCCCTGGCCAGTTGTGTCTGGGCTGGCTGCTCAGTTGGTGCAATCCCACGGGCGGCCCCGGAGTGGGGGAAGCAGGCCCCAGCCCCCCGCTCCATCCTGGTCGGGTCCCACAGGGGACCGCACAGGGCTGGGCTGCCAATACCTCCGCGGGATTGCACCAGCTGGGCAGCCAGCCCAGACGCGACAGCAGGCCCGGGCTCGGGGGGTTCGGGCCCGGGCACCATAGCCGCAGCCGCCGCGTGCCACGTGCTTGGCCGCTTCCTCCTGCCGCAGCAGTGGGAGCTGCAGCAGCGGCTGCTCCAGAGCCCCGCTGCCCACATTCTCCCACTTCTCTCCGGAGACTATACCAGCTCGAAAGACTCCTGTAAGGACTTTAACGCTCCATCTGTGGCTAGGCCGCCACCGCTGGAAGAGGAGGATTGTGTCAGCTGTCTAGAAGCCACTGCACCTGTGCTCATTTAGATCAGCAGAGACCACAGAGTCCAGGCCTCGGCCCAGCCTCTGGAAAGGAGGGGAGGGGAGGAGGGCACTTTGGAAACCAGTCTGGGCTGGTGCTTTTAAACGCTTCCTTGCCCCGTGCCCACTTGTTCACTCTTCTCTCTAAATTCTTGCTCTCTCCAATTCATTTGTTGCAGGGAGTGAGAGTGAAAAGGGCTGCACAGGGACCGAGAAACCGAACCATATTCAGCGGGTGTGACCCATCGAGACCTGGCTGCCTGACACTATATTACCACACAGAGACGGCTCATTATATTCTGCTGCCCCAAGCAGGCATGCGCGGGAGGCGCCCCGGAGCCCCGGGAGCAGCGGACCTCCCGCAGGCGTGACTGGGGAGGGTCCGCTAGTCGCTGCTCGGCTGCACCTCCCGCAGCTGCGGGCGGTTCGCTGGTCCGGCGGCTGTGGTTGAGTCAGGCCTGCGGGAGGTCCAGCCGACCCGCGCGACCAGCGAACCGTCCGCAGTCACGCCTGCGGGAGGTCCAGCCGAGCCGCGGAGAGGCGCTCCGCAGTCATGCCTGCGCAGGTCCCGTCGCCCTGGGCCCGTGGACCTCCCGCAGGCGTAACCGCGCAGGTCCGCCGGCCCAATCTGCCGCCCCTGCCGGCAAATGCCGCCCCCCGCGCGTGCTTGTTGCGCTGGGGTCTGGAGCCGGCCCTGTCACCACTTCAGCAATGAGCAATAAGCTTGTTGCTGCTGGAACCAGCCCCTCGAGCTGGGAGCATTTCAGGCCTGCACGTCCCTGCCTCGGATCGCCAGAGCTGTGTGTGCCAGCCACTCGGCTGCAAACACCCCTTTCCAGGCATCACATGCTACAGAGAACGTCTGCTGATTCTCCCCTCATTGGTTTTACACCCATGTATCTCCCATGACCTCACTGGAGTCACTCCTGATTTACACCAGTGTGAATCCGGCCCTAAAAAGCATGAGCTTGCTGCTCGCTGTCGGGTACGGGAGCCCCCAGTCCCTCCCAAGCGCTGCGGACAGAGGCCACGACTGGGCCATGTTGGTCGTGGGAGGCTCATTCTCTCCGTGCCTGGCGATGAACCCGCTTTGCTGAGCCTGGAGCTTTCCGTGTGTTTTGCATTTATTCACTCGCATCAATAAAAGCAGGAACCTCTGAGCCTGGCTCCCTCATTCCCAACGGCCCCGGCTCCAAGGGACGCAGGGCAGGGCCCCGTAGGCACCCCAGAGCTCCCAGCCGCTGCAGTAACCCCCTCCCCGCCCCTCTCCAGTGGGGGATAAGGCTGCATCCCCAGCACAGCTGGAGCGAGGCCCATGGAGCCGGGATCCTCCCGCCTTCCCATGGGTAGCAACAGGGTCTGGCCCCGCCGCCACTCTGACAGCTGGGACCTGGCCCGTGTCCTGACACCGAAGGGAGTGGCCGGTTCCCCGGCTCCCAGCCAGGCCATGAGGTGGCGCAGGGCAGGGTCTTTGCTCAAGGGGACATGGGGTTGGATGAATCTCTAGGGAGAAGCCAGGCTCCCCTGGCCTCCCAGTGCTGGGGACGCCCCTCCCCTGGCCTGTGTTGCCAATGGCACCCACCCATAGGCACCAACTTCTCCCGGTGCCGGTGGCTGCTTGACCCCCCTCAGCCCCCAGCCTCACCCCCATTCCAACCCCTTCCCCAACGTCCTCACCCCAACTCCGCCCCCTCCCTGCCCCTCTGGGACTCCTTCCCCAAATCCCCGCCTCGTCCCGAGCGTGCCGCGTTCCCACTCCTCCCCCTCCCTCCCACAGCTTGTTACGCTGCGAAACAGCTGTTTTGCGGTGGCAAGCGCTGGGAGGAGAAGTGGGGACACGGTGCGCTCAGAGGAGGAGGCAGAGGTGAGCTGAGGTGAACTGGGGTGGGGAGCTTGGCTGCCAGTGGGTGCAGAGCACCCACCAATTTTTCCCTGTGGGTGCTCCAGCCCCAGAGCACCCATGGAGTCGGCGCCTATGCAGCCACCCAGAGGTGCTGAGCTTTGGTTTTTCCAATGGGTGCCCCACCCTGGCTTCGCCCCCCTCTCCCGAGACCCCACCACCAGTCCACTTCTTCCCATCCCCGCTCGGCCCCCTCCCCCCAAGACCAGGAGCGGCTCTAGGTATTTTCTCGCCCCAAGCACGGCAGGCAGGCTGCCATCGGGGCCTTGCCTGCGGGAGGTCCCCGGTCCCGCGGATTCGGCAGCAGCCTGCGGGAGGTCCCCCGAAGCGTGGGACCAGCAGACCCTCCACAGGCATGCCACCGAAGGCAACCTGCCTGCCGCCCTCGCGGTGACCGGCGTAGCGCCCCCCGTGGCTTGCCGCCCCAGGCACGCGCTTGGCGTGCTGGTGCCTGGAGCCGCCCTTGCCCAAGACTCGCTCCCAGGAGCGTCTCCGCCCGCCCAGCCCCTCCTTTCTGCCCTCTCCTGCCTTAAGAGCAGAGAGGAGCGAGTGGCGGGGCAGTCCCTCTCTGCAGCTGATCGTCAGAACAGACACTGAAGAGCTGATGGGGTTGCAGGGCCAGCCTCTGAACGGATGATTGGCAGCCCCCCCCAGCCCAGTGGGTGCTGAGCACCTCCTAATATTTCTCTGCAGGTGCTTCAGCCCCTGAGCACCCATGGAGTCAGCGCCAATAGACCCACCTCCCCAGGGGCTGTGCGATGGGCATCAGGTTGTGGGGCAGGGAGGGTCTGCCCCAGAGCTAGAAGGGCAGCAGCTGCTCGTTGGCCCATGGGTGGAGGGGGGCACTGACTGAACTGGGCACTAGAGAAGTTTCCTTTCTCTGAAGCAGCAGGGCCTGGCTGGCACCACGGCAGGTCGGCCACCAACGCAGATGGGCCACTGGCCTGCCTCGGTTTGGAGCCCACTGATGTCACTGCTTACCCCGTGGGAGGGGCTGCTGTTTAACAACACGAGGTGTCCCTGGTCTCATCTCTCCCACCCTCCCCAGCGCCCTGTCGCACAGGGGGCGGAACAGACATTAGTGGGGCCTTATCGGCCATTTCTTTAAAGTCTCTGAGTCCTGCCATTAGGCTGACATTTTCCACTGTGCCCAGGAATTTTGGCTCTCTTAGTTCATAGGTTCCCCTCCTGACACATGCAGGGCCTGGGCTCCTGAAGGGCTGAGCGGGAGGAGGGGGCTGCTCAGGAATCTCAGACAGTCAGGTTCTAGATGTCGCAAGTGGGGAACATGGAAACTGAAACAGCCAAAATCCACGGTCACTATGGAAATTTTTTTCCTTAATTTCTCCATGGCTGTGGGGCTATGTGCCCTGTCCTCTAGCTCTGACCTTTAACCCCACGACTGGAGAGCCATGATTTACAAAAGTGGCTCATGAGTTTGGGTATCCAACTCCAGACACCTTCGTGGTACGTGATATTCAGACACGTCTCAGCCCCCACACTTGGAATGGCTGGGCCCTGTAGGGCAGATAAAGTTGTGCCCCAAACTCACCAGTCAGTTTGGAAAATCTTGGCCTCTGGCTTTATCACACAGAACCATTCCCAGTGGCGCAGGAATCTCAATGCGCTTCATAGAATCATAGAAGATTAGGGTTGGAAGAGACCTCAGGAGGTATCTAGTCCAACCCCCTGCTCAAAGCAGGACCAATCCCCAACTAAATCATCCCAGCCAGGGCTTTGTCAAGCCGGGCCTTAAAACCTCTATGATCACTTCTCTCGATCGGCTGCCAATGCTCCTACTAATGCAGCCTAATATGCTGTTAGCGTTCTTGGCAACAAGGGCACACTGCTGACTCATGTGCAGCTTCTCATCCACTGTAATCCCCAGGGTCTTTTCAGCACAGCCCCGAACTGCTCCCTGGCACCGGGCAGGAAATGGGAGCAGAGTCGCATTGAACACACACAGGCGGCAGCACCTGCTGCCTCAGCCAAAAGCATTCAGGTAATTAACCCTTTATTGGTGCTGCCCTCGCCTCCTCTCCCCTCCCTGGTGCACACACAAGGCTGGACGTGGTACACACGGGGGTGTGGGGATCCCCAGGGCTCACAGGGACTGACCTTCCTCAGACAGGCAAGAGGTGGGTCGACACTGAGATTTTTGTCTGAATTTCCCACAATAGCACTCGGGCCCTGATCCTCAAAGGTCTTTACCTTATAGCCAACCACTGAGATCAGGGCCCTGTTGCACTGCGGGACGTACCTGCACATGCAAAGAGACACCCCCTGCCCCAAAGAGCTTACAGTCCAAACACACTCGACCAACAAAGGGTGGGAGGAAAGAACAATCATTATCCCCATTTCACAGACTGGGAACTGAGACACCAAGAGATGAAGGGACTCGCTCGAGGTCACCCAGGGAGCGGGTGGCAGAGTGGGAAACTGGACGGAGCACTCCTAAGCCCATCCTGTGCCTTTCTCTCCCTGACTTTGCAGCAGGAATGGAGTGATACAGTCCTGCCTGCTATTGTCGACACTGAGATTTTTTGTCTGAATTTCCCACTTTCCCTACCCCAGGTACAGCTCCGCCCAGTGGTGAGAATACAGGGAGTGCAGACAGGGGTGCAGGAGGGGGCCGATGTCTAACCCTGTTCAGAGCAGGGCTGCACACCATGGGGGGTAAAACACACTCACACACCTCACTAGCCCCCCTCAGCCCCACTTTCCTCACATCACCCCGGGACGCCTCGTTCCACCCGGGGCTCTGAGCAGCTCTGCCATGTGACAGGTGGGGGCCCTGCCTGTCTCTGAATCCTGCCATTGGGCCGACATTTTCCAACGTGCCCAGGAATTTTGGCTCTCTTAGTTCATAGGGTCCCCTCCTGACACATGCAGGGCCTGGGCTCCCGAAGGGCTGAGCGGGAGGAGGGGGCTGCTCAGGAATCTCAGACAATCAGGTTCTAAGTGTCGCAAATGAGATACCCAGAAAATGAAACAGCCAAAATCCACGGCCACTAAATCATCCCAGCCAGGGCTTTGTCAAGCCGAGCCTTAAAAACCTTTAAGGATGGAGATTCCACCACCTCCCTAGGTAACCCATTCCAGTGCTTCACCACCCTCCTAGTGAAATAGTGTTTCCTAATATCCAACCTAGACCTCCCCCACTGCAACTTGAGACCATTGCTCCTTGTTCTGTCCTCTGCCACCACTGAGACCAACCGAGCTCCAGCCTCTTTGGAACCCCCCTTCAGGTAGCTGAAAGCAGCTATCAAATCCCCCCTCATTCTTCTCTTCTGCAGACTAAATAACCCCAGTTCCCTCAGCCTCTCCTTGTAAGTCATGTGCTCCAGCCCCCTGATCATTTTTGTTGCCCTCCGCTGGACTCTCTCCAATTCGTCCACATCCCTTCTGTAGTGGGGGGCCCAAAATATACACTCAGCCCAATATACTGTTAGAGTTTTTGGCAACAAGGGCACACTGCTGACTCATATCCAGCTTCTCATCCACTGTAATCCCCAGGGTCTTTTCAGCACAGCCCCGAACTGCTCCCTGGCACCGGGCAGGAAATGGGAGCAGAGTCGCATTGAACACACACAGGCTGCAGCACCTGCTGCCTCAGCCAAAAGCATTCATGTAATTAACCCTTTACTGGTGCTGCCTCACCTCCTCCCCACCACCTCGTGCACACACAAGGCTGGACGTGGCACACACGGGGGTGTGGGGATCCCCAGGGCTCACAGGGACTGACCTTCCCTTAGCCAGGTAAGAGGGGTTCAACACTGAGATTTTTGTTCAAATTTCCCCTCTTCCCTATTTGGATCTGCCCAGTGGTGAGAATACAGGGAGTGCAGACAGGGGTGCAGGAGGGGGCCGATGTCTAACCCTGTTCAGAGCAGGGCTGCACACCCAGGGGGGTAAAACACACTCACACACCTCACTAGCCCCCCTCAGCCCCAGTTTCCTCACATCACCCCGGGACGCCTCGTTCCAGCCCCGGGGGCTCTGAGCAGCTCTGCCATGTGACAGGTGGGGGCCCCACGGCTTTGACTCCTTTAACGCTGGGCTGATCCAACGCCCTGGAGGTGCCGTGTGGTGACTGTCGGGGCTGATGGCTCAGTGTGAGAGACAAAGTATCACGTACGAGTAACGGGACAGAACAGCCTGTCCTGACCCATCCTGCCCCTCACCCCCCCCCCCCAAACACCCCCGGGGAGGGGGCTGCCCGGGCCCAGGGTCTATGGGCGACATGACGAATTAGTTCTTGCTCCAGGTTTCCATGCGGTGAGGAAACCTGCTGGAGAGATCCGTTAAGTGGCAGTTTCAGTGTATTGCACACGAGGCCCTTTCCTGTTTCCCCTGGCGGGGGGGAGGGAAGCAGGTCCCGAAACCCCCAAGGTGAAGGTACCTCCCCATGTGGGAGAGGGGAAGGCTGGTTAAAAACCTCTCGCACCCGCCAGTGGCTCACACAACCCCCAGCCCCACCGGAGGCCGAGGCCCCTCTCCCAGGGGACGTGGTAGCAGAGCTTGACAGTCCCAGGAGCAGACGCAGCCCGAGGGGACGATGAGGCGACTGTGGCTGGTGCTGCTGCTGGTTCTGGCGCTGGCCGGGCCAGCCTGGCTGGGCCTGTCCTGCAGCAGCCGCTGGGTGTGGAGGGTCCCGGTGCGGTGGCAGCGCGTGATGGGGCGTCGGCCCAGGTGGACAGAGCCCAACAGCAGCGGCCGGTGAGTCCAGGGCTCTGAGCACGTCCCTGCAGGGAGGGTCTTTGCCGCGTGCCCCTTCCTGGGGATCCCCGGGGGGTGGGATGGGATCGGATACAGGGTCGCTCTGGCAGGATGCTCTGTGTGGAGCCAGGGCCCCTCCCTCCCCCCGTCCCCACTGTGGGAATTACATCTCCCCAGCCAGCAAAACATCAGCCTGATAGTGGATCCTTCATTCCACAATCTGCAGATGCATTTCATGCAGGCATTGGCTCAGAACAGAAAGAGATTAATACTCTCACGGCCTCCCCAGAAATGACCCTGTCCCAGGGAGATTCTCACTGACCCCTGCCCTGACCAGCCGAACCTTCTGTATGGGGCAGACCCGGCCCCTGGACCCAGCCTCTCCCCATCCTCTCCCTGTGGACAGGGCAGCTGTAGCTGGGGAGGGCTGAGCCGGTGGATCGGCCGCCAGCTCCTCATCAGCTCCGGGCAAAGGGGCTCCCTGCAGAGCAGGAATCACAAGCTGGGCCCCGGAGCCAGACTCCAATTCGGGCCTGAGCGTTCGGGGGCAGGAGGCAAAGGGTTGAGAGAGGGGGGACAATGGGGAGAAGCCGGCCCGGAAACGCCAGGGGGAGTGTGAGACGTCCCGGCTGCAGGGCGCCCCCTGCTGGGCGTGCGGTGAGTGTCACCCCAACCACAGGGGTAATTCGCTCTCGGCCCCTGTGGAGCGTCAGCGCCCGGCCTGAATCCCCACCTGCTCAGCCACTGAGAGTTTGCCGTGGTGAGTTAATGCCCTCCCGCTTCTCCCCCCCACCCCACCCCCCGTCACTCTCCCTGCAGATGTGGTTAAATCTCTCTCCCTTGCCCAGCCCCAGCTGGGAGTTTCCTGCTTTGCCCTCAGACGCCTAAACGCTGGGAGCCCAGACACTGCCCAGGGCCCAGTCATAGCGGCAGGGGACAGAGGCTGAGCAGGGCCTGTTCTCGAGCCCCCCACTGCAATACACACAGGGCCTGGGCACAGCAGAGCAGTGGGCGCGGCCCGCACTAGGAAGAGACGGGCTCAGCTGGGACCAATGCAATGCAATGGGATCCTGGCGGCTCCGGTCAACACCACTGACTGGGCTGTTAAAAGTCTGGTTGGTGGCGCAGTGGGGCTGGCAGGCTCCCTGCCCGGCTCCGCAGCGCAGCTCCTGGGAAGCAGCTGGCATGTCCCTCCAGCTCCTGGGTGTACGGGCGGCCACAGGGGCTCCGCAGCTCTCATTGGCCAGGAACCACGGCCAGGAGGAGCTGTGAGGGCAGCGCCTGCCGCCAGAGACAGAACACAGAATCACCTGGCTGCCCCCGAGCTGGAGCGACCTGCCGGCTGCTATTTCACGGGAAAGTACCACTCAGAGCCCGCGCCCTGCACCCCCTCCCACACACCAACTCCCTAACCCAGCTCCGAACCCTCTTCTGCACCCAAACTCCCTCCCGCATTGCATCCACCTGCTCCAGCTCAGAAACCCTCCTGCACCCAAACTCCCTCCCAGAACCCACACCCTCTCCCACATTGCATCCACCTGCTCCAGCTCGGAGACCCTTCTGCACCCAAACTCCCTCCCAGAACCCACATCCCAATCCGCTTCTCCAGCCCAGAGACCCTCCTGCACCCAAACTCCCACCCAGATCCCACATCCCAACCCCCTGCTCCAGCCCAGAGCCCCCTCCCACAATGAACCCCTCAGCCCTAGTCTGGAACCCCCAGGTCCCCTATGACCCAGCCATACAGCCTGCACCCCCAGCTGGAGCTTGCATCCCCTCCCACACTCCAACCCCGTGCTCCAGCCGGGTGAAAACAAGCAAGAGTGGGGGAGAGGGAGCAACAGAGGGAGGGGAGATGGAATGAGCAGGCCCTGTGCTTCTCCCAGACTCGCTGCCTCGCAGCCTGGGCGGGCTGGGACCCACACCCGGGGTCTCTAGTGCCAGCCTGGAGGGGGCAGCCATGGAGCAGGCCGGTGCCTCCAGCTCCTCCAGCCCCTAGCGCCGTGTCTCGCCCGTGTGTGTTTCAGGGAGCGAGAGTGAGACGGGACGCGCAGCCGCAGAACTTCAGATCCTGGAATCTAGGCAGTTTCTCAGACATAGGCCTAGTCATCAGAGATGGAAAATGGAAAGGCTGAACAGGCATCTCAGCTGGGAGGGGACGGCACCACCGGTCACTCCCCTCTGGCTGGGCCCAGCCGGCCTCCCCTCCCGCACCTGTTCCCCAGCGCTGCTGAGCTGTTGGCCAAGGTTACACGCCAGGAGTGATCTTGCTGCTGGCTGCGGGATACAGAAATCCCCAGCCCCTGCTGAGCGCCGCAGGCAGAGGCCACGACTGGGCCCTGTTGGTCGTGGGATTCTCAGTCCCTCCGTGCCGGGCGATGAACCCGCTTTGCTGAGCCTGGAGCTTCCCGTGTGTTTTGCATTTATTCACTCGCACCAATAAAAGCAGGAACCTCTGAGCCTGGCTCCCTCATTCCTGACGGCCCCGGCTCCAAGGGATGCAGGCAGTGATGAGCTGTCAAAATATTAACAACCGGTTCCCTCCTCCTCACCCCATGAGGGGGTCGTGCCCCCCCCATCCCCGGGACTCCTGCCCCATCCAACCCCCCACGTTCCTTGTCACCCCACCCCCAGGACCCCTGCCCCATCCACCCCTTCCCTGTCCTCTAACTGCCCCTGCTGCCCCATCCAACCCCTCCTCTTATTCCTGATGGCCTCCCGGGAGCCCTGACCCATCCAACCACCCCTTCTCTCTGTCCCTGACTGCCCCGCACCTCATCCAACCCCTGCTCCTTCCTGACTGCCCCCGGGACCCTGGCCCCATTCAATCCCCCTGTTCCCTGCCCTCTGACCGCCCCGACCCCTATCCAACCCCCACAACCGACTGTACACCCTCCCTGCCCCCTTACCACACTTCCTGGGGCCTGACCTCGACCGGCACCGCGGACCCGACTCCCTGAGCTGGGCTGTCCAGGCCGGAACCGCTCGGCCAGCACCGGGACCAGCGCCGCGGGGCCCGACTCCCTGAGCCGGGCAGGGCCGGGCCGGAGCAGCTCGGCCGGCACCGGGAGCAGAGCCATGACCCGACTCCCTGAGATGGGCTGGAGCCACTTGGCCAGCACCGGGACCGGCACCGCGGGGCCCAATTCCCTGAGATGGGTCAGAGCCACTTGGCCAGCACCGGGACCGGCGCCAAGGCCCAATTCCCTCAGATGGGTCAGAGCCACTCGCCAGCACCAGGACTGGCGCTGCAGGGCCCGACTCCTGAGCCGGGCCGAGCCGCCGGCCGGGTCCAGGGGAGCTGGACTGGCCCACACGCGCCGTGCCTCCCCAGAGCCCTCCGTGCGTCTGCGCCCCACCCCCACCCTCCCGCGCCCGGCGTACCTGCCTGCTCCTTGTTTCAGGCTTCCCGCGAACATTTGATTTGCGGGAAGCAGGGGAGGGGGAGGAGAAGGAGGGTGGAGCATTCAGGGAACAGGGGGAGGTGAGCTGGGGCTGGGGCTGGGGCTGGGGCCGGGGCCGGGTGGACAGCTGCCTGAGCCTTTGTAAAATTTAAAAGCTTTTTTAGAACCGGTTGTCCTGGAATAACCGGTTCTAAAAAGGCTTCTAAATTTAACAACCGGTTCCTGTGAACCGTGCGAACTGCTGGAGCTCACCACTGGGCGCAGAGCAGGGTCCCGTAGGCAGCCCAGAGCTCCCAGCTGCTGCAGTAACCCCCTCCCCGCCCCTCTCCAGTGGGGGATAAGGCTGCATCCCCAGCACAGCTGGAGCGAGGCCCATGGAGCCGGGATCCTCCCGCCTTCCCATGGGTAGCACCAGGCCTGGCCCCGCCTCCACTCTGACAGCTGGGACCTGGCCCGTGTCCTGACACCGAAGGGAGTGGCCGGTTCCCCGGCTCCCAGCCAGGCCATGAGGTGGCGCAGGGCAGGGTCTGTGCTCAAGGGGACATGGGGGTGGATGAATCTCTAGGGAGAAGCCAGGCTCCCCTGGCCTCCCAGTGCTGGGGACCCCCCTCCCCTGGCCTGTGTTGCCAATGGCACCACCCCGAGGCACCAACTTCTCCCGGCGCCGGTGAGTGCTTTGCCCCCCCGCAGCCCCCAGCCTCACCCCCAATCCAAACCCATACCCAACGTCCTCACCCCAACTACGCCCCCGCCCAGCCCCTATGGGACACCATCCCCAAATCCCCGCCTCGTCCCGAGCGTGCGCGTTCCCGCTCCTCCCCCCTCCTTCCCATAGCTTGTTACATTGCGAAACAGCTGTTTCATGGTGGCAAGCACTGGGAGGAGAAGCGGGGACACGGCGCACTCAGGGGAGGAGGCAGAGGGGAGCTGGGGCGGGGAGCTTGGCTGCCGGTGGGTGCCCACCAATTTTTCCCCGTGCGTGCTCCAGCCCCTGAGCACCCATGGAGTCAGCGCCAATAGACCCACCTCCCCAGGGGCTGTGCGATGGGCATCAGGTTGTGGGGCAGGGAGGGTCTGCCCCAGAGCTGGCAGGGCAGCAGCTGCTCGTTGGCCCATGGGCAGAAGAGGGGGGCACTGAGTGAACTGGGCACTAGAGAAGTTTCCTTTCTCTGAAGCAGCAGGGCCTGGCTGGCACCACGGCAGGTCGGCCACCAACACAGATGGGCCACTGGCCTGCCTCGGTTTGGAGCCAACTGATGTCACTGCTTACCCCGTGGGAGGGGCTGCTGTTTAACAACACGAGGTGTCCCTGGTCTCATCTCTCCCACCCTCCCCAGCGCCCTGTCGCACAGGGGGCGGAACAGACATTAGTGGGGCCTTATCGGCCATTTCTTTAAAGTCTCTGAATCCTGCCATTAGGCCGACATTTTCCAACGTGCCCAGGAATTTTGGCTCTCTTAGTTCATAGGGTCCCCTCCTGACACATGCAGGGCCTGGGCTCCCGAAGGGCTGAGCGGGAGGAGGGGGCTGCTCAGGAATCTCAGACAATCAGGTCCTAGGTGTCGCAAATGAGAAACCCAGAAAATGAAACAGCCAAAATCCACGGCCACTAAATCATCCCAGCCAGGGCTTTGTCAAGCCGAGCCTTAAAAACCTTTAAGGATGGAGATTCCAGCACCTCCCTAGGTAACCCATTCCAGTGCTTCACCACCCTCCATGTGAAATAGTGTTTCCTAATATCCAACCTAGACCTCCCCCACTGCAACTTGAGACCATTGCTCCTTCTTCTGTCATCTGCCACCACTGAGACCAACTGAGCTCCAGCCTCTTTGGAACCCCCCTTCAGGTAGTTCAAGGCTGCTATCAAATCCCCCCCTCACTCTTCTCTTTTGCAAACTAAATAACCCCAGTTCCCTCAGCCTCTCCTTGTAAGTCATGTGCTCCAGCTCCCTAATCATTTTTGTTGCCCTCCGCTGGACTCTCTCCAATTTGTCCACATCCCTTCTGTAGTGGGGGGCCCAAAACTGGATGTAATACTCCAGGTGTGGCCTCACCAGTGCCGAATAGAGGGGAATAATCCCTTCCCTCGATCTGCTGGCAGTGCTCCTACTAATGCAGCCCAATATGCTGTTAGAGTTTTTGGCAACAAGGGCACACTGCTGACTCATATCCAGCTTCTCATCCACTGTAATCCCCAGGGTCTTTTCAGCACAGCCCCGAACTGCTCCCTGGCACCGGGCAGGAAATGGGAGCAGAGTCGCATTGAACACACACAGGCTGCAGCACCTGCTGCCTCAGCCAAAAGCATTCATGTAATTAACCCTTTACTGGTGCTGCCCTCACCTCCTCCCCACCACCACCCCCCACCTCCTGCACACACAAGGCTGGACGTGGTACACACGGGGGTGTGGGGATCCCCAGGGCTCACAGGGACTGACCTTCCCTTAGCCAGGTAACAGGGGTTCAACACTGAGATTTTTGTTCAAATTTCCCCTCTTCCCTATTTGGATCCGCCCAGTGGTGAGACTAGAGGGAGTGCAGACAGGGGTGCAGGAGGGGGCCGATGTCTAACCCTGTTCAGAGCAGGGCTGCACACCCAGGGGGGTAAAACACACTCACACACCTCACTAGCCCCCCTCAGCCCCAGTTTCCTCACATCACCCCGGGACGCCTCGTTCCAGCCCCGGGGCTCTGTGCAGCTCTGCCATGTGACAGGTGGGGCCCCACGGCTTTGACTCCTTTAACACTGGGCTGATCCGACGCCCTGGAGGTGCCGTGCGGTGACTGTCGGGGCTGATGGCTCAGTGTGAGAGACAAAGTATCACGTACGAGTAACGGGACAGAACAGCCTGTCCTAACCCATCCTGCCCCTCACGCCCACCCCCCCAAACACCCCCGGGGAGGGGGCTGCCCGGGCCCAGGGTCTAAGGGTGACGTGACAAATTATCTTGCTCCAGGTTTCCATGCGGGGAGGAAACCTGCTGGAGAGATCCGTTAAGTGGCAGTTTCAGTGTATTGCACCCGAGGCCCTGTCCTGTTTCTGGGAGGGCAGGGGAAGTTCCTTAACCCCAAGGTTCCTCCGCGGGTAGGAGAGGAAGGCTGGTTAAAAACCTCTCGCACCCGCCAGTGGCTCACACAACCCCCAGCCCCACCCGAGGCCGAGGCCCCTCTCCCAGGGGAAGTGGTAGCAGAGCTCCACAGTCCCAGGAGGAGACGCAGCCCGAGGGGACGATGAGGCGTCTGTGGCTGGTGCTGCTGCTGGTTCTGGCGCTGGCCGGGGCAGCCCTGGCTGGGCCCGTCCTGCAGCAGCCGCTGGGCGTGGAGGGTCCCGGCGCGGTGGCAGCGCGTGATGGGGCGTCGGCCCAGGTGGACGGAGCCCAACAGCAGCGGACGGTGAGTCCAGGTCCCTGAGCAAGTCCCTGCAGGGAAGCTCTTTGCCACGTGCCCCTTCCTGGGGTCCCCGGGGGGTGGGATGGGATCGGATACAGGGTCGCTCTGGCAGGGCCCCTCCCTATCCCCAACTCTGCTGTGGGAATTACATCTCCGCACCCAGGGGATCCACGGCCTCCCCAGAAATGCCCCTGCCCCGGGGAGATTCTCACTGACCCCTGCCCTGACCAGCCGAACCTTCTGTATGGGGCAGACCCGGCCCCTGGACCCAGCCTCCCCCCACCCTCTCCCCGGGCGGGGGAGGGGATCTGTAGCTGGGAGGTTCCTGCTTTGCCCCAGGTTCCTACATGTTGGGATCCCAGACAACGCCCAGTGCCCAGCCCCTGTCACGTCTCCGGGGGACAGAGGCCGAGCAGGGCCCATGGCTGAGCCAGGCAGGGCAGGGCCCACTTTGGACCCCCCACTGCCATACAGACAGGGTCTGGGCACAGCAGATCAGTGGGCACAGCCCCCTGTCGGCTGAAGAGTCTTGTGGGGAGGAGGTGGGGCTCGGCTGGGACCAATGCAAAGGGGATTCTGGGCTGAGGCTGCCGGACACTGACAGTCCCTGTGGTTCTCCCAGACTCGCTGCCTCGCAGCCTGGGCGGGCTGGGACCCACACCCAGGGTCTCTAGTGCCAGCCTGGAGGGGGCAGCCATGGAACAGGCCGGTGCCTTCAGCTCCTCCAGCCCCTAGCGCTGTGTCTCGCCCGTGTGTGTTTCAGGGCGCGAGAGTGAGACGGGCCGTGTGGCCGCAGATCAGCGCTTGGAGACACGGCATGTACTCAGCCATAGCTGGTGTCGTCAGAAGGGGAAGCTGGAAAGGCTGAACTGTCTCAGCTGGGGAAGTCGGGAGGCTCAGTCCTCCGTGCTGGGTGATGAACCCGTTTTCTGAGCCTGGACCTTCCCGTGTGTTTTGCAGTTAATCACTCGCACCAATAAAAGCAGGAACCTCTGAGCCTGGCTCCCTGGAGGTGGGGAGACGACTTCTCTCCCAGTGCCCATCGCAGGGGCTCCAGAATCGGGGGGCAGAAGGGGGCAGGGGGCCATGGTCCCATCACTTTTAAAAGTGGGGCAGGGAGGATCTGCCAGGGGGCTGGCAGTGGCCACTGAGAGCTCGGCAGGGGGTGCTGGGGGCAGGTCGCCCAGTGGGTGGGTAAGTGGAGGACCCTGGGGCTGCCACCAGGGAAGGAGGCAGGTGTCCCTTCTCATTTTCCCAGGGAGACCCAGGCCTGCTGCGCTCCCTTTGCGCCCGGAGGGACCCTGCCCAGCTCAGCCAGTGGCAAGCGTGGGTTTGGTGGGGGGCATTTCTCAGCAGGGGATTCCCCCATGTACAGCCCTGACTGCTCCGGGGTACCAAGTTTCCTTCCTCTGAAGTAGCAGGTCCTGGCCGGCACCACGGCAGGTCGGCCACCAGCATGGATGGGCCACTGACCTGACCCTGTTTGGAGCCAACTCATGTCACTTCTTGCCCGGTGGGAGGGGCTGCTGTTTAACAACACGAGGTGTCCTGGTCTCATCTCTCCCACCCTCCCCAGCGCCCAATCACAAAGGGGGTGGAACAGACATTAAAGGGGCCTTGTCATACGTTTGATTAAAGTCTTTGTGTCGTCTCTAGGCCAACATTTTCCGGTGTGCCCACTGCTTTTGGCTCTCTTAGTTCATAGGGTCCCCTCCTGACACATGCAGGGTCTGGGCTCCCGAAGGGCTGAGCAGGAGGAGGGGGCTGCTCAGGAGACTCAGACAATCAGGCTCTAGGTGTCGTCATTGGGAAACCCAGAAACTGAAACAGCCAAAATCCACGGCCACTTGGGAAATATTTGCCCTTAATTTCTCCATGGCTGTGCGGCCACTAGCTCTGAACTTTAACGCCACTTCTGGAGAGCCACGATTTACAAAAGTGACTCAGCAGTGTGGGTGCCCAACTCCAGACGCCATCGAGGTACGTGATATTCAGACACGTCTCAGCCCCCACAGGCAGCCTGGCTGCCCCCACAGACTCACCAGTCAGTTTGGAAAATCTTGGCCTCTGGCTTTATCACACAGAACCATACCCAGTGGCGCAGGAATCTCAACGCACTTCAGCAAAGCCCTGAGCTGCTCCCGGGCACCGGGCAGGAAATGGAAGCAGAGTCGCACTGAACACAGCAAAAGAGTTCACGTAATTAAACCTTGTGACGATGCGGTTCTGGCGGGACCCAACTGAGGTGCCAAATCAGGACCAATTGCTCAAACAGGGCAGTCACAGCCCTAGGGTGGGGTTTTTCCACCTCTAAGGCAAACCAAACCAGCCAGACAAAAAGGACTTTGGTCTCACCCCACTGGCTAACCACAAGTCACACAAGCAATTTCCTTAGACACTCCAGTCTCCCAGCATCACCACCAGTGCACTCGTCCTGGGGATGAATGGTTATGAAAACCAACACCCCAATAAAAGGAAAAGGTTCCCTCGATCCCAAAGGACCAAGCCCCAGACCCAGGTCAATATACACATCAGATCTTACCCACAAATCACACTGTTGCCAATCCTTTAGAATCTAAAATCTAAAGGTTTATTTACAAAGGGAAAAAGGTAGAGATGAGAGGTAGAATTGGTTAAATGGAATCAATTACATACAGTAATGGCAAAGTTCTTAGTTCAGGCTTGCAGCAGTGATGGAGTAAACTGCAAGTTCAGATTAAGTCTCTGGAGAACATCCCGCTGGGATGGGTCGGTCAGTCCTTTTGTGCAGAGCTTCAGTTTGTGGCAAAGTCCTCCAGAGGTATGAAGCAGGATTGAAGACAAGATGGAGATGATGCATCAGCCTTATATAGGCTTTTCCAGGTGTAAGAATCTCTTTGTCCCCACTGTGGAAAATTACAGCAAAAATGGGGTCTGGAGTCACATGGGCCAGTCCTGCATACTTCGCTGAGTCACAAGGCGTGTCTGCCTTCTCTCCATGGGTCAATTGTGTAGCTGATGGTCCTTAATGGGCCATCAATCAGGCTAAGCAGAGCTAACACCAGCTTGTCTGGGATATCACCCAGAAGCACATCACCAACTTGAAATACAGACAGTATAGAGCCAATATACATAACTTCTACTAAAAATGATACATGCACACAGACAGCATAATCATAACCAGCAACCCATAACCTGGTCTAAGACACCTTATATGACCCCCTTTACCTGAGATTTGGTGCAACTACAGGACCTTGGTTGCAACCATGTCCTATATGGTCCCCATTTATATCAATAACGTCACAAACCTTTACTGGCATTTCCTCTCCTCCTCCCTGGTGCACACACTAGGCTGGACGTGGTACACACGGGGGTGTGGGGATCCCCAGGGCTCACAGGGACTGACCTTCCCTCAGACAGGCAAGAGGGGGGTCGACACTGAGATTTTTGTTTGAATTGCCCCCTTTCTCTACCCCGGGTTCGGCTCTGCCTGGTGGTGAGACTAGAGGGAGAACAGACAGGGGTGCAGGATGGAGCTGGTGTTTTGAGCACTGTGGTGTCTAACCCTGTTCAGAGCAGGGCTGTGCACCATGGGGGGGTAAAACACACTCACACACCTCACTAGCCCCCCTCAGCCCCAGTTTCCTCACATCACCCCGACGCCTGTTCCAGCCCCGGGGCTCTGAGCAGCTCTGCCATGTGACAGGTGGGGGCCCCACGGCTTTGACTCCTTTAACACTGGGCTGATCCGACGCCCTGGAGGTGCCGTGTGGTGACTCTCGGGGCTGATGGCTCAGTGTGAGAGACAAAGTATCACGTACGATTAACGGGACAGAACAGCCTGTCCTGACCCATCCTGCCCCTCACCCCCCCCCCCAAACACCCCCGGGGAGGGGGCTGCCCGGGCCCAGGGTCTATGGGCGACATGACGAATTAGTTCTTGCTCCAGGTTTCCATGCGGGGAGGAAACCTGCTGGAGAGATCCGTTAAGTGGCAGTTTCAGTGTATTGCACACGAGGCCCTTTCCTGTTTCCCCTGTGGGGGGGGGAAAGTTCCTTAACCCCCAAGGTCCCTCCGCAGGTAGGAGAGGGGAAGGCTGGTTAAAAACCTCTCGCACCCGCCAGTGGCTCACACAACCCCCAGCCCCACCCGAGGCCGAGGCCCCTCTCCCAGGGGAAGTGGTAGCAGAGCTCGACAGTCCCAGGAGGAGACGCAGCCCGAGGGGACGATGAGGCGACTGTGGCTGGTGCTGTTGCTGGTTCTGGCGCTGGCCGGGCAGCCTGGCTGGGCCCATCCTGCAGCAGCCGCTGGGCGTGGAGGGTCCCGGCGCGGTGGCAGCGTGATGGGGCGTCGGGCGAGGTGGACGGAGCCCAACAGCAGCGGCCGGTGAGTCCTGGCCCAGGCCATGAGCACGTCTCTGCAGGAGGCTTTGCCACGTGCCCCTTCCTGGGGATCCCCGGGGGGTGGGATGGGATCGGATACAGGGTCGCTCTGGCAGGGACCCTCCCAAACCCCAACTCTGCTATGGGAATTACATCTCCCCACCCAGGGGATCCACGGCCTCCCCAGAAATGACCCTGCCCCAGGGAGATTCTCCCTGACCCCTGCCCTGACCAACTGAACCTTCTGTATGGGGCAGACCTGGCCCCTGAACCCAGCCTCCCCCCACCCTCTCCCCTGGCAGGGGGGTGGAGCTGTAGCTGGGAGGTTCCTGCTTTGCCCCAGGTTCCTACATGTTGGGATCCCAGACAACGCCCAGTGCCCAGCCCCTGTCACGTCTCCGGGGGACAGAGGCCGAGCAGGGCCCATGGCTGAGCCAGGCAGGGCAGGGCCCACTTTGGACCCCCCACTGCCATACAGACAGGGTCTGGGCACAGCAGATCAGTGGGCGCAGCCCCCTTTCGGCTGAAGAGTCTTGTGGGGAGGACGTGGGGCTCGGCTGGGACCAATGCAAAGGGGATTCCGGGCTGAGGCTGCCGGACACTGACAGTCCCTGTGGTTCTCCCAGACTCGCTGCCTCGCAGCCTGGGCGGGCTGGGACCCACACCCAGGGTCTCTAGTGCCAGCCTGGAGGGGGCAGCCATGGAGCGGGCCGGTGCCTCCAGCTCCTCCAGCCCCTAGCGCTGTGTCTCGCCCGTGTGTGTTTCAGGGTGTGAGAGTGAGACGGGCCGTGTGGCCGCAGATCAGCGTTTGGAGACACGGCATGTACTCAGCCATAGCTGGAGTCGTCAGAAGGGGAAGCTGGAAAGGCTGAACTGTCTCAGCTGGGGAAGTCGTGGGAGGCTCAGTCCCTCCGTGCCGGGTGATGAACCCGTTTTCTGAGCCTGACCTTCCCGTGTGTTTTGCAGTTAATCACTGCACCAATAAAAGCAGGAACCTCTGAGCCTGGCTCCCTGGAGGTGGGGAGACGACTTCTCTCCCAGTGCCCATCGCAGGGGCTCCAGAATCGGGGGGCAGAAGGGGGCAGGGGGCCATGGTCCCATCACTTTTAAAAGTGGGGCAGGGAGGATCTTCCAGGGGGCTGGCAGTGGCCACTGAGAGCTCGGCAGGGGGTGCTGGGGGCAGGTCGCCCAGTGGGTGGGTAAGTGGAGGGCCCTGGGGCTGCCCCCAGGGAAGGAGGCAGGTGTCCCTTCTCATTTTCCCAGGGAGACCCAGGCCTGCTGCGCTCCCTTTGCGCCCGGAGGGACCCTGCCCAGCTCAGCCAGTGGCAAGCGTGGGTTTGGTGGGGGGCATTTCTCAGCAGGGGATTCCCCCATGTACAGCCCTGACTTCTCCGGGGTACCAAGTTTCCTTCCTCTGAAGTAGCAGGGCCTGGCCGGCACCGCGGCAGGTCGGCCACCAGCACGGATGGGCCACTGACCTGACCCTGTTTGGAGCCAACTCATGTCACTTACAGCCCGGTGGGAGGGGCTGCTGTTTAACAACACGAGGTGTCCTGGTCTCATCTCTCCCACCCTCCCCAGAGCCCAATCACAAAGGGGGTGGAACAGACATTAAAGGGGCCTTGTCATACATTTGATTAAAGTCTTTGAGTCGTCTCTAGGCCAACATTTTCCGGTGTGCCCACTACCTTTGGCTCTCTTAGTTCATAGGGTCCTCCTGACACATGCAGGGTCTGGGCTCCCGAAGGGCTGAGCGGGAGGAGGGGG
This sequence comes from Mauremys reevesii, assembly GCF_016161935.1. Taxonomy (NCBI): domain Eukaryota; kingdom Metazoa; phylum Chordata; order Testudines; family Geoemydidae; genus Mauremys; species Mauremys reevesii. The sequence continues at coordinate 4,715,848 of NC_052624.1, read as the reverse complement.
CTGCTCAGGAGACTCAGACAATCAGGCTCTAGGTGTCGTCATTGGGAAACCCAGAAATTGAAACAGCCCAAATCCACGACCACTTGGGAAATATTTGCCCTTAATTTCTCCATGGCTGTGCGGCCACACGGCACATCCACTAGCTCTGAACTTTAACCCCACTTCTGGACACCCACGATTTCCAAAAGTGACTCAGCAGTTTGGGTGCCCAGCTCCAGACGCCATCGAGGTACGTGATATTCAGACACGTCTCAGCCCCCACAGGCAGCTTGGCTGCCCCCACAGACTCACCAGTCAGTTTGGAAAATCTTCCCAGTGGCGCAGGAAGCTCAACGCACTTCAGCAAAGCCCTGAGCTGCTCCCGGGCACCGGGCAGGAAATGGAAGCAGAGTCGCACTGAACACAGCAAAAGAGTTCACGTAATTAAACCTTTACTGGCGTTTCCCTCTCCTCCCCTCCCTTGTGCACACACAAGGCTGGACGTGGTACACACAGGGGTGTGGGGATCCCCAGGGCTCACAGGGACTGACCTTCCCTCAGGTAGGCAAGAGGGGGGGTCGACACTGAGATTTTTGTTTGAATTTCCCCCTTTCTCTACCCCGGGTTCGGCTCCGCCTGGTGGTGAGACTAGAGGGAGAACAGACAGGGGTGCAGGATGGAGCCCGTGTTTTGAGCACTGTGGTGTCTAACCCTGTTCAGAGCAGGGCTGCACACCATGGGGGGTGAAACACACTCACACACCTCACTAGCCCCCCTCAGCCCCACTTTCCTCACATCACCCCGGACGCCTGTTCCAGCCCCGGGGCTCTGAGCAGCTCTGCCATGTGACAGGTGGGGCCCCACGGCTTTGACTCCTTTAACACTGGGCTGATCCGACGCCTGGAGGTGCCGTGTGGTGACTGTTGGGGCTGATGGCTCAGTGTGAGAGACAAAGTATCACGTGACGAGTAACGGGACAGAACAGCCTGTCCTAACCCATCCTGCCCCTCACGCCCACCCCCCCCAAACACCCCGGGTAGGGGGCTGCCCGGGCCCAGGGTCTAAGGGCGACGTGACAAATTAGACTCCAGAGAGAAACTGCTGAGCTCCAGTTCATCTGCAAATTTAACACCATCAGTTTAGGACTAAACAAAGACTGTGAATGGCTTGCCAATTACAGAACCAGTTTCTCCTCCCTTGGTTTTCACACCTCAGCTGCTGGAACAGGGCCCCATCCTCCCTGATTGATCTAACCTCGTTATCTCTAGCTTGCTTCTTGCTTGCTTATATATACACACCTGCCCCTGGAAATTTCCACTGCTTGCATCCGACGAAGTGGGTATTCACCCACGAAAGCTCATGCTGCAAAACGTCTGTTAGTCTATAAGGTGCCACAGGATCCTTTGCTGCTTCTACAAAACCAGACTAACACGGCTACCCCTCTGATACGTGACAAATTAGTTCTTGCTCCAGGTTTCCATGCGGGGAGGAAACCTGCTGGAGAGATCCGTTAAGTGGCAGTTTCAGTGTATTGCACACGAGGCCCTTTCCTGTTTCCCTGGGGGAGGCGGGAGAAAGGAGGTTCCTTAACCCCCAAGGTACCTCCCCATGCGGGAGAGGAAAAGCTGGTTAAAACCTCTTGCACCCGCCAGTGGCTCACACAACCCTCAGCCCCACCCGAGGCCGAGGCTCCTCTCCCAGGGGAATCTGTGGCACAGCCCGAGAGTCCCGCAAGGAGATGCAGCCCGAGGGGACGATAAGGCGACTGTGGCTGTTGCTGGTTCTGGCGCTGGCCGGGCTGCCTGGCTGGGCCCATCCTGCAGCAGCCGCTGGGCGTGGAAGGTCCCGGCGGTGGCAGCGCGTGATGGGGCGCCAGCCCAGGTGGACGGAGCCCAACAGCAGCCGCTGGTGAGTCCAAGGCCCTGAGCACGTCCCTGCAGGGAGGATCTTTGCCGCGTGCCCCTTCCTGGGGATCCCAGGGGGGTGGGATGGGATCGGATACAGGGTCACTCTGGCAGGATGCTCTGTGTGGAGCCAGGGACCCTCCCTCCCCCCATCCCCACTGTGGGAATTACATCTCCCCACCCAGGGGATCCACGACCTCCTCAGAAATGACCCTGCCCCAGGGAGATTCTCACACTGATCCCTGCCCTGACCAGCCGAACCTTCTGTTTGGGGCAGATCTGGCCCCTATACCCAGCCTCCCCCATCCTCTCCCCCAGGGGAGGAGCTGCAGTGTGGCCCTATAGCAGGGCTCCTCCTGCCTGCCTTTAGTCAAGCAGTAACCTCTTAGGGTGACCAGATCACCCAGGTCAAATATCGGGACGCAGGGGGGCGGGGCGGGGGCAGAGACAGAAGGGAAAAAAATGGCGGCAGAGCAAAAAAATCCTCCACCTCGAGTCCTCCTCCCTCCACAAGCGCTGGAGGGAGGCCCGGGAGACTCGGGAGCGCGGGGCCGGGGTGAGTGTGAGTCCAGCGCGGTACCTGGAGGGAGAGTAGGGGGTGGCCCACGGGGCCAGGCGGCGGCTGTTCTCCTCACCTGGGCAGCGGGACTCGGGAGCAGCCGCTGCTGCAGCTCCCACTGCCGCGGGGGGAGGAAGCGGCCGCTGGCCAAGCTCGGCGGCTGTGGCTCTGGCGCCTACGAACCCGGGCCTGCTGTGGGAACCCAGCAGGGCGCACCCTGCACCCAGCCCCTGGCCAGTTGCGTCTGGGCTGGCTGCTCAGCTGGTGCAATCTCACGGGCGGCCCCGGAGTGGGGGAAGCAGGCCCCAGCCCCCCGCTCCATCCTGGTCGGGTCCCACAGGGGAACGAACAGGGCTGGGCTGCCAATACCTCCGCCGCGGGATTGCACCAGCTGGGCAGCCAGCCCAGACGCGACAGCAGGCCCGGGCTCGGGGGGTTCGGGCCCGGGCACCATAGCCGCAGCCGCCGCGTGCCACGTGCTTGGCCGCTTCCTCCTGCCGCAGCAGTGGGAGCTGCAGCAGCGGCTGCTCCAGAGCCCCGCTGCCCACATTCTCCCACTTCTCTCCGGAGACTATACCAGCTCGAAAGACTCCTGTAAGGACTTTAACGCTCCATCTGTGGCTAGGCCGCCACCGCTGGAAGAGGAGGATTGTGTCAGCTGTCTAGAAGCCACTGCACCTGTGCTCATTTAGATCAGCAGAGACCACAGAGTCCAGGCCTCGGCCCAGCCTCTGGAAAGGAGGGGAGGGGAGGAGGGCACTTTGGAAACCAGTCTGGGCTGGTGCTTTTAAACGCTTCCTTGCCCCGTGCCCACTTGTTCACTCTTCTCTCTAAATTCTTGCTCTCTCCAATTCATTTGTTGCAGGGAGTGAGAGTGAAAAGGGCTGCACAGGGACCGAGAAACCGAACCATATTCAGCGGGTGTGACCCATCGAGACCTGGCTGCCTGACACTATATTACCACACAGAGACGGCTCATTATATTCTGCTGCCCCAAGCAGGCATGCGCGGGAGGCGCCCCGGAGCCCCGGGAGCAGCGGACCTCCCGCAGGCTTGACTGGTGAGGGTCCGCTAGTCGCGCGGCTCGGCTGCACCTCCCGCAGCTGCAGGCGGTTCACTGGTCCGGCGGCTGCGGTTGAGTCATGCCTGCGGGAGGTCCAGCCGACCCGCGCGACCAGCGAACCGTCCGCAGTCACGCCTGCGGGAGGTCCAGCCGAGCCGCGGGAGAGGCGCCCCCTCCGCAGTCATGCCTGCGGCAGGTCCCGTCGTCCTGGCTCCGTGACCTCCCGCAGGCGCACCGCGGCAGGTCCGCCGCCCAATCTGCCGCCCCTGCCGGCAAATGCCGCCCCACGCGCGTGCTTGTTGCGCTGGGGTCTGGAGCCGGCCCTGTCACCACTTCAGCAATGAGCAATAAGCTTGTTGCTGCTGGAACCAGCCCCTCGAGCTGGGAGCATTTCAGGCCTGCACGTCCCTGCCTCGGATCGCCAGAGCTGTGTGTGCCAGCCACTCGGCTGCAAACACCCCTTTCCAGGCATCACATGCTACAGAGAACGTCTGCTGATTCTCCCCTCATTGGTTTTACACCCATGTATCTCCCATGACCTCACTGGAGTCACTCCTGATTTACACCAGTGTGAATCCGGCCCTAAAAAGCATGAGCTTGCTGCTCGCTGTCGGGTACGGGAGCCCCCAGTCCCTCCCAAGCGCTGCGGACAGAGGCCACGACTGGGCCATGTTGGTCGTGGGAGGCTCATTCTCTCCGTGCCTGGCGATGAACCCGCTTTGCTGAGCCTGGAGCTTTCCGTGTTTTGCATTTATTCACTCGCATCAATAAAAGCAGGAACCTCTGAGCCTGGCTCCCTCATTCCCAACGGCCCCGGCTCCAAGGGGCGCAGGGCAGGGCCCCGTAGGCACCCCAGAGCTCCCAGCCGCTGCAGTAACCCCCTCCCCGCCCCTCTCCCGTGGGGATAAGGCTGCATCCCCAGCACAGCTGGAGCGAGGCCCATGGAGCCGGGATCCTCCCGCCTTCCCATGGGTAGCAACAGGGTCTGGCCCCGCCGCCACTCTGACAGCTGGGACCTGGCCCGTGTCCTGACACCGAAGGGAGTGGCCGGTTCCCCGGCTCCCAGCCAGGCCATGAGGTGGCGCAGGGCAGGGTCTTTGCTCAAGGGGACATGGGGTTGGATGAATCTCTAGGGAGAAGCCAGGCTCCCTGGCCTCCCAGTGCTGGGGACGCCTCCTGGCCTGTGTTGCCAATGGCACCCACCCATAGGCACCAACTTCTCCCGGTGCCGGTGGCTGCTTGACCCCTCAGCCCCAGCCTCACCCCCATTCCAACCCCTTCCCAACGTCCTCACCCCAACTCCGCCTCCCTGCCCCTCTGGGACTCCTTCCCCAAATCCCCGCCTCGTCCCGAGCGTGCCGCTGCTCCACTCCTCCCCTCCTCCCACAGCTTGTTACGCTGCGAAACAGCTGTTTTATGTGGCAAGCGCTGGGAGGAGAAGTGGGGACACGGTGCGCTCAGAGGAGGAGGCAGAGGTGAGCTGAGGTGAACTGGGGTGGGGAGCTTGGCTGCCAGTGGGTGCAGAGCACCCACCAATTGTTCCCTGTGGGTGCTCCAGCCCCAGAGCACCCATGGAGTCGGCGCCTATGCAGCCACCCAGAGGTGCTGAGCTTTGGTTTTTCCAATGGGTGCCCCACCCTGGCTTCGCCTCTCCCGAGACCCCACCACCAGTCCACTTCTTCCCATCCCCGCCGGCCCTCCCCAAGACCAGGAGCGGCTCTAGGTATTTTCTCGCCCCAAGCACGGCAGGCAGGCTGCCATCGGGCCTTGCCTGCGGAGGTCCCGGTCCCGCTGGATTCGCAGCAGCCTGCGGAGGTCCCCGGCGTGGGACCAGCAGACCCTCCACAGGCATGCCACCGAAGGCAACCTGCCTGCCGCCCTCGCGGTGACCGGCGTAGCGCCCCCCGTGGCTTGCCGCCCCAGGCACGCGCTTGGCGTGCTGGTGCCTGGAGCCGCCCTTGCCCAAGACTCGCTCCCAGGAGCGTCTCCCGCCCCCCCCGCCCCTCCTTTCTGCCCTCTCCTGCCTTAAGAGCAGAGAGGAGCGAGTGGCGGGGCAGTCCTCTCTGCAGCTGATCGTCAGAACAGACACTGAAGAGCTGATGGGGTTGCAGGGCCAGCCTCTGAACGGATGATTGGCAGCCCCCCCCAGCCCAGTGGGTGCTGAGCACCTCCTAATATTTCTCTGCAGGTGCTTCAGCCCCTGAGCACCCATGGAGTCAGCGCCAATAGACCCACCTCCCCAGGGGCTGTGCGATGGGCATCAGGTTGTGGGGCAGGGAGGGTCTGCCCCAGAGCTAGAAGGGCAGCAGCTGCTCGTTGGCCCATGGGTGGAGGGGGGCACTGACTGAACTGGGCACTAGAGAAGTTTCCTTTCTCTGAAGCAGCAGGGCCTGGCTGGCACCACGGCAGGTCGGCCACCAACGCAGATGGGCCACTGGCCTGCCTCGGTTTGGAGCCCACTGATGTCACTGCTTACCCCGTGGGAGGGGCTGCTGTTTAACAACACGAGGTGTCCCTGGTCTCATCTCTCCCACCCTCCCCAGCGCCCTGTCGCACAGGGGGCGGAACAGACATTAGTGGGGCCTTATCGGCCATTTCTTTAAAGTCTCTGAGTCCTGCCATTAGGCTGACATTTTCCACTGTGCCCAGGAATTTTGGCTCTCTTAGTTCATAGGTTCCCCTCCTGACACATGCAGGGCCTGGGCTCCTGAAGGGCTGAGCGGGAGGAGGGGGCTGCTCAGGAATCTCAGACAGTCAGGTTCTAGATGTCGCAAGTGGGGAACATGGAAACTGAAACAGCCAAAATCCACGGTCACTATGGAAATTTTTTTCCTTAATTTCTCCATGGCTGTGGGGCTATGTGCCCTGTCCTCTAGCTCTGACCTTTAACCCCACGACTGGAGAGCCATGATTTACAAAAGTGGCTCATGAGTTTGGGTATCCAACTCCAGACACCTTCGTGGTACGTGATATTCAGACACGTCTCAGCCCCCACACTTGGAATGGCTGGGCCCTGTAGGGCAGATAAAGTTGTGCCCCAAACTCACCAGTCAGTTTGGAAAATCTTGGCCTCTGGCTTTATCACACAGAACCATTCCCAGTGGCGCAGGAATCTCAATGCGCTTCATAGAATCATAGAAGATTAGGGTTGGAAGAGACCTCAGGAGGTATCTAGTCCAACCCCCTGCTCAAAGCAGGACCAATCCCCAACTAAATCATCCCAGCCAGGGCTTTGTCAAGCCGGGCCTTAAAAACCTCTATGATCACTTCTCTCGATCGGCTGCCAATGCTCCTACTAATGCAGCCTAATATGCTGTTAGCGTTCTTGGCAACAAGGGCACACTGCTGACTCATGTGCAGCTTCTCATCCACTGTAATCCCCAGGGTCTTTTCAGCACAGCCCCGAACTGCTCCCTGGCACCGGGCAGGAAATGGGAGCAGAGTCGCATTGAACACACACAGGCGGCAGCACCTGCTGCCTCAGCCAAAAGCATTCAGGTCATTAACCCTTGATTGGTGCTGCCCTCGCCTCCTCTCCTCCCTGGTGCACACACAAGGCTGGACGTGGTACACACGGGGGTGTGGGGATCCCCAGGGCTCACAGGGACTGACCTTCCCTCAGACAGGCAAGAGGTGGGTCGACACTGAGATTTTTTGTCTGAATTTCCCACAATAGCACTCGGGCCCTGATCCTCAAAGGTCTTTACCTTATAGCCAACCACTGAGATCAGGGCCCTGTTGCACTGCGGGACGTACCTGCACATGCAAAGAGACACCCCCTGCCCCAAAGAGCTTACAGTCCAAACACACTCGACCAACAAAGGGTGGGAGGAAAGAACAATCATTATCCCCATTTCACAGACTGGGAACTGAGACACCAAGAGATGAAGGGACTCGCTCGAGGTCACCCAGGGAGCGGGTGGCAGAGTGGGAAACTGGACGGAGCACTCCTAAGCCCATCCTGTGCCTTTCTCTCCCTGACTTTGCAGCAGGAATGGAGTGATACAGTCCTGCCTGCTATTGTCGACACTGAGATTTTTTGTCTGAATTTCCCACTTTCCCTACCCCAGGTACAGCTCCGCCCAGTGGTGAGAATACAGGGAGTGCAGACAGGGGTGCAGGAGGGGGCCGATGTCTAACCCTGTTCAGAGCAGGGCTGCACACCATGGGGGGTAAAACACACTCACACACCTCACTAGCCCCCCTCAGCCCCACTTTCCTCACATCACCCCGGGACGCCTCGTTCCACCCCCGGGGGCTCTGAGCAGCTCTGCCATGTGACAGGTGGGGGCCCTGCCTGTCTCTGAATCCTGCCATTGGGCCGACATTTTCCAACGTGCCCAGGAATTTTGGCTCTCTTAGTTCATAGGGTCCCCTCCTGACACATGCAGGGCCTGGGCTCCCGAAGGGCTGAGCGGGAGGAGGGGGCTGCTCAGGAATCTCAGACAATCAGGTTCTAAGTGTCGCAAATGAGATACCCAGAAAATGAAACAGCCAAAATCCACGGCCACTAAATCATCCCAGCCAGGGCTTTGTCAAGCCGAGCCTTAAAAACCTTTAAGGATGGAGATTCCACCACCTCCCTAGGTAACCCATTCCAGTGCTTCACCACCCTCCTAGTGAAATAGTGTTTCCTAATATCCAACCTAGACCTCCCCCACTGCAACTTGAGACCATTGCTCCTTGTTCTGTCCTCTGCCACCACTGAGACCAACCGAGCTCCAGCCTCTTTGGAACCCCCCTTCAGGTAGCTGAAAGCAGCTATCAAATCCCCCCTCATTCTTCTCTTCTGCAGACTAAATAACCCCAGTTCCCTCAGCCTCTCCTTGTAAGTCATGTGCTCCAGCCCCCTGATCATTTTTGTTGCCCTCCGCTGGACTCTCTCCAATTCGTCCACATCCCTTCTGTAGTGGGGGGCCCAAAATATACACTCAGCCCAATATACTGTTAGAGTTTTTGGCAACAAGGGCACACTGCTGACTCATATCCAGCTTCTCATCCACTGTAATCCCCAGGGTCTTTTCAGCACAGCCCCGAACTGCTCCCTGGCACCGGGCAGGAAATGGGAGCAGAGTCGCATTGAACACACACAGGCTGCAGCACCTGCTGCCTCAGCCAAAAGCATTCATGTAATTAACCCTTTACTGGTGCTGCCCTCACCTCCTCCCCACCACCTCGTGCACACACAAGGCTGGACGTGGCACACACGGGGGTGTGGGGATCCCCAGGGCTCACAGGGACTGACCTTCCCTTAGCCAGGTAAGAGGGGTTCAACACTGAGATTTTTGTTCAAATTTCCCCTCTTCCCTATTTGGATCTGCCCAGTGGTGAGAATACAGGGAGTGCAGACAGGGGTGCAGGAGGGGGCCGATGTCTAACCCTGTTCAGAGCAGGGCTGCACACCCAGGGGGGTAAAACACACTCACACACCTCACTAGCCCCCCTCAGCCCCAGTTTCCTCACATCACCCCGGACGCCTGTTCCAGCCCCGGGGGCTCTGAGCAGCTCTGCCATGTGACAGGTGGGGGCCCCACGGCTTTGACTCCTTTAACGCTGGGCTGATCCAACGCCCTGGAGGTGCCGTGTGGTGACTGTCGGGGCTGATGGCTCAGTGTGAGAGACAAAGTATCACGTACGAGTAACGGGACAGAACAGCCTGTCCTGACCCATCCTGCCCCTCCCCCCCAAACACCCCCGGGGAGGGGGCTGCCCGGGCCCAGGGTCTATGGGCGACATGACGAATTAGTTCTTGCTCCAGGTTTCCATGCGGTGAGGAAACCTGCTGGAGAGATCCGTTAAGTGGCAGTTTCAGTGTATTGCACACGAGGCCCTTTCCTGTTTCTCTGGCGGGGAGGGAAGCAGGTCCCGAAACCCCAAGGTGAAGGTACCTCCCATGTGGGAGAGGGGAAGGCTGGTTAAAACCTCTCGCACCCGCCAGTGGCTCACACAACCCCAGCCCCACCGGAGGCCGAGGCCCTCTCCCAGGGACGTGGTAGCAGAGCTTGACAGTCCCAGGAGCAGACGCAGCCCGAGGGGACGATGAGGCGACTGTGGCTGGTGCTGCTGCTGGTTCTGGCGCTGGCCGGGCTGCCTGGCTGGGCCTGTCCTGCAGCAGCCGCTGGGTGTGGAGGGTCCCGGTGCGGTGGCAGCGCGTGATGGGGCGCCGCCCAGGTGGACAGAGCCCAACAGCAGCGGCCGGTGAGTCCAGGGCTCTGAGCACGTCCCTGCAGGGAGGGTCTTTGCCGCGTGCCCCTTCCTGGGGATCCCCGGGGGGTGGGATGGGATCGGATACAGGGTCGCTCTGGCAGGATGCTCTGTGTGGAGCCAGGGCCCCTCCCTCCCCCCGTCCCCACTGTGGGAATTACATCTCCCCAGCCAGCAAAACATCAGCCTGATAGTGGATCCTTCATTCCACAATCTGCAGATGCATTTCATGCAGGCATTGGCTCAGAACAGAAAGAGAATACTCTCACGGCCTCCCAGAAATGACCCTGTCCCAGGAGATTCTCACTGACCCCTGCCCTGACCAGCCGAACCTTCTGTATGGGGCAGACCCGGCCCTGGACCCAGCCTCTCCCATCCTCTCCCTGTGGACAGGGCAGCTGTAGCTGGGAGGGCTGAGCCGGTGGATCGGCCGCCAGCTCCTCATCAGCTCCGGGCAAGGGGCTCTGCAGAGCAGGAATCACAAGCTGGGCCCCGGAGCCAGACTCCAATTCGGGCCTGTGCGTTCGGGGGCAGGAGGCCAAGGGTTGAGAGAGGGGGGACAATGGGGAGAAGCCGGCCCGGAACCGCCAGGGGGAGTGTGAGACGTCCCGGCTGCAGGGCGCCCTGCTGGGCGTGCGGTGAGTGTCACCCCAACCACAGGGTAATTCGCTCTCGGCCCCTGTGGAGCGTCAGCGCCCGGCCTGAATCCCCACCTGCTCAGCCACTGAGAGTTTGCCGTGGTGAGTTAATGCCTCCCGCTTCTCCCCACCCCACCCCGTCACTCTCCCTGCAGATGTGGTTAAATCTCTCCCTTGCCCAGCCCCAGCTGGGAGTTTCCTGCTTTGCCCTCAGACGCCTAAACGCTGGGAGCCCAGACACTGCCCAGGGCCCAGTCATAGCGGCAGGGGACAGAGGCTGAGCAGGGCCTGTTCTCGAGCCCCCCACTGCAATACACACAGGGCCTGGGCACAGCAGAGCAGTGGGCGCGGCCCGCACTAGGAAGAGACGGGCTCAGCTGGGACCAATGCAATGCAATGGGATCCTGGCGGCTCCGGTCAACACCACTGACTGGGCTGTTAAAAGTCTGGTTGGTGGCGCAGTGGGGCTGGCAGGCTCCCTGCCCGGCTCCGCAGCGCAGCTCCTGGGAAGCAGCTGGCATGTCCCTCCAGCTCCTGGGTGTACGGGCGGCCACAGGGGCTCCGCAGCTCTCATTGGCCAGGAACCACGGCCAGGAGGAGCTGTGAGGGCAGCGCCTGCCGCCAGAGACAGAACACAGAATCACCTGGCTGCCCCCGAGCTGGAGCGACCTGCCGGCTGCTATTTCACGGGAAAGTACCACTCAGAGCCCGCGCCCTGCACCCCCTCCCACACACCAACTCCCTAACCCAGCTCCGAACCCTCTTCTGCACCCAAACTCCCTCCCGCATTGCATCCACCTGCTCCAGCTCAGAAACCCTCCTGCACCCAAACTCCCTCCCAGAACCCACACCCTCTCCCACATTGCATCCACCTGCTCCAGCTCGGAGACCCTTCTGCACCCAAACTCCCTCCCAGAACCCACATCCCAATCCGCTTCTCCAGCCCAGAGACCCTCCTGCACCCAAACTCCCACCCAGATCCCACATCCCAACCCCCTGCTCCAGCCCAGAGCCCCCTCCCACAATGAACCCCTCAGCCCTAGTCTGGAACCCCCAGGTCCCCTATGACCCAGCCATACAGCCTGCACCCCCAGCTGGAGCTTGCATCCCCTCCCACACTCCAACCCCGTGCTCCAGCCGGGTGAAAACAAGCAAGAGTGGGGGAGAGGGAGCAACAGAGGGAGGGGAGATGGAATGAGCAGGCCCTGTGCTTCTCCCAGACTCGCTGCCTCGCAGCCTGGGCGGGC